>NC_041044.1:7830511-8430511 GCF_900634775.1 Gouania willdenowi
CATGCAGTGTTTGGAGAGGACGAAAATAATGAGAAAAGTTTAATTTAATATAAATTTCCTCTTCTAATTTATATTTCACATAGTGTTGGAATAATACTATTAGGGCGACCGTGGCTCAGGTGGTAGTGGGTCGTGGTAGTGGGTCGTCCTCTGATCGAGAGGTTGGGGGTTCGATCCCAGTACCTGACTATGTGTCGAAGTGTCCTTGGGCAAGACACTGAACCCTAAGTTGCTCCCAGTAGTCGACTAGCGCCTTGCATGGCAGTCCTGTCCCACTGGTGTGTGAATGTGAGAGTGATTGGGTGAATGAGCTGATATGTAAAGCGCTTTGAGACTGCTTCAGTGTGGGGATAAAGCGCTATATAAATCAAGTCCATTTACCATTTACCATTTAGCTCACACAGGAGAATGTATTTCATTCCTTTGAAAATGCTTTGATCAGTGAAAGCTGTTGGAATATCTTATTTAGTAATAATAAATGAAGAAAAAAAAACTATAAGAGAAAGGAGAGATCAATACTTGATGAACAAAATCAAGAAAAAAACTGTACTTTCGAACAGATAGCATACTATTTTGGCAGCGCAATATGCTCATTAGCATTTTCTCCCTGCTCTGTTGTATGCATGTCCTAAAAAATTGGTGTGGTCGAATTGGAGGACGCCCCATGCGCTTCATCTAAAGCAGTGGTTCCCAACCAGGGGTAAGTGTTCCCCTCGGGGTATTTGGGCACATTGCAGGGGGTACTTGGAAACATTTCTAAACGTATTTCTAACATAATGAGTACTGGTCATGCTCAACAATAATAAGGCCTTATTTTGTGACAAAATCTTTATGAGCACGTTGAAAATTATGTTTTTTTATGTCAAATATCTACCATTGCACACTAGGAAATAATTCATTACTTAATTTTTAATGGTTGCATCTAGGGATGGGCGATATAGACTAAAAAAATAATCCCAATAATTTCTGGTATTTATCACAGCAACGACAAAAATAACCATAAATAAAAACAATAAATAAATAAAACAAATCCCAACTTAAAGTGTGAACAGGTTCCTTACAAACACAAATGGATTTGAATGCATCAACACTGGACACATTAAAAAAGGCTACAATAACTGCTGACTCAAAGAGCTCAGGCACTGATATTTTATGAAATATAATAGTGCATGTGGATCTCTATTAGTGTTATTGTATGCAATTAATTTATATTCTCACTTAAAATGAAATTATTATCTAAAAAAAACACATGAAAAGCAAAAATAACTCCATTAGTGTTTTTACTGCTGCTGAAACTTGTTTATTTTATGAGTTATATAAATATATCTCTGATTTTCTATAATGAAACCAAATCAAGCTTTATTCATAATAGTTACATTACTGTCTAATGGGATCAGCTTTGTCTTGTGAACACATGAAATATAATTAAAAAATATAGTGTTTTACAAGTTGGGATTGGTGAATACAAGGACATTTGTATTTATGCTAACATTTATTTCACACAACGTGTGACATGTTAGCTTTTATCCTTGCATACAAGTGTTAAATCTGACCATAAACAAATCGGTGGCTCTTTGTGGTTTGATGAAGTGGATAGCATTAGCTCTTAACCCAGTCTGTGTGTGGGTGGGTTAGCTTAGCATAGTTAGCTTTAGTTGAGTTTCCAGTTCAGAATCGTTGCTGCGGGTTTATCTCTGTCACCGTGTTTGTGGAACTTTGGGTGGATCTGACGGAGGAACTAAAACTGGTTCACTTTGTTGGATGGTTGTCTGGTTTTAACCAAGTAGCGGTCCATGATGTGTCGCTGCACACCAAGGAGGCTCCATGGCGGAGCTCCAGTGAACAACGCTCTGCTCCAGAGAATAATAAGTTGTTGACAAAGCAGTTGGGGGCAGTTTTAGCTCCTGGCAGAAGGTTTTTAGGGGCATTCTTAGCTAAATTGTGGGACAAATGGCCCGTGGCCCTCACTAATTTCCGACATGGGCATTTATAGTTACTATTGCGGGATGACATGTTCTTACTGGTGAGAACGTTTCTGATGACATATCGTCAACGATAACATATCGCACCTTCTTAGTTGCATCTCTAAAGGCAATTAATGTTTGGTTCAGGGTGAATGTAAAGGTTGACATGTAAAAATTATTTCGTTCAAGCTGTAGAAGGGGAACTAAACTAAAGTGATGAAGGGGTACCCCGACTTTAGAGAGGCTCGGGGTACACGAAACAGAAAAGATAAGGAAACACTGATCTAAAGGATTAAAAAAAGAAATATTTTGAAAACAGTTCAGTTAAGTTCAACATATACAGTACAGACATTTTCTTTTTACGATGTAGAAGACACTCTTAATAGCTTATTTTTAATAAGATCCGAACACATGCACACACACAGACAACCCTTGTCAAAGCAACCCCACTGCACCAAATTGTAATATTAACAGTATATAATCATGAAGGTTATATTTTACATGCTGTCGCAAAACCTCCCAAACTAAAAGTCATTTCCAGATGTTCTATGAATGTTGGCGACAATCAAACAAACATAACCTGGTCCAAACCAGTGTTAATTTTGACAAGAAATTTTTAGTCTTAGTCTTTTGACTAAAATTCTTTTTAGTTTTGGTCACGATTTAGAGATCTGATTTGTTTTAATTTTAGTCTTATTGTAGTCAACTTAAATACCAAGCAATTTTAGTCGACTAAATCAGTGACAGATTTACTAGACAATTTTTTACCGCTGGTATAGGAAACAAACTAAACCTCCTGTAATGTATGTGTGTATACAGTATGTAATATATAAAACACAAATCTAACTTCATTTCAACACAACTGTGTCTTTATTTCATTACAAAAGCAGGTGTGAATAACACAAGCAGACAGTCAAGTTTGAAATGGTATCTTTCTCCCATAATAATGCCAACTAAAATGTGCAATAAGTATTAATTTGCAACTCAATTTATACAAAACAAATAGTCCAAATGCCAAAGATCATAAACTCGTCACATTAAACGTCCTATAACTGACCATATTTGCGCACTTCTTCGCCCCAGAGTTGGTCTAGCAGTCGAGCCAATTAGAAAAAACGTCATGTCCCCTGTGCAAAGCAGTATCAAAACAAACATGGCGGCCGCCACGGACAAGACCATCGCAGCTGCGCTCTGTTCTGCTATAAAAGACCTGGATATATTGTTGAAAACACAACAAGAAGAGGCTTTAAAACCGTAAGTCTGTACCGTACTACACAATGTTTTCATCTGCTGACTTCATTTAGGAAAAAACAACTACGCTTGTCGCGCGATGTCTGATTGGTTACTCTGCGCGTGTTTGTCCCGCCCCGCTCAGCCACCAGACATCTCTCCCGTTTCTGATTGGATTTTCGTCTATTTTCGTCTCGTCCTTTATTCGTTGACGATAATGTCAATCAATTTAGTTATAGTTTTAGTCTCGATCAATTACTTATTTTTTTGTTTTGGTTTTATTTTCGTCCACAAAAATATATTAGTGCCGAAAATAATGACAAAGATATTTAGTCAACGAAATTAACACTGGTCCAAACCAATGGTTTTACCTACAAACATATAAACATTTATGTACTAACTTCAGACGATTAAGAAAAGCATCTGTTAAACATACTTTTAAAAAAAAAAAAAAAACACACACAAACAATCTATTATATATATATCTATATAACGTGTTAGTCTCATGAATCTGCAATATGGGCAGATCACACAAAACAGTGGAGGCATAGATCAATAATTTTTCAGTTGCATTCAAAAAACTTTATTACTGTTTTCAAATATGTGATCGCACAATTTGTTATTTAAAGAAGAATAGTGGTACTTTTTTTTACCCATTTTGTTGAAATTGTGCTGCGATTCGGGGGGAGGCGGCTTAAAATGTTCTATTTATTCACAGGGGCGCAAAACAGAAAAAAAAATGGCAACCACTGATTTAGCAAATGCAATGTGATTTACATAAAATGCAACTGATTTGCTGGGATTCATTTTGCACATTTATTGAGCACGTTTTAACAGGCAGCTGTTGACTGTCAGCTTTCATGACCACTGCAGCGTCTACTTTATTCAAGTAGAGCACGTACAATCAAAATAAATAAAATAAAATGATGGTTTCAGAATTTGTTGTAATTCAAGTGAAGCAAATGATCTTATTCCAATAACCAATCTAACATTTCCTAACTCTAACACACAGTCTGTGTTCCCACACAAGCTTGTGTCCACAAATCCCTAATTCAAACAAGGGCAGTCTACACCACTTTTAGTGAGCTTCATCAGTTAGTGACTGGAGAATCACAAACCTAACATTTGAAACCAATGGAAAATAGATGATAACGTTAAAGTTACAGTATAAGCAGTTGTTGAAGTGTTGTACAAATGGCTCTTATTGTGAAAGGCCAGAGGCTTGTGGGGCACATAACTGTGTGTTCAATGATAAGGACAGTTTTTGTCTCTAAAACACTCCCAACATCCAATCAAAAAGAGACGTAGGAAAAGGTTTTTGAGTAAAGTCCAAACCGTTATTACATACTGTGGGAACTTTCTAACCCTCTGCAATGCCATGAGAATGATGGGTTCTAAGTCACTCAGGTTCTAATTGCTTCATGTTATCAACAACTTCATTACTTCTTACGTAGTAAAATCATGAAAATGACACAACAAAGTCACAAATCTACAGTATTGACATACTATTTCAGAGCAATAAGTCAAGAAGTTGCCATAAACTCAAAAAAAAATTCAATCTAAATTTAGTATTCACAACAAAAACTGCCAGGTGCCAAAAAATGGTTCAAGTTAGAGATGAAGATCTTTGTCTGAACACCACAGGCAGGGTCCGAGTCAGTCTTCATTTCTATATCTGACACGGGATTGGGCGCCGCACTGTAAATAAGCAGTCAAGTGATGCATTTTGATTATTATCATAAGAATTAGCACACATGGATGCTTAGGTAGTGCAACTAAGGCTGGCCTTTATAAATATTTTATTTTTTTTACTATTTCTTATTTATTTTAAGTTTTTATTAAAAAAAAAAAAAAAAATTTAAATAAGGTGTGTTGTCTTCTGATTGAGAGGTTGGGTGTTCAATCCCAGTCTATCCTGGTCAATGTGTCAAAGTGTCCTTGGGTAAGACACTGAACCCTAAGTTCTCCCAGTGGTGGACCAGCGCCTTGCATGGCAGCTCAGTCCCAATGTAAGAGACTGCTTCAGTGTAGAGATAAGGTGCTACATAAATAAAGTCCATTCATCATTTACAGAGTTGAGTAGTGTTGGGTTCGCCCTTAAAAAAATATTTGCTTCTGGTTCGAGCCGTGTCAGGTCTAGTTCAAGTTACGTCTAAGATGTTTCATGTTACAACTTTCATTCAAGACACTTGTTAGGACATTAATGTATTATCCACAATGTAAGCACTTTATGGGTGTTTCCATATAACCTTATTACTAATAAAAATATGAGTTACTACATACTGTCTACCATATACTATAATTATGATTGAAGTATACTTTCAAGTTTCCTAAGATGCATTTTGAACTTACAACGACAAAAACCTGAATCACACTGAGGCTAAATATCTCCATTGATTCTCCACTTTTTAAAGTTCTGAAAGCATTTTAAGTGAGAAAGTGACCAAGTAGAATATCAACATGTGGACATTTGATCCATAAAACTCACAAAAACACATTTTATTCCGACAACTTCTGAGATTTTCGGAGACCCGCCATTGTGCTACTGACAAAATTTCCGCTTAACTTCAAAATAAGAGCCATATTTACGAAAGCGTTAAAAAAAACTAATGGAAGCCAAGAAGAGATGCTTTTGTTTTGAAAAGGGAATGTTTGATTTTTAGCTTGAAGGACGGTTGAGAATGACTAGAATGACGAGTGTGCCCACTGTGCATACTTAAAACACGTCATGATATAGTTCTGGATATTTCTCGCATACACAAATCTTTTCATACTATCTAAAAGAACTGGGCAATATATTGTGATTCAAGATATATCGAGTTTTCTATTTTGGCGATATAAAAAATGACAATATCGCCTATATCGAGATATATTTACTTGTTTTGATTTATACAACCACACAGCACAAATCACATCATACAAGTATTTAATATTATTCTTAGAGTACAGTCAAACAGTGTCCTTTACAATTTTTCCATATTCCTGAGATATATATTATATTTTAAAAGTCGGCTGCTTTTGCTTCTTCCCAGAGTAGCATTCTAACCCAGACTTTCCCATAAAAAAGCCACACTACAGAACTCACTCACACGTGCTGTCCCTTAGAGGAGAAAAGGCCAAAAGTGGCACATATTGTGCAGCTGCTTGTTAATAAATGTGCCTGTGTGGCATTTTTCATCAGCAAATTTAAGCCAGAATTGTTTTACTGGTAAAAATGCATGTGTTGAGTTAGAAGTATTGAGATTTATATTGTATATCGCCATTTTGAAAAAAAATATCGAGACATGAGTTTTGGTCCATATCGCCCACCCCTACTCTCTAATGTGAACACACTACATACTAATTTTGACGTCAGACTTAGTAAGAGTAGTACATTATTGATTAAACAAAGATGAAGGGTATCCACTGATAAATATCTGCAACTGTATAATGGAAGGATTTATTTTATTAATAATGCATTTTTTTTAATAATTTTGTGTACGAGCCCTACAGTGAAAAATGGAAAACCCTAATAAAACGAAACATCTCAAAAATGTATGAAGGTGATTTTAGCATTTTACTAAAAACGTTCAATAGTAATATCAATTTATCACACAATAATTTGAGGCAATATGATGACGCTTTGCATGTATTTCCATGAATAAACCATAGAAAGGTTGAAATAAATAACACAATGCACTTAGCTACAACCTGTGCTTGTCCATGTTTCCTGATGTGGGGGCTAGACCACAGTGTTCTATCAGCAGCAGATCAGCCCGTCCTCACACTTTCAGCCTTTTCCAAAGGAAGTGATCACAGGACACCCATATATGGTCAGTAGTAATTAGAGAGAGAGAGAGAGAGTTGGAGAGTCATTTCCTCTGCCTTTGGTTGCATGGCGCTTAAGCCTCCATAATGCTGACATCAGCACTCAGCTCTGACTACAACAAGCCAACACACAAACACACACACACACACACACACACACACACACACACACACACACACACACACACACACACACACACACACACAGGTGTAAGCTAAATACTGCATTCAAGGCGCATTGTTAATCAACAGCAGCATCATTGTAATTGTGACTGCCGGCGTCATGACAACCACCATCACCGGCAGCACCATTATTCATTCCTTCATTAGATGTACGATCAGATGAGTCTGTAGCAGTAGAGGAAGAGGAGGAGGAGGAAGGTGATGAGCATCAATCAGAATACGTTTCAAAAGAGGGAAAAATAAACATGGCCTGATGTTAGAGGACACACACATTTATACTCCAGGCAAACACAACTTTCACCATTCAGGTTCAGAGCACTCACACACAAGGCCACACCTCAGAGGCAGGCAGTCCAGCAGCGCGTACACACACACACACACAGTACCTTGGTGGTCAGCCTTGGCAGAGCGTTTTCAAAGGATATGGCCATTCGGTGATCTTTTTGGCGTACTTCCTCACAATGTTGTCTTCACTGAAGAGGAAGAGGGAGCGGTTGACCGTTAGGCAGCTCTGCCGGACGGGTATAGGGTTGTACAGGGCCATGGTCCGGGCTCTCTGGGCCATCGACTGCTTGTACATCCGCTGTGCCCCGGGGGGCCCCCCTTGCCTGCTGCCACCACGGCCGGGCCCCCCTTGTCCGCCGGCACCCCCGCCACCACCGCCACCACCACCTCCTCCTCCTCCGTACCTGTTGGGTTGCTCGTCTCCAAAACGCGCCATTCTGCAGACACCAAACGCCAGAGGTTAGGAAGGAGCCTCGGGGGAACCTCAGAGTGGCACCTCAACATGCCACCCCCCCATCAACCTCGTCTCCAAACACACATGCAGAAAGGAGGTTTGGGGTGTCAGTTTTTTTTAGGAGAGGGGGGTTCTTTATCTGCTCCCTCTTTCTCCCTCTCTTCTATCTATAACTCGTTCCCAGATCTTCAGTGCTGAGAAGATCCCTCCATTTGTGAGTGTGGAGGGAGGGAGGGAGGGAGGGAGGGGAAAGTGGGGAGGGGAAGGAGAAGAGAAGGGACGCACAGTATTTCTGATCGTGTGTTTGGAATATGAATGGAGGGAATAAAAGTGATGGATTCAATTCCTGCAAATTGACTAATTTAACAAATTACAGAGATGTCATAAGATTGGGTTTCGTCTCCAAAACAGTGAATCTTCTTAAATCATCAGTGTTATATTTGCTCTTGGAAAAGCAACGGATCCTGTGATTTGCTCGTTGGGCTGAGAAAAGCCTTTCCAGGAGGTAAACGGTCGTTGCATCTCAGATCCATGTCCTGATGAGGCTGCATCGCTGTACGATGGCAGAGATGTTGCCATCATCTCCACTAAGTAGGCTACCCCCTTTCTTCAGACTGCGTCTTTCCCCCCCCCTCAACAGCCATAGTGCATCTTGACAGGATCTGCAGTTGTCTCCCCCTCCTCGTCCTCCTCCACCTCCTTCTCCCAGGTCCCCCCTCCTCTTTTTTCCAGCTGAGTAAAAATAGGAAAAACAGAGAAGAGTGAAATCTTTAATAATGCATTTATTCCTCTGCCATGGATCCGCAGTGTTTGGAGTGGCCGAGGTGGGCTGTGATCAGAGCCAAGGCAGAAACCAGCTGAAGGGGGGCTTCCCCAAAACCTGAGCCTGGTGACATGTGTTGATATTTGGGTGATGGATGGTGCGGCATCCCCCTCTCCTCCCCCTTCTTCTCTTCCTCCTCTTCTTCCTCTTCTTCTCCCTCCTCCTCACCAAGGCGTCGGTCACTGATTTTGGGCGTGATTGCTCACACTTGCAGACGAAAATACAACCTGGTGCTCAATCTACCAAATGATGCCTTCAGGGCCCTCTTAATAACAAAAAGAGCAGCTGAAATGAAAAAGGTAAAATGATCGTCCACATCAATCATCTATAATCCAGGGTTAGCAGAGCAACAATCCCGGATGGGCAGGAGGATCCAGAGGATGGGAGAAGGAGCACTGGGTGAAGAAGCAGCAGCAGCAGCATCACCACCACCATCACCATCATCATCATCATCATCATCATCAAATGTTGCTCGACGGCGGCGGTGCAGGTGTGTGTTAGCAACCGGGGAGAGAGTGAGCAGCATCCCCGCCCAGCAGCACAGCCTCCGGGGCTCCTGAACCAGCTCCAGCCTCCTCTTCTCTCTTTTTTACCGCTTTTTCGATCCTCCTTCTTTCACTCAGTGATTGTTTTTCCTCCCTCGACCCCCAAAGGGGACGTGAGCCAGCGCACAGTGCGTCCGCAGGCTGTTAGCGCGGTGTTCTTCCTGGGAAACGGAGAAAAACCGACTCCCGGAGCGCTCCGGTGCCTCTCTCTCTCTCTTCCTTCCTCTATCTTTCTCTCTTCCTCTCTCTCTCTTCTTTTTTCCCAGTCGGATCAGTGGCCAAACCTGACAGCGCACGATGCACTGAGCCCCCCACACACACAGCGCGCGCACGACGCGTGGGCGTCATTTTGCCGTGGAGCACCACCGACTAAATATTACCGACAAGACCTGAAATTATTCAATTATATCTTATTGTGGATCTGGTGCCATAATGAAACCCTGATTGGCTTGTTAGAAACTTTGAATGTTACGTAATGGGCCTCAACATGATGCGTAAAACGGGTGGGGGTGTGGGGGTAAACGGTGCTCGTGGCATTTTGTTTAAAATAAAATGGCGTTTCCACTTTTGTTCTGTACTAAAGAAGATTAGGGCCAATTTTGATGAAGAAAATAATTTTGAGCAAATCAAGAATAAAATTGAAATGTCGAGATTCAAGTTTTACAATTTCAAGAATAAAGTTAAAATATAATGTCGAGATTCAAGTTCAAAAGACGAGATTAAAGTCAAAATTTCGAAAAAATAAACTCAGAATACAATATTGTTGTAAAAGTCGAAGGTTTGCATATGAAGTTCAAATCTACGGAAACTGATAGGGCCAATTCACCATGTGACAACAGTGACCATCTAAACTGGCCCTAATCTGTTTCCGTAGCTCCACCTCCTCCAAAAGTGATTGGGTTTTCCTTCTGAACAGATTAAGTTTTTGGCAATATGTGTCAAAATTCTTAAAGAGATTACAACGCTGTGTTTATGAGCTAAAAGGAAAATAATCTCTTTGTTATTAAACCCAAATTTGAAGTAAATTTTAACGCATTCATCGATACATGTTTGAGTTCATTTACTAAATTTCCACTTTAATGTTTTCTTTCTTACTGTAGTCTTGACATTATATTTCAACTTTATTCTTTGAAATTTCAACTTTAATCTGGATTTCCCAAAATTATTTTCTCCATTAAAATTGGCTCTCATCCTCTTCTATAGTTCTGTGACAAAAAACTTTCACAACGCATTTTCTGTGCTTGACAATATTGACCGTCTGTGCTCGTCACACAATACACCAACAACATAAGACAAACCCCTCTCAAGGGAAAGAGTCCCAGTAATACCGGGCCTAATACTGGCCTTAGTAGCTTAAAAAATCTGTAAAAGTTAAAAAAGTCGATGTAAACCTCTTTTGTTTAGCAAAATTTGATAAACAAAATCTGTGATCTAAAAAAACATGTGATTGCAGGGGGCGACAGTTCCAACTCGGCTGTTTTGTAGATGGCATAAATCGACTTTTTTTAACTTTTGCTGCTAAATGATCCTGAAAGCTTCACTGCTATAGAACTCAATGGACTAAAAGGGGCCATTCGCATCATCAATGAGGTCATTTCAACATGGCGGCGCACAGGCTCTCAAACGGTAGACTAGTCCATTTTTAAACGTTAATAAAACGAATGCGCATTTTGTTTGGCACAGATCTTCTAATAAGGACATTTCAAATGTTTTAGGCCACATTTGGAAAAAACAATGTGGAGGATCCCTTTATGTTTTTACTGTGTTTTACACAGTTTTCAGAGCCAGTGTTTCAAAAGTTCATGGTGTTCATTAAGAACGTGGGTGGATCATATTTTAAACAACTCGTGTGTCCTAATTTTTCGATGAGGTTGTGTTATTTTTAAGGCTCACTCTCTGCTTCCACCCGTCTGTCATTCTGGCTCTGGAATCTAAGACGGCTTTGATGCAGTTGGACAGGCTGTTTGCTTGGACAAACCAACCAAGCTGTCACTGCTCCAGCTCGGGGGAATGAAAGTGGAGGGAGAGGAGAGAAGAGACGAAAGTGTGTGTGTGTGTGTGTGTGTGTGTAGCATTTTTTCAGTTACATCATTTTAGGTAAGATAATCAAATCCAACACATCCTCTTACTGTATTTGAAGTGACTTTGTCGCTGTCCTTGGTGCTGAAATAAAAACCCTTGTCTCACGTGTGTCAGGGAACGTCTGCTGTTGTTACACAAGGGTCACAAACTAGACTCACGAGTGGCGCACATGCAGACCCTCCACCGTTGATCAGGCTGGGTTAGTCCCTGCCCCTCCCACCATCTGTTAACCACTGAGAGATTTATTTGCAGGTTCTGCTTGCTGTTTGTATCCAGCAACGTTGGCAGGGAAAGCACTCATCACTTGAAGCTCTGGTTCTACTCTTTCACAGTCTGTGGAATGTTTCATAAAGGACCATATGGAGAGATTTCTGAGAGACGGCTGGAGGCAAGCTCTGGAGCCCCACCAACTTTATGAGAAAGAGAAACTTCTGCTTTCTGTACAATGCAAAGTAACAACAAAAACTTGTTTTTCAAACGACAAGTTCAAAGTTCAAACAATTTAAATATAGCAAAACATTCAAATTCATTTTCTTTTAATGTATGACCGAATGGTTTCTTATCGTGCTCTTGACAAAGGCTGTTGGTCTACGGCAGAGGTGGGCAACTTCTATTTATTTTAATGTATTTATTGGTTTATTTAACAGGGACAGTCTACATTAATATCCAGATCAAAAATATACCAGATTTAGCCAGAAGGCTATTTTTTGTCCCTGGACAGAATGTTCAAATGTCACCCTAAAAGAATACAAATTAAAGGAAATATACAATAAAACATACAGTGAAAAATGTAGCAACATAATAACATATCACACTTCCATATTACATATTATTAAAAAAAAAGAAAATAAACAGTCATTGACAAAAGACAATAATCAGATATTAAAAAACAAGTTCATAAAATAAAACATTAAAGTCACCAAGAGGCACATGCAGTCAGGGGAGGCACAGGTTAGTGTTGACATGACTGATTTGGGATGAGCTAGTGTTTGAGGTGTGATTTAAACAGACTGTATGTGTATCACAGCGAGGGCAACAAAAATGTGTTTGTTTGATCGAAGGGCCACATTTTCAAAATCATCATGTCAGCATTTAAAATAATGACTGAGAGATAACACAGGAAAGAACAAACATATGTTATTGTAATTGTGTGTATGTTTGTTGTTGTCCTGCTTGTTATGATTGCATTTTGTGCATTTATGTTGTCCTTTTGCATATTTTTCCTGTAAAATGTATGTTTTTTGGAGTGATATTGTGTATTTATGTTGTCATTTTGCAGTGTTTTTTTTTTTAGTCATTTTTGTATATTTCTGTTCTTGTTTTGCTTGTTTGGTAGAAAGAGTCATTTTCTGTGTTTTTCTTGCCTTTTTGCATACTTTTGTTGTCATTTTCTGTCATTTTGTATATTTTTTGAGTAATTTTGTGTATGTTTTGTGTGTTACTGTTGTCAGGGTGTTCGTTTTTGTAGTAGTTTTGTGTGTTTTTTGAGTATTTTCTGCAGGTTGTAATTGTATTTTTAATGTATTCTTGCTTTTGTTTTGTGTCATTTTGTACATTTACTTTGTGGGTCGCATAAAATTAGACCGAGGGCAGCATGTGGACCCCGGACTGCTAGTTGCCTATATCTGGTCTACCTCCTGGGTTGCCTCTAGGAACTGCTTCAATTCATTGTTTTATTGTTTTCCATTTGGCAGAAAATCATTTTGTTCCTATTTTACAAACCACAAACCATCGTAAAACATGTAACATTTGTACAGTTTACCAAATCTGCAATATTTTACGAAAATCCACAACCCATAAACACCATATTTGTGACACTTAAAAACATTTGTCACAATGTTTCAGTGAAAATAAACATTTAAACCAAAACTAATCAGGTGCAGCAGTATATGTAACTCTGCTGAGGCTCCGACTACACCTGTCATCTGTATTTATCTGTATGAGTTTGAAGCATATGATCATATTTTACATGGAGCTGATTGGTGACTAGTGCTGCTGATAGAACAGGCCTGAGGGCACCACACATGGTACCTGATGGTTGCTGCTTTTAACATTTCAAAATATTTCACACTGTGTCCATCTTAATGTTACATTTTTCATTTAAATATTGCTTTTGGTTCGTTGCTGGCCTTCTTTTTGGAGAACGACCAAATATGGGTTGTAACGAACGTAGAAGTACCGGCCCAGCATTCCTCAGCTTCACTGATAGCTCACACTAACGACGCCTACGGAGTTAGCATCATCATTAATATCATTACACAGAGACAGAGACATCATTTTGTCTGGCCACAGAGTTCATCCCAATACCTATCTACAACAGTAGTCATAGACGGGTGTTGTGATGAATTCTGTGACCCGACAAAGATATGATTTCCGGTGACCTTCTCGTTAACTTGCAGTCGGCTCTGGGATGAAGTGGGATCCTTTAATAACTATAAAATCAACTATAATATACTTTTCAGTATTTTGCAGATTGTCGTCTTATACAGCCTGAGCACAGACATCTTGATATGCTGAATTGACAGCATGTTGCCAGGCTGACTACTTCCTCATCACTCATATTGTTTTCATATCGATAAGGCTGAATGGTTTTTAAAACGGAATGTCAATCTGCAACTTCTGCTCAGATTCCCTTGCATCTGAGCATTAAAAATAACCATTTTTGAAGTATTCTTCTCCAGAAAAGTTTGTCCACTGATGTCAGAAATATTCCAACATTCCCAAAACCAGATGTTGGGCTGTTGCTATGGCGCTGTAGTAATATGCTTTTAACAGTACATGTTATATTACTGTGATGTTAATGTGGGGCTAACCTGAACCTGTTAGCTCCTCTGAGGGAGGGACTTTGGAAAGTTTGGAGGCAGAGCAAGAGAGCAGCGGAGAGGGAGGGAGAGAGGGATCTGAAAGTCGGGAACTGCACCTTTAACTTTTATGCTTCTCTCTTTGCTAAAACTGGAGTGTTGGTTTAACTTTATTCAATTAAAAATGTGAATACATTTGTCATGAAATATTTTTTATGTCCATAATTAATCAAGAAACAGGAATCTAGGAAACCTCACCTACTGTCCAGTATTCAGTTATTTATTCCAGTCACACTGGTTGAATTATTATTTTGGCTAAAAAGTCACTGAATCGATTTATAGTCACTGAATCGTTTCAGATCGAATCGTATTAAATTTACCAATTTTATCCATGAATCGAATCGGCAACAACAAATTGTAATTCGAATCAAATCTTTGCTACAACAAATCGTTACACACCTACTATTGACAGTTAATCAACTGTTTCTGGTCATTTACGCAGATTACACAGTTGTTAATCTGGTTTGTTTGTTTTCTGCCACTTGTACTGATGTCAAACCTCTGCTGCCAAAAGTCTAATAAACATTTGAAATCACAGCTCACTTTGGGCGTGTTTCCCAGCAAATGACACCTGTGTTGGACTTGTTTCTCTTTTTTGCTTTGACAAAATACAGACCTTACTGGTTTTATTGTTTAGTGAGTAAAAAGGTATTTCCTCTCATATCCGTTTTAAACTAATTTACATGGAAACATTTTTTTGTAAAAAAATTCATCAGCATGTCTCTGGTATTAGTACAAGATGAATGCAGCTCATCCGCTGAAATCCTTCCATCGTCTCAGAGCCGCGTTCACCATCATGATGTGAGCATCACTGGATTCTCTCGTCATCTGATTCCTGCAAAATAGCGGCAACTATAGCAGTGTGCGATAAAAGCCTGTTCTTGCTGACGGCACAGGGAGGGGGTGGGGGGGAGTGAAAGTGAGTGTCGGGAAGAGGTGGGTGGTGGTGGAGGAGAAATAGTCTGGTGGGGGTGGCACTGGTTTTACCAGCTTGATGGTGATTCTAAAGGCGTTTGAGGTGCTCCATCTTTGCTAATGATGCAGTGGAAGAAGAACGGAGACATCTTTCTACAGATTGGCCTCCCTCTGCTTTTGCTGCATGGTAATGCAGCCCTCCCAGGCTCTGTGTGTGTGTGTCTCCCGGTGTGTGTGTGTGTCTCATTGTGTGTGTGTGTGTGTGTGTGCTGCTGCTGCTGCTGCTGCTGAGGGAAGTCGTGCTAAGGCCCTGATGTGCAGCATTGTCATTCTTTGAGCGTCCACACAGGCAACCCCCGCAGGAAGCCCTTGCACCTCCCTCCTGAACGACGTCCCCCCCCTCCCCCGACCTCTCTCTCCACCACCCCACCCTCAGTCTTTTTCTGATCTCACTCAGCAGGCAAACGCTTACTGAGCTGTCTGAGAGCCAGAGAATGAGAGGGAGACAGAGACAGCTCAGCAAAAATCAGCAGTAGCTAATGGTCCCCATCAACAAAGACAAGAAAAAGAATCAACTTTGAATTACGTACGTCTGTCAGCTCAAGACCTTTGAGCTGACAATTACACCCCAGTGCAGAAGAGCACACATTTCCTGTTTGTTTGAATTTACATCATTGTTACTTTCCTTGACTATCTATATCTAACATAAGTTTTAACAAACCAGGGACATCTTGGCTGATTAAGAGGCATCTTAATATATATGTTATTACTGTGTGTACAATGTTAGTGTGAAATATCCAAGTTTATAGTTTCTTTAAGACTCAAGCCTCGTTTACACGAGAAAGTTTTCTAGAGAAAACGCAAAAGTTTTGTTGCGTTTTGTCTGCCCATTGACGCGGCAACAGCGTTTTGGTGCTTGAAATCGGAACTTTTTAAAAAAACGGGCTCCAGAGTGGAAGTTTTTGAAAATGCTTCCATATCAGTCTCTGTGTAAACAGGGAAACAACACTTCCTGTGTCACAGGCATGTGCACTGAGGCTACAGAGCCTCATTAGAGGAACACTGTTCGTGTGCGTCACTCTTTGGAAACAAAGTGTTGATTTACTTCACCATCACTTGATCAGTATTTCATGCCTGCATCAGATTCTGATGACTATCACAGTGCTGCACTACTTCTGAGAGCTATTTAACCAAACCTGGGATCGAGCTTCATTTCTATCTTTTTTAACACAGACTCTGGTTGGACTCGGCTCAGACGCTGCACGGTAGATGAACGTTCAGATGATGTTTTTCGATTAGAGCAAGAAAGACGCACAAATGGATGTTGAGGATGTGAATGAATGTTGTCCTTTGGTACAGGAAGAAATATTGTTAAAAAAATGCATAAACGACTCGTTCTTGACTCATTGTGGAAGTGTGTGCCGTCACATATGTAGAGAGCAGGTTGCTGAGTTGTGTAATGCAGTAGCAGTAAACCTGCTATGTAGCGTGTAGCATCACATGAAGCTGCTTGTCATGTTTATAGATGGATGCAGGATGAGTGGCTATTAAATAAAGCTGAGTTATTTTAAAAAAAAAACTAGCCTTGGATCGTTCTACACGGATTTGAACAGTGTCAGGCAGCAATGAGTTCAAGCTTAAAGGCAGGGTATGTCATTTTTGAAAACTAGCATGATTTTAAAAGTAGCATTCTCCGAGTGCTCCGCTTTAACTCGCCCCCTCCCCTCTCTGCTCCCTCTAAAGCCACGGTGCTTTTTTTGCCACCGTCTTTCTTTCCTTGCCCTTGTTAGCAGGACAAGCCGTCACCAGTAAACGTCATTCTACGGTCAACTTGCAGTGTTAACACTAACTCCGTTTTAACTCTGTCACAGGTGAAGCGCTTTGAATGTGAGCTCCGTGCATGCAAGGGGTCGAGAATGAGCAGGGAGACACGGAGACGTGATTAATTAATAAAAACAAATCGTCTCCCGACTTTGGACGAAGTTTTTACAGGCTTACAGCTGCTACAGATGACAGATTTTCTTTGTTCCTTTTTCAGAGCGCATAAGATTTCTGTCAGGACATAAAGACAATTTCAACCAAAGACTTGAAAAATTTATCTGGAGGAAATTACCTACCCTACCTTTAAAAAAAGATCAGCTTTATTCGGGTTTGGGCGTATGATGGCTATGGGCTGGGATTGGGTTTAACTTTGTAGGTCAGATTAAAGCTCTACTCTTACTTGTGTTCGGCGAAGTGTCTCTGTGCATGCACTTATTTTCGTTCATTGCAAAAGTACACTGCCATCTATTGGCCTGGCATGTTTACTGCATCGTTTTTTATACTTTCTGTGGTCCTTATTTTTATGAACTAAAATGTCCACAGACTTAGGGTGTACTCACACTGGCAACCAGGGCCGTTCCTAACCAGCTCTGTGCATGTGTGAAACCATGGGGGGCCATTGTCTGGCCTGCGTAGGTGTGATCTGCACCACAGGGGGGTTAACGGCCCGATGGTCCTGCTGGAAGAGGTGGTCCAAACAGCGTGCCAGCATGCGCACGCATAACTCGACTCGACCCGCACGCAAAATGTGATGACGTTGGTACCGCGCGACGCTTTACGGCACATAAACATCCGCATTCCGCAATGATAGCGGTGTCAGAAGTGCTCGTTAGCCGATGAAAAGTTCAGAGTTGGCGTTACCTGATATATATGAACAACACCACAGAGAACTCATGGAGGAAGAGGACAACATGACCGTCAGGACTTCTCTTTGTTCAGCCGACAGCGGGACAGTAACGGAGTGTAGCAGCTCATCATCAGGTCCGGGTATTTCCGAGGGTTTAAATATACATATAAACACATATTACTGGTATATTAACCCATATAAACCAGAAAATATGGAAATAGGACATTTTACTGCTGCAAATGTGTAACATATTACTGGTATTTTGTGGACAGGACACATGTGGTTGGCTATTATATAACCCAGAAAAAAATTGAAATTGTACATTGTACTGCTGCTAATGTATAAATATATATATATGGTGTTTCAGTGTTCTGGGACACATACTCACAAACTCTGTAGAATGAAAACAAACACAGTGTCTTGGGGAGCAAAGTGTAGTGTATTAATTTATTCATCTAAATGTTACCAAAAACAGAACATCACAAATACAAGCCCAAATAAATGAAATGTCTGAAAGAAAGGGTAATCATTTTCCAAACAAAAATCAATAAGCCAGAAATAAAGCCTTTTGCAAAATGTAACATGAACCTTAAAAACAAAACATTTAAACATTGGAAGTACAAGGATGGGAATATTATGACAGCAGAACCTGGAACAAGACTGCAAATTGTTGCAACTATTTATTTATTTTTAATCTTATTTTAGTTCTCTTCTTAGGTCGTGTCGTGTTAGTGCACATGTGGCAATACCAATTTTCAGTATGTGGAGTTCCTGTTAGTCCTGCACAACTATAATGAATTGCTCAGAAATCTACATGTGTCCTTTTCTCAAAACACCAGTAATATGTTACACATTTGCAGCCGTAAAATGTCCCACTTCTATATCTTTTGGTTTATATGGGTTAATATACCAGTAATGTGTTTATATGCATGTTTATACCCTCAAAATTACCATGGAATTTTGGGTTTTACTCGGACCCCTCATCATCACGTCTCTGCAGAAGAAGACCCTCCGCTGCACCTCAGCACTTTAACAACTCACTAATTTCATAATTTAAATAAACTATTTCTACCTTTGTTTTTCTGTTTACATGTCGTTTGCTTTGTATTTAATAAAATGGTTTCTCCAACAGTTGGTTAAATCTACACATTTATACTGTATATAATGCACATACAGGATGATGTGTAACACTAATCAGCAAAATTAGCAGTAAACACATTTTGTAGAACTAAATATAAGGTTATGCTGTGAACAGAAAGAAAGGAAGACGAGCCAGATAATTCTAAACTTTAGAATATAATACAATTGTTAGGTGTTTGCAAGTTTCTTTGTGTTTATTATATTATACATTTATATGACTTTAAGACATTGTTCTTTTTATTTCTTGGTTATAAGGTAGTTTTTGGTGTGATTAAATTACCTCTTCTTTATTTTTATACTGTTTTCCAATTTGGGGATTTTTTTGTTTCAGGCGCTTGAAAAGCCTATGGCTCCGCCTATAAATAGGCTGGGCCTGGAGTGCTCTCTCTCTCTCTCTCTTGCTCATTCACCTGCAGACGCGGAGCTGGGCGGAGGTCTGTTCCTGCTCCTCCACCTGTACTTCTCTTTTTGGGGTTTAGGTATGTTTTGTTTGTTTCTGATGGGACCGGCTGTCCTGTTTTCGTTTTCAGTTGGTTTTCAGGAGTAGAATGGGTTTTCTTTCTTAGTTTGGATGTGGTACTGGCTTCTACGGCCCTGTATAGGGTTGGCCCAGTACCGCATCTTTTTCTTCTTTTTGGCCGGCCCACCAGGTAAACTTTGTTTAAAGTTCATTAGTTTAAGGATTTGGGATGGTTTGGGGTTTTTTGTGTCCTTTATTTGTGTTTAAAATTATTCTGTTCTTCAGGTTCCTGAGCTTTCTTCTTGTTTTTGTTTAGGAGAAGTAAAATAATAGTTAACAGTCATGAATAAAAGTTATAAAATCCTAATTGTTTTCCCGTGTCCTTCCTAATGTGTTTATTCCCTTTTCGGGGTGTAACATATTATGGGGGCTCGTTCAAACCAAAAATCTAGCACGTAGTCATATGTTGCCATTTTGTTACCTTTAGTTTTTTGGCCCTTCGTTTTTTGGGTTTTGTTGCAGGTAACTTTTTGATTAAGGGGTATGTTTGTTTGGACTTCGTTTTGGATAATATTTTGGGGTTATTTTGAGTGAGTGAGAGATTATCCGAGACTTTTTGAGGAGTTTAGTCTGGAGTTTTGTGCAATAAAAGGTGTAACTGTTGTTGCTGCGCATTTGTGTAATTATGTCTCTCGTGTTTAATCTGGAGGAGTTTGTGAAAGCGCCCAGTGTAGAGGTGGTTCACAAATGTACGAGAGAGCATTTAACTATGCTGGCTGATTATTATAGAGTGGCTGTTTCTAAGCCGGGTAGGAAGAGTATGGTTAAATCCGAACTGCTTGAGGAACTTGTAGAGAGAGGAGTTTTACCTGCTTCATCACTCCCAGCAGAAGGTTCTCGTTTGTCCTCTAGTGAGGACTCGGTACGTTTAAAAGAGTTGGAAGTGGAACGCCAACGATTATCTCTGGAGAAAGTGAAAGTTGAGCAGGAGGCCCAAATTCGTCTGCGTGAGCTAGAGTTGGCGGTGCTGCAGCAGCAGCAGCCACAAAGGGAACGTTCGTTTGATGTGAGTAAGAATATTCGTCTTGTTCCACAATTTAATGAGAAAGATGTGGACAAATATTTTACTCTTTTTGAGAGGGTGGCAATGTCTCTCAGATGGCCCAGGGAAGCGGGGACGGTGTTATTGCAGTGTTCACTAGTTGGAAAAGCGCAGGAGGCTTATGCGTCATTGTCGGCTAACGATAGCCTTGATTTTGATAAAGTTAAGGCTGCGGTTCTGCATGCATATGAGCTGGTCCCTGAAGCTTATCGTCAGAAGTTTAGACGACTAAAAAAACAATATAATTAGTCCTACGTAGATTTCGTGAGAGAAAAAGGAGTGCTGTTTGATAGATGGTGTTCATCCCAAACTGTCACTTACTTGGGGAAACAAGTGGGTGGAGGTCAGGTGCGACCAGTTCAGGCTAAAGTTGAAGCTATTTCAGCAATCCCACCGCCTGTGAATCGTACAGAACTCCGTCGCTACTTGGCCATGATCGGTTATTACCGTGGTTTTTGTAAAAACTTTTCTGTAGTGGCGGCTCCTTTAACTGACCTTCTCAGCCCAAAAGTTGACTTTTGTTGGACTCAGGCTTGCCAATTTGCTTTTGACCAGACTAAGACACTGCTTGTCAACGCACCCGTACTTGCGGCTCCTTCTTTTGAAAGACTCTTTAAGGTTGCTGTGGACGCCTGTGATTCGGGCGTGGGGGCCGTACTCCTGCAAGATGACGGTGAAGGTGTCGAGCATCCCGTGTCGTTTTTTTCGAAAAAGCTGAATCGACACCAGCGGTGGTATTCCACCATTGAGAAAGAAGCGCTGGCTTTAATCATGGCCTTAGAACATTTCGAGGTGTATGTCAGTTGTTCTAGTGTGCCTGTGGTCATTTACACCGACCACAATCTGCTGGTTTTTCTTGATAGGATGCGTAACAAGAACCGCAGGCTGATGAATTGGTCTTTGCGATTACAACAGTTTAATCTTGTGATCACGCACATTCGTGGGTGTGATAATGTCATCGCTGATGCCCTATCACGTTTATAGGCTCTAACGCTATGGCTCTGAATGAGTTGAATGTGGCCTTTGTGTGTGGAGACCACAGTTCATACTTATTCAGTGTCACTGGGTGGGGGTGTTAGGTATTTGCAAGTTTCTTTGTGTTTATTATATTATACATTTATATGACTTTAAGACATTGTTCTTTTTATTTCTTGGTTATAAGGTAGTTTTTGGTGTGATTAAATTACCTCTTCTTTATTTATATACTGTTTTCCAATTTGGGGATTTTTTGTTTCAGGCGCTTGAAAAGCCTACGGCTCCGCCTATAAATAGGCTGGGCCTGGAGTGCTCTCTCTCTCTCTCTCTCGCTCATTCACCTGCAGACGCGGAGCTGGGCGGAGGTCTGTTCCTGCTCCTCCACCTGCGCTTTTCTTTTTGGGGTTTAGGTATGTTTTGTTTGTTTCTGATGGGACCGGCTGTTCTGTTTTTGTTTTCAGTTGGTTTTCAGGAGTAGAATGGGTTTTCTTTCTTAGTTTGGATGTGGTACTGGCTTCTACGGCCCTGTATAGGGTTGGCCCAGTACCGCATCTTTTTCTTCTTTTTGGCCGGCCCACCAGGTAAACTTTGTTTAAAGTTCATTAGTTTAAGGATATGGGATGGTTTGGGGTTTTTTGTGTCCTTTATTTGTGTTTAACATTATTCTGTTCTTCAGGTTCCTGAGCTTTCTTCTTTTTTTTGTTTAGGAGAAGTAAAATAATAGTTAACAGTCATGAATAAAAGTTATAAAATCCTAATTGTTTTCCTTCGTGTCCTTCCTAATGTGTTTATTCCCTTTTCGGGGTGTAACAACAATCATAACTTTTAATCATAAATATGACTCTTCTCAAAACAACAAACTTTGATATCTTTGTCACACAATATCTAAGCTTCCAGTGAATAATTTACAAAAAAAAAAAAAAAAGTTCACTGATGGTGACATTGAGATCTCAATGTCACCATCAGTGAACTTTTTTATTTGTAAATTATTCACTGGAAGCTTCTCTGGTGGCGTGTGCAGTGGTTGTTATTATTATTATTATTATTATTGTATGAAGCCAACATTACTGCAGCTCTGCACATCATTGTTGTCCTGTTAAAGGATTTTTATACAAAGACTTAAAAACAATCTGTAATTAGTGATGACTCAAGTAAATCACCTTTATCATGCATTATAACAATCTGTTCCTTAAGTCTCTAAATTATTGAAACAATTAAAAACATCTAAAAAATAAAATTACAGAAAATTAAATAATCATTTAATATACATTTCAATAAATAAGTGCATCCCATGTTCCTATGTTGACTCTGAGCTTTATTCTGTCTGTTGTCTGTAGAAGTGATGGGTCTAGATCAGATGATGGAAACTAGGATCAGCTCATGGTTTTGATGTCCAGGGAGGGGCGTGTCCACTCTGCATGGACTTAAAGAAGAAGAAATAAAAGAAGAGTTAGATAATGTCATGTTCATCAAAAGGAAAACTGAAAGTGATGGAGATAAATATGCTCAGATGGA
This sequence comes from Gouania willdenowi, assembly GCF_900634775.1. Taxonomy (NCBI): domain Eukaryota; kingdom Metazoa; phylum Chordata; class Actinopteri; order Blenniiformes; family Gobiesocidae; genus Gouania; species Gouania willdenowi. Next base: position 7,853,521 of record NC_041044.1, read on the forward strand.
CACACAGACACACACACAAAGTTTAAACAAACACACAAATACTCTGTCCTAAATTGTCTCACACATTAAAATAATCTATTTACACTTATATTAATGTACACAAAGACTAGCTCCACAAAATCAGAAGAACATTTATTGAGCCAGAAATTAAACTGATCTTACCTTTATAGGCTCAGTTTCCTCCTTTGTTTTCAAATCCATTTCAACCTCCATTCATGGTGGTTTTTATCGTCAGAGAGTCTTTCATTTTTAATAAATCCACCGTTATTTGGTCTGTTTTAATCTCTCTTTCTTTCTCACTCACTTGGTTCTCTCTGTTCCTTGTGTCGATTTCGTCAAAACAAAGCGGCATCTTTAATGTTTCCGTTATGTGTGAGTAAAATTACCGCAATGTACCGACACTGGCTGTAAAGAGCAACTTATTATCTTTCATAAACTGGTGGAATTTCTCCGATAGAGCAAATATGAGCAGAGTTACAGTCATTTAAATTAACGTGATGCGTTCAGGGGCCTGGGAAACCCAGTCCGTGAAAAGAGCACGTGTCTGGGTAAATCTTGTTTTATCGTTACCCAACGCAACAGAAAATTTGAAATTAACAGAATCTACTGTCAACAACAAACCCAGAGCCGCTTAATGATGACGTAACGCCGTACGTGTGTCATAAATTAACGTGATGATGTGCTTCTCTGTGGGAACCGAGTTGAGCTGGTGATCACGTCCATTCTACAATGCCAGAAAAGGGACAGGGAGGGGGGGATTCCTGCTGTGAGCTTGGAACGGCCCCAGTTGCCAGTGTGAGAACACCCTGAATGACTACACGAGCAGCACCAGAAAAACTGCTGAAATAAATCCTAAAAAATCCTATTATGTGAGGACTTCAGTTCTTGCTCTAATTTCCCTGTAAATATCCAAATATCACACAAAAAGAACAAGTTAAAAAATACAAAAAACAGAAAAATGCTGCCTATCTGGTTTTTGTATTTCTGTTTTGGTTTTAAATCAGTAAAACAAAATAACCACTGTTTATTTGTTAAACGGAATAACCAAAGAACGAAGGGTACACGGATTCACTCAGTGCAACAAAATAAATAACAAACACCTCATAACTATCATCACATATAACATAATCATATGAAAAAAACTGATCAATCAATAATCTTATACTGAATTGGTATCGCTTTAATCAGTAGAAAGTGCTTCTTGCTGTGAGATAGACCTAATGTTTTGACTTTCTAACATTTGAAGTGGCTGACCCTGGGCCCTATTGGTTCAGACAATGGTCTTTGTGTGTTTAGAAAGGGTGCTTTGTTTTCCTATTGACTTGTTATTCTTGTTCATTCATATTCTATTTGTTTAAAGTCGGTTATTGAATGACTGATTGACTCACGAGAAGCAAAACCTCTGACTTTGTGTCTCTGATTGATCTCAGGTTTGAAGAACTTGAAAAGTAACGTCATCATTGCCAACAACAACCTTAAGTCGACAGAAGAATGATAAGTAGCTTTATATAATCAAAAGACTACAACATCTATATTTGCTCACACAGAGCTTGAAAACAATACATAAAAACCTTTATGATCTCAGGTTGAAACTGCACCACATTTTCATTGGACACCTTTGAGATTTTAGAACTCTGCCTGTATTTGGATCACAGCTTGTTTTGACGGTAAAGGGGCGCATGGGGAAAGACAAAGTGTGAGGATCTCTGTACTGTGAGGCAGCAACGCAGACAGGGTGGGGTTTTAAAGCTGCTCATTACATGAATGCACGTTAGACAATCAGCCTAAATCTGAATGATAAAAATTTGTTACTAATTCAGTAAATAATTGTCTTTGCTGTCATTTATATTAACTTTTAGACTCAAACACACATTATATCCCTTTATAGGTGGTGTCAGATTCGAATGTTTTTGTAGAATCATTACTGGGGAACTAGACTTAGTAAATGTGTAAACACAGTCACACACACAGCATCATAAAAAGGAGTCGATGAGAGGTGAAGACAATGATTCTGGGAAAAGGATCAGAAGAGAACAAAGACCAAGGAAGTCATGCTGTTGGTTATCACAGGACCCGCAAATGGTGAAGTGTTGGGGGGGATTACCCCACCCCCTGGACTCTGAACTGTAGGTGGAAATGCACCAGAAGAACAAGGGAGTCAGAGATAGAGTAAGATGTCTTTAGCACCCGGAGCAGTCTGCTGTGAAGGAAGCAGAGAACCTCAATAGTGCTTTTAGCTTTACATGTATTACGGTCATTGAATACGTTAATAAATCTAGTCGTCTGTGTGAGGTGAAGAAAGCAAGAACTTGGCTGCCATCCAGGTCATTGGAAACACCAACAGTTCTACGGCGACAGTGGGCATCGCTATTTTGGCGATTTGAGCCAATCAGTGTTCGCATATTATGTGCCCAACATCTCAGGACTACGATACTCTTTGTATTTCTGCCCCAGTACAGACTCTATGGAGAAATAGCAATTCAATCTGATGCTTTATTGGTCTGTTCTCCCGTCTGGACTTAAGCGCTTTTTTTGTGTGCCTGCAGTTATGCGCTTCTCTCCTGTGCGTATTCTCCGGTCCAGGCTCTGACACGCCCACCACACGTATGTAGAGCAAAACCGCGTAGTCTGTGAATGAAGGCCGGCTGAAGGAAAGGAGGCGGTGATGTCATTTTTTTGGGCTGTCTAGAAATTACGGAACATGGAGTTTTCCCAACGCTTGTAAATGTCATCGAAATCCGTGAAAATTATAATGTTCACTTTTAATTTGAAACGCCTTCATTGATAAACAATGTAACAGGTTGATTTGATCAGATCACTGATCAGATTATTGCAGTGTGACTGAGGATCGGCCGCATTCTTCTATCCGAGTCACAGTTAAAATCTCTGTAACTAAGTCCATATTTCTAGTGCATTAATGTTTCACCTTATCGGGGCGCTGCACTAATTCCTATATGAGGAAAAATAATTTACGCACATCGGAGAATGCGCGTGAAAGCCAGATTTGAATGGGAACACCCACATTTCAGGGCTGCTCCACCCACAGTGCGTAACTAAGATGGTCACTCAGTGGCTGACTTAAGTACAGGGGGAGAATAGCACACAGCCAAAAACAGCATTGCTGCGCGGCTTTTTGGACTTACGTGCATGGGAGAATTGAGCCTTTAGTGCTCAGTTACAGTATATGTCATCATTCCTTAAGCCTGATATATGATAACCCAACATGCGCCTCCCAAAAATCCTGACTCGGTGTTGAAGTGTCATTGGCTTTTCCACTTTACATCGCCATGTTTCAACTTTTTGCTGAGTGATACGAGATTTCATGGATTGAGTCAAAGAGAGAACCGAGACATACAGAAAGTACCAGTATTTTATTATTTATTTTCATGGCTGCAGCACGTGTGAAGTACCACCAAATGGAGTCAATCACGGACAAAAGATGTGTGTTTACTATTATTATCACCACTACTATGAGCGACATGCTGCGGAGACTGCCAAAGGAGCTTGGTGTTTAAAGTCTACAGCTCCATACACTTTTATACTTTGGTTGCAGTTTGCACATGTTTATATTGAAGAATGAAGTAAATGTTTTCAAACCGTTATTTTCATCTTTGTGTCCAACAATATACACATGGTTAGGTATTATTACAACAGTAACTAATAATCCTGAAATACAATGCATTTTAAGGTGCTTATAAAACATAAGACATTGTTTAATTTGACCAGAAGCATACAGTATATCAGGCTTTAGATGTTATGGCTAAGAAAACCAAGAACATTACGGTGGGCAGATTTTGATATCCAAGGAATATCCACGTTAGCCTTCTAGCTGAACAAGAAAGACAACTTAAAACGGGGAAGTCTATGCTACCATGGCAACCGTTGGATGCTTTTAGCCTCATTAAACTAACTGGAATTATCATTTTTTTGAGTAATCATACACAAGTGTGCATTTAAAGTTTGTTTTTTTTCCCTTTTTTTGCATATGCAGCTTCTGAATCACCTCTCATTCCTACTAAGAAAGATGATACGAGTCTTTCAGATGAGTGGTCTTTGTCATTTAGGATGAGCATCACTTTAACAGACTGTAAGATGCTTATGAGAAAATGCATAAACAAACCTAATGACTTATGGTGGTTGTGGTAAAAGAAGTATTGACGTAAAAATGGGTGGAATGGGGGGTTTCTGCACAAACTAAGAAAAACAAAGAGCAAACAGTAGCCAAATGTTCATTTCAAGCATGAGGCTTGTTAACTAACCTGGATGTTCAACAGTTCATTTTTCAAAGTAGGATACAAGTTTCATTTAGTCTTACATTTATAGTCTTAACATTTATAGTCTTCAACTTGTCTCTTTCATAACTGCATCAACACACCTGCACCTAATTAATCCGGGTTAGCTTAGCATAGAATTTAGAAAAATTCATTTGCTACTGCACATTCTAGCTTTTGAAGCTAAAAACTTTCCTTGATTGTTGTATAGTTATTGAGAGTACAGATTGTTTTGCTTTGTATCCAAACTGAATGTAGCTCAGTTTTCTTCTTTTTACTGTTTTCCTGACTCCCTCTCGTGCCCAGTGCTTGTACTTTATATTTAGCATAACAAAAATGTAGAACACTTTATCCATGTTTTTTGTCATTAAGCTTGTGTTTGCATTTTGATTTAGTCCAGTTTTCCATTAAAAATATAAATCAAGAGAACCAACATGGATCAATTCACTTTCTATCAGTGCTAATGCTGTTTGGGAGGCTGCAGTCTATTTCAGCTGACTCAGCACTGATTACCAGCCCTTGTTTAAAAAGAAAAAGAATGAAAAAAGAAAGAAAGGAAAATAAATACATAGCTAGCAGCTAGCGCACAATGACCAAGTGTCCTCTTTTCAGGCCTGGGTTGTTTATTTTTCCGTGTTTATTTTTATAGATATTTTGAATGTACTTATTTTATTGTTTTCATGCAACCTTTGCATAGAAATATATTGGTAGTGTGTAGTGCGTGATGTGTAAGTGTTTAACAAGCTGCCTTGTGGACAGTAACCCCCCCCCCCACAGAAGGTGCACTTTTGCTTGACAAAAGTGCCCCTTTTGTCAAACTACAAAGGAAAACAAATCCTTTTTATTAGCTCTACTGGATTTTCCCTGGAAGGGATCAAATCAATTTTGAAGAGAAAACAAAGCATATGGATGCAGTGTTGGCTCAGGAAAAGGGCAGACAAGAAAGGAAACTTCAACATCAGAGCAGCAAGTAGGAGAAACAATCATCTAAGTAGTAAATATTATTATTATTATTATTATTATCATTATTATTATTAAGCAATTATTTGCACAAAACAGATAATCGCATCGTCACCAAAACACCCTCTATCTCCCACATCACTCTTGTTCTCTTGTTGGCTCCCCTTTCAATTTTGCATCTACATCAAGATCTTTCTATTAACTTTTAAGGCCATTCACCACATTGCCCGCCCTTAAGGCTGGGATACACTGTGAGATCATTGTACTCAGCTCCATCTCAAACTGTGCGACTCGATTGTGGAGCCCGAATGTGCACAGCTCACGATTCATGTTCTCACACCATACAGAACGACACTCTGACATACGTCCATACAATACAAGTCCGGGTCTTGTTTCCAGAAATACAAAGTACAAATTAGAAATAGAAGAAGAACTCTGAAGCGTCGCCATTAAAACAGAACAAGAAGAAGAACCTGGAAGTGGAGAGACACTCGCAAAAACAGCTTTAAAAAAGAAAAGGTGATGTGATGGACCAGGAACTGACTGGACAGACATGGGCAGTACGGTTCATCAATTTTATCGTGCGCATCGCAGAGTTTGAGGTAAACCAGTCCATGGCACTGCTTCAACAGTGATACTCTCACGAGGAGCAACTGGATTTCAAACATGTTTGATTCCCTTATGACCATACGATTGCTGATCGGGAGCTGGTCGTGAGAAGTTAATCGCTTCTCGTGACCCCACATATACTACACGATGCACGACACATTGATTTAGCCGAGATTCGGCCCAATCAAAAAAATAGACGCACGAGTCAAAAATCGGCTCAAAATGGGCCAAAAATTGTGTATGCCCGCCTTTACATGACTGATCTCATCCACATCTCGCTCCCTCAGATCCTCTTCCTTCATTCATCTGTCCACTTCCCCAGCACGCCTTACCTCCATGGGGAGCAGAGCGTGCAGCTCTGGACCTCACTACCTCTGGATCTCAGGAATATGGACTCAGAAGTTCATATTACCTGGAGAAAGTTTGGTAACTTATAAAAAAAAGCTCTTCGCAAAGCCAGAACTTCCTATTACTCAACTCTCATAGAGGAAAACTAAAATAATCTTCGGTTTCTATTCAACACTGTAGCCAGGCTCACCAAAAGCCACAACTCTGTCGAACCCTCTATTCCTGTCAACCTGAGCAGTGATGACTTCATCAACTTCTTTACTGATAAAATTCTAACAATTAGAAACAAAGCTAATGCTCAATAATGCTGAATTCTTAAACAAAACAGCTCCTGAGGTATCCCCAAGATCCAGCTTTCATTTACATAGTTTCACTCCACTTTGGTCTAGCTATAGTCAGTGCTTTTAAACCAACAACCTGTCTTTTAGATCCAATTCCAACTCCACTATTTAAAGATGTTCTTCCACTAATTAGCACTAATATGGTGAACTGAATTAACACATCTCCAGTAACAGGTTATGTACCACAGGCCTTTAAAACCGCTGTAATCAAACCTCTCCTTAATAAACCTACCCTCGATCCAAGTGACTTGTCCAATTACAGGCCAATATCCAATCTCCCTTTTGTTTCCAAATTTCTTGAAAAAGTCATTGCAGGTCAACTATGTGATCATCTACATAGGAACAATTTATATGAGAGCTTTCAGTCTGGTTTTAGAGCCCATCACAGCACAGAGACTGCCTTAGTAAAAGTAACCAATGACCTCTTAGCCTCAGACAGAGGGTTGGTCTCAGTTCTGGTGCTCTTAGATCTCAGTGCAGCCTTCGATACAGTAGATCATCACTTATTGCTGCAGAAACTGGAAAGTGTTTTTGGGATTAAAAAACAGCGCTGGGTTGGTTTAAATAATACCTATCAGACAGAACCCACTTTGTTCATGTTAATAATCTGTCCTCAGCACATGCCAGAGTTAATCATGTTGTTCCACAAGGTTCAGTTTTGGGACCAATACTCTTTACATTATATATGCTTACACTAGGTAACATTATCAGCGAACATGATATACATTTCCATTGCTATGCAGATGATACACAGCTTTATCTCTCAATGAAATCAGATGAAACTCACAAGTTATTAAAACTCCAGGCTTGTCTTAAAAATATCACATCCTGGATGAGCTGTAACTTTCTCCTTCTCAACCAGGATAAAACAATCTCTGGATGGCATTACTCTGTCACCCACCACCACAGTAAAAAAATGTAGGTGCTATCTTTGATACTGACTTATCCTTTAACTCTAATATTAAGAAAATCACAAGGACAGCCTCCTTCTACCTCCGTAATATCTCTAAAATCAGGAATATCTTGGCCCAGAGTGATGCTGAAAAACTAATCCATGCATTTGTTACATTGAGACTAGATTATTGTAACTTCCTACTGTCAGGATGTCTCAGTAACTCACTATAAAGCCTCCAGTTCATTCAGAATGCTGCAGCCAGAATAATAACACGTACAAACAGGAAAGAGCATATTTCTCCAGTATTGGCTTCCTGTAAAATCTAGAATATAGTACAAAATCCTGCTCTTAGCATACAACGTGCTACATGATTAAGCTCCTGTATACAGTATCTGAAAGACCTGCTAGTGCCCTATTGTCCAGACAGAACTCTCCGCTCTCAGTTTGCTGGTCTACTGGAAGTTCCAAAAGTGTCTAGAAGTAGAACAGGAGGCAGAGCATTCAGCTACCAGGCTCCTCGCCTTTGGAAGCAGCTCCTCTCCTAGTCTTAGTGCGGGAGGCTGCTACCCTCTCCACCTTTAAGGCTAAACTCAAAAGGTACTTATTTGCTAAAGCATAAACCATATCTTAGCATTAACCTAACCACTAGGAACAAAGCCCTAAAGCTAAAAACAATTAGGAACTAAAAACTAAGATTATATAATCGAACACCAACATTACATTCAAACACAATCCACCATCTACACATAGCTCTCATGGGTTGCAATGTGTGAAGTCTTGTCAGACAAGGTTGTGCTTGGTTGTAGCCCACCCCCCACTTCTGAACCCGTTCTATACCCATTACACTGCTTACACACCATTTACACTGATGTCCACCCCCATATTCATTCTCATTTCACTGTATTCTTGTATCATGTTTGTGCGTTCTCTTTGCCCTTCTCTCTCTTTTCTGTTTCAGGTGTCTTGAAACTGGAGCTAACAGTTCCTGATCTGTGGTTCACGGCTCAACTGGTGTCTTGACGCTGGAGCTGGGAGTTCCTGATCAATGGTTCATGGCTCAACTAGTCCGGGATACTCGGATGGTCTATCTCTCTATCCTGTTCCGTTCCTCCTTCTGTCCACTAACCCCAACCAGTCGAGGCAGATGGCTGCCACCTCTGAACCTGGTAAAACTTGTAGAAGGGAGTTTTTTTTTTCCCCTGTCGCTTATGCTTGTTAATTTGGATTTGTTGTGTTTTTTCCTTTTTATTATAGTTTTTATATTTTGAAAGCACTTTAAGATGACTTTTTTGTAACTGGCGCTATATAAATAAAGTTGAATTAAATTGAGATAAATTAACGCTTCCATTTATGAGACACGTTTGCAGTTATTTGGCTTGGAAGAGTCATATTGGCTGTAGTGACGCAGTTTGTAACTAGACTAATTGATGATTCCAGTCGCTCCTGGGGACCCAATCTGGCCAAAAAACACTCCGCATACCACACTATTTTTTGCTTCTTTGTCACGCTAAACTAAATTCTTTATGCTAATGTCCGAGCACGGCCCGGCTCAGTGTTAAATGGTGTAGAATTTGGCTGGATCTGACCAGTTAATCCCGGTGGCTGACAATGGTCAACCGGGACCAGCTTGCTCCTCTAATGGTGCTGTAAACTAGTATCTCTGAGTGACGTAAACATACTACTGCAAAGTAGCAGCACTACTGTGAGTAGACAAGCCTGTTTCATGATATTTTAGCAACAGAGTGGGATTAATACCATAGTACGGTAGACACTTTTATATCGCACTACGATATTGACATAATCACTCTATTGTATTGTTGCCCTGTCCTCTCAGAGTGTGTGTTACCAGTGAAGCGTGAGTGGTGCTGTTTGTGCTGTGGTGCTGTTAGTGGTTACGCAGAAAGACAAAGCCAATTAAAGGTTTGCTTATTTTCTTGGTTCTCAACCTGTTGGAATTGATCTTTTGTCTGAAGTAATGGTAGTGAAACAAAGCTCCTCTAGAATGACGAGAAAAAGTGAAAGTGCACTGGTTTCAGCTAATGGGTCTGATGCTGTCATGTGAAGTAAAACCCTTTTCCTGTGAGAAAGTGCACATTAAGACAAGTAAAAGGAAATTAAAGACAGAGACAGAAAAACTGCAGTAGTTTTTCATTGGTTATAATATATTTCAAAGTCCATGTAAAGCAGAAATAAATTTGTGTTTTGAGTTTGTCACACCACAGAAACTAGCGTCATTAACCACTGAGCCAAATTTGAAAGATGAAAAAACTTGCGAAGTAAACAAAATTAGGTTTCAAAACTCATGGAAAAACAAACACTTCTCTGTGCTCTGAAATTCTGGAGGCGTGTCAGTCAGAGGTGCTGGGACCACGCCCACCTGCAGGAAGGGCGCTGCCTCCGTGTACTGTGTCTATGGGAGAGAGCATTGTGAAAGCAGCTCCAGCATCAATAGTGCTTCTCCCACTGGTTTTACAACAGTGCTTGACTCAGAACTGTGCCCGATAGAGGCGGAACACACAGTCACGGTGTGAAAAAAGTGCTAATTTCATGGAAGATGTGGCACCAGCGTTTTATTCCCCTGAGTCGAATATGTGGTTTGTTTTTGGCGAGGGGACGAATTGCGCCCGCTGGAGGCGGCGGAAGTTTGGTGTGCTTCAGCAGCAGGGTCGGGTTTAAGCTAATGATGGCTCCGTTACGTAACGCGGCTGTGATTTCTGACCTTCCCATTAAATCCTGAACACAGAAAGTTCAAACACAGTTGTGAAGCCTAGCTCCACAATGAAATTATAAATGGTTAAATGGCTTTTTACATGTTTTCAGGAAAACATTTATGACCTATTTCAGGGGTCTGCAACCTGTGGCTCTGGAGCCTAATGTGGCTCTTTGACTCTTATGCAATGGCTTCCTATAGCTTTAAAAAAACATTTGAAATAAATAGTTATTTTTTTACAGACGCTATTAATGATTAATGACAAATAAAATCAAGATATGACAATTTGTTAACCTAAAAATAAATCATGTTGTGCAATGACCACCTTCCTACTTCACCTTCTACAACATCTACAGACCATCAACTTTCCTACACCTGTGGCTAACCTTAAGTTTTAAATCCCTGATAAGATAATTAAACCAACAAAAACACTATTCTGTTAAAAAATAGAGATTTTAATTGTGTGGGAACAGATTAATTTAACCACCAATGTGCTGGTTAAATATGCATGTTTTATGTGTGGCAAGAAATGAGCAGTTAGCATGCGTTAACCACATGTGTTATCAAATTCAAGTTACTTTTTGTAGCCTTTCAAATACATTAACAAAAAAAAATCTTCTTTATATACTGTAACATTGTGTTCATGTATAATGAGATGCATAAGAATTTGAAGATGCAAGATACTGTTTTATTTCTTGATGTCAATTTATTTTATTTTATTTTAAACTGTTTTTAAATTGCCATTTACGTGATCAATAAAAATCCAGTCAAATTAAATCAAACATTATTCTATATTATTTTAACTGTATAGAATTTAATACACTGTATTGTCTTCATTGAGAAGGTATTTTTTTTGGCTCCGAGAAGACTTTAATCCAGGTGAGATGAGGTTAAATGGTTCCCTGTAGAGTAAAGGTTGCAGACCCCTGACCTATTTAATTTGTTTAGAACAAACTTTTCTGACAAGAACCTATGATCAAACTCAACTCTACTTTCAGATGAAATTTTAGTTGAAATTATTGTTATGTCTGCATTTTTAATAAGGGTGGGAAAAATTATCAATTTATAATATATCACAAATATTAATATTTCTCCAAAGAATGGACATATACTGTACTTTTTTGCTTGCATATGCCGTCAACACTACCTGTACATGTAGTGCAGTGCATTGTTTTTTGGAATTATGAGTCCTATAATGTTTCTAGCGGGGGTGTAATGATAATATAAAACATAATTTTAAAGATTTAATGGAAAACATATTCACATTTTATTAGAACAAAGTCCAACCAACACTTCAGTTTAAGCTAACAGGATGCTAACTTTTCTGCACTCACTTTCTTTACTCAATACGATAAAAAATACATACATACATATTCTTACCCTTCCTTAGGGAGGGCTGGTGATGGTCACAATTATGAAATAGAATAAATGAATTTATTTTATTGCAATAACAAAACATGCATTGCTGTCTTAAAAAGATTGTACTTCTTGTAGGGTTGACCTTCGATAGCATGTGCAGACAAAGTTAAAAAGAAATGAAAAAAATAAAATACATATCTGACTCTTTTGCTTGTTTTTTCCAACAGAAAAATAATACAATAATAATATCAAAAATGAAGTGCAACCAAGATCTGTTCAGGTGAAATGAGCTGTGGTTAAACCTGATACGTGATGGCGAGGCCTGAGGCTTCAGCAGAGCTAATGCTAACGAGCTAATGCTACATGTGCTGCTGCTGCTGCTGCAGTGAACGCTGTGGCGTGGTGGACGGTGGACACACTGAGCGACTCCTTTAGTACCGGTATATCTCCGTCTGTGTTAAAGCCAAAGTGTTTCCACACACTGGACCCTAAAGGTGGTACCATCCATTCCTCCTTCGCCGGCTTGTTTTGTTGTCTGCTGGTGTGTTAAATAACATCAACGTCTTTATTACTAAAAGCACTTTTATAACACATCCATATATAGACTGCTGTGCTTAAATCTAATGCATTATCTCCTTGTATCTATACAATCGATTGATTAACTTTGAAAACTATTTTAGATTAAAATGTGTCAACCGGAAGGTCACTTTGCCGAGCACAGATAGATGTAATTTGATCATAGGAATATAAATCGATTAATTGATCTAATGGATGAATTGCTTCACCAAGTCAATGATTCAAGTTTTGTTTGGGATGAGGAAATCGTTACCATCGTGTTGCAATAAACCAGAATCGCAATATATCGAATCAGCCACCAAGTATCATGATGAAATCAAATCATTTTGTCCCAGACATGATTTTATACCATTTGTGTTCTTTTTTAAGACCCAAAACTTGAACTGTATGTTAACTCTTTGACTGTAGAAGTACATAATGTGACTGAAAGCTGCTCAGGTTGCTTTCAGTTAGTTTCTGGTCATGTTTGGTAAATACTGAGTAAATAACACACAAGTGTGACTATGAAAGTATTTAGAGCAGTGTTATTCAAAAAAATGATGGCTGCAGCCCCCACTTGGGCAGGTTTGGTACTGCACATGTCATGAACATTTTAAATCAATTTGCAAGATTAAAAAAAATAAAATAATGATAATCATTTAATTTTATATTTAAATTGCGTTTGCAAAAACAATGACAGGTGTGTATCTATCTTTTACTGACAGTATGATACCACTCCTTGACTCAGTTATTTATCTTTTAGTCAGTAATTCCTTTTTCTTTAGGTTTGGAAAGAGTAGGATTATGTACATGAATAAGGTATTCACTAAAATGTGTCCATATTTCTCTTGAAGAGTATTGTTATATAATTACCTTTTTTGTGATATTTGAAAGAATGGTTTAAACACAATCGTTGCTTTATTTTCTGGCAAAATAATATTCCTCACAGGCCAAAACACAACCACAAACCTTTTGAGGGAGAAAAAAAAAAAAAAAATGCTGATCTCAGTGCAGCACAATGTGTGGCTCTGTGCCAGTGTAAGGGATGGCTGATATAGAAAGACAAGTCAAGCACATCAAGCCCATATGTCCCAGGATGTTTAATAACCATCGAGGGGCTGTAAAAGACCACCAATTGCTCAAGTGTAAATCTACCAAAAAAAATAAATTAAAAATTCTTAAATAACACTGGTAACAATAGCTATTTGGTTATCTACACCGCAGTCTTCAAATGAATATTTACTTAATGATGTGAAAAATAACTTCAACATGATGAGAACTAAAAAATCCACAACGGAGTAGCAGTCAATTTCTACAGAAATGCAATCTGTAAGGTAAAAATAACTTTTGCCGTTTTATCTTTTTTTTTTTTACAAATACGAAGCTGTTTACAAAGGGGCAATTTAGGAAATGTAAATCCAGACCAAGGAAATAAATGTTGGACCTAACTCACGGAAATGCTGTGTTCTACAAACACCTGAATGAGTTCCATGATGATAAAGATTGGAAATGTGACATAAGTGAGAGAGATGGCTCAAAATACTGTCAGACAAATGAAAATATTTGAGGAAAAGGTGTTATAATAGTCAGTCTAAACTGCACCGGACTGGGATGAGACAAAATGATCAATATTGAAAATGTCCGAATGATCGACAAATGATCGTATCGTATATAAGCTCATAATGAATCACTGTTGTCTTGCTCTTAAGATGAAACCATATCTTTCAGTGGGGCTAAGCAGTTCAATTTAATGATATTTTACATGAAAGGAGGTGAATTGTTTGCACCGCCTACAGTTTTGTGGTGAAACCTGAAAGAAGGCCGGAGCTTCATTGGTCTTTTTTGACTAATGACCAACGTCATAGCACGACTAGCAAACACTGAGTCAGACTCAAGTTAAAATGGGGCATCAACACGTCCCTCTAGTGACGTGTTTTGCGTGTGTTTCTCCTTTATATCAAAAAGCATTTATCAAACTAGTCAATACTCAACAACCCCAGTTGAGCTGAATTTAGTCAGTGCCAGCTCACTTACATTTTTGACATGTGACAAAGCGATTATAAGGCCGTATTTCCCAACATTTTTCTTGTCGTCACCCCATTTCTAGAACACAAATTTCCGGCGGCCCCAGACATTTTTTCCCTCAAAATTTGTCAAAAAAAACCAATTATATATTTGTTAACTTATACTGTTTTACAGTAGCCAGGATTAGTGCACAAAGTGACAAAATGTTTTACACTGCATTTTGTTTGAACTATAGATTTGTATTTAAGAACAGAACACAGTTGTTTGAGATGGTGTGCAGTTTTTTAATTTGAAAAAGAATAACAATTTCTTAAGCTCTTTGAGCTCTCTGCCTCTTCCTGCACCATATATCTATTTCTGTGATATTATGTATTGTTTGTTTTTTTAATGTCCAAAATAGATAAATTAAATTAAAAATATATAATTTATATATTATTATTATTGTTAGACATTTTGTTTTGACCCCATTTTATTTCCAGGTGACTCCACATGGGTTCACAACCCCAAGGTTGAAAAACCCTTTTACAGGGACTGCGATTTATGTGACTACGGTTAATGGACGGACAATGCTAAATTGAATCTAAAGCAAAGTGAGCTCCCAATCCCCTTAATTTAACCTCAGACGGGTTAAAAACATCCCCAGAAACGTGTCCGTCTGTAATACCGGTCCGTCGAAAACACTTCCGTTGCGAAAACCCGGTGGCTGGGAAGTGTCAGGTGAAAGCATTTACAGAAACGAACACAAATGCAAAAAGGTCACAACATGAACGCAAAATGGCCGCAACAGTAAATTCAATGAAAAAGACAGAGAAGCAAAGCAACAGGCCTTTAAAGTTTGTGGATGGAAAAGTAGTGTACTCTGTAAAAAAGGTCAATATACCAGCTAATATTGAAACTGAAGTAGTTCCTGTTAATATCCCTCTTCTTCTGAGTAAGACGTTCCTTAAAAAAGCAGGGACAGTCCTCGATATGGAGAATGACAGTGCAATGATGTTCAATCAACCCACCAAACTGGACTTTACAAGCTCAGGTCATTACTGTGTGAACATTGTGGACAGCGAGAATAAATGTGCTGCTAATACTGAAAAGATATTAGAAACTACTGAGGAAGAAGTGCTGACAAGCACAGACAAAATGAGCAAGAGAGAGAAAATGAAAGTTTTAGAGAAACTTCATAAACAGTTTGGGCATGCTTCTGCTGACAAACTACAAAGACTCCTGACTAGTTCAGGCAACAAAGACACAGAATGCCTCGGCTTACTACAAAAGATCATAAGTGTCTGTGAAACGTCAAAAATACTGTAAGACCAAACCCAAACCTGCTGTGGGTCTACCGCTGGAATCAGCATATAATGAGACTGTAGCAGTCTTTCAACCAGGGTTTTGGTATCTACACATTATTGATCGGTTCACTCGATTTAGTGCAGGCAGTGTCCTGACCACCAAGAGATCTTCTGAGATTGTAAAACATTTTATCCATGAATTGAATGAGGGTGCATGGGCCACCACAAAAGTTATTCAGTAATAATGGTGGCAAGTTTAATAATGAAGAAGTGAGAGACATGGCAGAAAAAATTAATATGGAACTTAAAACAACACCTGCATACAAGCCCTGGAATAATGGACTGTTAGAACGTCACAATCAAATCCTGACTGAGATTATATTGAAAATGAAAACTAGTACTGGATGTGACTGGAGCACTACCATGGCACAGAACAGTATGCAAAGCGTCCATGAATACAGCCCAAATCAGCTTGTGTTCGGCCAGAATCCCAATCAACCTTCAGTGTTGATTGACAAAATTGCTGCACGAGAGGGCACCACCAAAAGTGAGTGGGTGGCCAAGCACATTTCAGCTCTTCACACAGCAAGGAAGGCCTTTACAGAAGCGGAATGTTCAGAGCGTAAACAGAGAGCACTAAAGAAACAGCTGCGTCACAACGATGAGAGGTGTGAACAAGGAGACAAGGTGTTTTACAAACGTGTGGATTGTCCAAAATGGAAAGGTCCTGGGGTTGTCATTGGGCGCAATGGTGCAGTTGTGTTTGTTAGGCACGGAGGCACCTGTGTCAGAGTTCACCCACTCAGGATGAGGAAAGTAACTCAGGAACATGAGGAAAGAAGCTGTGACAAAGAAAACCAAGATGAACAACATTTATATGACATAAACTAGGACGCAGAAGAGACAAATGCAGACAATGATTTACTTCCCACTTCTGAAAATATAGAGGAGACAGGAACATCAACGTAAAGGCAGGGCAAGTTGTGACCTTCAGGAACACACAGAGTTGGGCACCACAAACGGCAAAAGTACTAGGACGTGCTGGAAAAGCAACAGTGAAGCAGTTGATTTGTCACAAATTGAGGATCTTCAAATACAGACTCGGTCATTCAGAGCAGAAGCAAGTGAAGATGTGTTTGTCATTTGACGAAGCCAAGACCACTGAAATAAAAAGCTGGATAGAAAACGAAGTGTTTGAGAAAGTCGAAGAAAACAGACAAAAATGTATCTCCACTCGGTGGGTGTGCACTCCGAAAAAGACAGATTAGTACCAAACCCTAACCCTAACCCTAGCTACAAGTTTCTGAGCTACTGGAGGACTCTCCAACCTGTGCTTCAGAGTCTCTGAGGCTCCTTGTAGCAATGATCTGTCAATAATGGTGGCAACTTTATTCAATGGTAATTGGACTTACATACTGTAATAACCCACCTGGCTTCTGTAAGTTATCTGAAGCATATATATGAAATTAATAAGAGTAGTTGACTCAAATAAGCCGAGCAAACTAGCAAACGACACCAGTATCTTTAAAACAGGAAGTGTAGAAACAGGAAGACAAACAGACATTATATATAATTTATATTCATCAATCCATTTTCTGACCTGCTTGCTCCTTCTTTCATGGTCGTGGGGTCCTAATGGTGCCTATCTGCAGCTGTCCTTGAGCGTTAGGTGGGGGTACACCCTGGACAGGGCACCAGTCTATCGCAGGGCAACACACAGACCAACAATCACTCACACTCCTAAAGGCAATTTAGAGACTCTAATCAGCCTAACAGTCATGTTTTTGGATCATGGGAGGAAGCTGGAGAACCTGGAGAAAACCCATGCAAGTATGAGGAGAACATGCAAACTCCACACAGAAAGGACCCAAGTGTCCACCCCAGGGCTTGAACCCATAGGAACTTCTTGCTGTGAGGTGGGCATGCTAACCACTAAGCCACAGTGATTATACTTTTAAAGTCATTTGTGAAGTTATTAATAGCACTGGTGTAAAGGTAAAAGCTGATGCGTGATGGGTAAGGCAGTGCCCTCACTAAATACGAGAGGCTGGCAGCCGGCCAATCAGACGCAGAGGATGACAGCTTGGAAGAAAGCATGAGTGAGAGAGTCTCATCTGAATGATGTGCTCACCTTTGAACCAATCAGCAGAGAGTACTTCATTGTTGACTCATTCATTATTATCTAACGACCTGCTGGACCATTTCTCCAAGAAGTCAGTCTGAACTTTGGAAAACGGTGAGTCATCATTTTGATGGACATCAGGATACAGTCTAGCATTTGACTACTTTTCACTTCTGCCCGAAACAAACCACTATGATGTGATAATGTTCACGGGAAACAACACGGGATTCTGATCATTTTCGAACTTTTTTAATTCAGTTTGGTTTCATGCTGCACTTTAGAAAGTTGCCAAGAAGACAACATCAACATCATGCAGTTATGGAAGCTACATGTTGTGGATGATAGTTAGTTATGACCAAATCTAGCTCTGACTATTAAATACAATAAAATGTATGTAGACTTATACATTTTCTTGTACCCAAAGCATTGCAGATTGCAGTGACTTCTATTAACTACATGTCGCTCTGTTGTTCTGACCAGAAGTTCTAACTTGTAAATTTGTTATTATTATTATTATTATTATTATTATTATTATTATTACTGTGAGGAAATAGAGAGAAAATAGCTTACTAAGTATGAGCAAGGGATGGGAAACAGGAGCAAGCGAGTAAAATTTTACAAAATTACAAATGTAATCACTAGAGCTGGAGCTTTATCGTGTTAATTGCGAATAATTAATTAGAGAAAAATAACACACACAAAAAAAATACGCAGTTAATTGCTTTTTTTGCACTCCAAACAGTGTGGAACCTTTCTCATTGCACAAGTTCCCGGGATACCCATAATACTGAGGAAAAGTTGTTGCTGTGTTTCGTGGGCGTTAATTTAAGTTTTAAATAATAACACCGGATGGAAAACAAAAGCCGATACGATCCACCTCTATTCCTGATTCGATGCGATTTTATATTGATTTGATGGCAATTCAATTCTACACAGTGTGATACGATGCAATTTTGTGCCATACGATTCAACATAATGCAAAGAAATGGGTCAGAAAATGGATGGATGAAAAATCAATGCAACCATGGATTTTACCAATGCACGCTGAATGAATCGATGCACTAAAATTGCGCACGTTTGTATCTACTGTATATACCGATTTGTAGCAGTTTATCTCAACATGGTTATGCAAATTGGCAAGAAAGAGTTTGTAGATCACCAGAGCTCTTCCACCTGAATGCTAAACATGTAGCAGCTTGCATGGACAACAGTCCTTGTCTGAGCAGACAGTGTCACCAGTTCACACTGGACAAGATGACAAGGTTCAGAGCCAAAATCAATTGAATGAAGTCCATGAGTGACACATGAACAAACTCACTAGATAAATGATTCTAGTGGACAGTTGACCACTCTTGATGGTAGAGGATGTGGGCAGGGCTAGAAGCGATGATACAGATAGCATCATCTGACCACACTTATGAACTGCTATGTAGAAAGACTATTTCAAACTTAATTCATCAGCTTCTTTTATTGCTCTGTTTATTTCAGGCCATAGATATTCTAACTATTTTACAGGGTTCTGTTTCCACTTCTCTAGAATGTTCTATACTAAGTGCTGTTTTTTGTTTTTAATACACAAAAACAGATTTGTTTTAGAAAGGAAAAGCATGAATATAGCTTATTAAATTCAAGTTTGTGCTTGTGAACAGAGCACCAGGAGCGCTGCAAGACGACTATTGTTGTGATTGGGTGGTTTCCATCAACCACAAATCTGCATGAATATGTTTTCTACAAACCGTCCCTGGAAATGCTGACGATGACCTGACAAATATGTTAGTTGTTCTTGTCAGTCAGGACTCAGTAACTCCAGACAACACAGAATAATTCAGGATCAAATACTGTTAATCAGACAAAACAACCATGGCCTAAGAACGGAACCACATGCTGCTGACGGTGCCTTTCTTCAGAGCAATTACTTTGTACCTTTGGCTGCAAGGCAAGGCAAGGCAAGGCAAATTTATTTATATAGCGCATTTCATACTCAAGGCAACTCAATGTGCTTTACATGATAAAACATTCAATTGTTTAAAATCAATAAGAACATTTAAATCAATAAGAACAATTAAAATCATCAGTAAAATCAATTAAAATCATCAGTAAAATCATCATTACATCAACAACATGACAAAAAATCTCTCTCTCAATCATATGCAGTAGAGAAAAAAAGTGCCTTTAACTTTGATTTAAAAATGTTCACATTGGATGCTGACTTCAGCTCCGCTGGCAGTTTGTTCCACTTCTTTGCAGCATAACAACTAAAAGCAGCATCACCATGTTTACTGTGAGCTCTGGGTTCCACTATCTGACCTGTGTCCATAGATCTGAGAGACCTGCTGGGTTCATACCTGACCAACATGTCACTGATGTATTCTGGACCAAACCCATTCACAGATTTATACACCAGCAGCAGAACTTTAAAGTCTATTCTGAGGCTGACTGGGAGCCAGTGTAAAGACTTTAAAACTGGCTGCATGACAAGAACCTAGGACCAACATCATCTGAGAGAACCTCTAGTATTACACGCCATCTTTTAATAGAGCTTGCAATTAAGTTTACAACAGGTAACCTTTAATATAAAGCAGAACATTATGCAGCATATAAAGTGGAAATACCAGGCTTGGTTTTAAAGTGACCCATCAAAGAAAGAAACTGCCCCCGCCTCCCCACCCACCCCACCTTGATCTAAATCATCCTTTTTACTTTTATGCTGGGAAGCCAAACCTCTTTCCTACCATCTTTCAATAAGAAAAAGCTGTGCTGTCTTATTACAGGAGCAAAGCTTTGACCAAGACTATTAGCTAATTACTAAGCTGACTATGCTGGCCACCTCTGCAGCTTTCCATCCAGGCTGACACAACATCAACTCATCCTACTTCTGCTAACGATCCTTTAGGATTTGCAGACGACTGCTTTGGCTGCGGAAAACCTTTTCCAGTAAATGTCTTCACATTTTGGGGTATGTCTAACTTCCAGTTTTTTTAAGCATAAAATACTGTAACAGCTGTAGTCACTTTAATAGCCAAAATGTAAATTTACCTGAGGTTGCAAGTAGGCAAATAATCACTCATAGCAGCTTTTCCAAAAACGCACACATTCTGATTAAAGTCACTTTTACTGTAACTACACAAAGAGCAGAAACTTGAGATCTGTCTCAGAACAAACGCATAGTCACACAGGAATGCTGAAACACATCATTTGCGTCTCTCACAGCACAAAGTAGATTAAGATATTTAGGGGCTCGGATTCCGTTACAGGGTTGATCTATTTCCATGTCACGTCCGCTTCAATTTACACTTACAGCGAGCTTGAGGAATGATTACAGGTCTATAAAGGGGGCACACGAATGATTCAAATGGACCGGATTGCTCTGTGTCTGAGCGACACTCCAGAATTTTCCATTTTCACAATTTCCCTAAATCCATTTTATGGTTTACCCATTTCCACGTCACTCTACACTTTTCAGTTTCCGTTTTATCGTCTTTTCCTGTTTAGAATACTTTACTTACAATTCCCAAAATCGTGGCAAACTAGTTATTGATTTTACTTTTCATATGGGAGGGTTACAGTGAAATGAGATCTTAAAATGTCCGTTATAGACAGTGCTAGACCCTCAGCCACTGGTTTAACAGGGAAAATACCAGGGAAATGTGTGATATGGTCCCAAAACTGACTTTGTGATATCTTTAAAGTTTTGCTCAAAATCCCAGGCAGCCGTGTGAGTAAACGCTTCTGCCGTGACGTGTCAGGTCAGTTTATACAGCTAAACCTTTCTTTATATCATTACCATTTTAGATTTAAATCCAGTCATAATCTGAATTGCTTGTTTATCACAACACATTAAAAAACTTGAGTACCTTGAGTTTAGATGTTTAAAAGCTAAAGACCACGTCTGAAACCTTGGTGTTCCGGTGGACTTAGATCTGACATTAAGCAATCAGATTAAAACAATTACAAAAAACAGCTTCTACCACATAAAGAACATATACAGATTGAAATGTTTAATGACTCAGAAAAGATGAGAAGAAGCTGCTCCATGTTTTTATCTCCAGCAGACTGGACTGTTGTAATGGTCTTCATAAAAAAGCTACAAATGCTTCAAAACAAAGAGGTCAGGACACATTATTCCAATTTTGAAGTCTTTCCACTTCTCCCAGTCAGCTTCAGAATAGATTTTAAAGTTCTGCTGCAGGTGCATAAATGTGTGAATGGGTTTGGTCCAGAATCCATCAGCGATGTTAGTCAGGTATGAACCTAGCAGGTCTCTCAGATCTATAGACACAAGTCAGATAGTGGAGCCCAGAGTTCACAGTAAACATCTCACCAGTCGGTCAAACTCCTGAAGTTTGCAGACGACACGACCATCATCGGTCTCATCTCTGATGGAGACGAGTCTGACTACAGGTGGGAGACAGACCGGCTGGTGTCCTGGTGCAGCCAGAACAACCTGGAGCTCAATGCTTTAAAGACAGTGGAGATGATAGCAGACTTCAGGAAGAACCCAGCCCCCCTCACCCCCCTCACCCTGGGAGACTCTACAGTGAGCTCTGTGGAGTACTTCTGCTTCCTGGGGACCATCATCACTCAGGACCTCAAGTGGGAGCTGAACATCAGCTCCCTTGTCAAAAAAGCTCAGCAGAGGATGTACTTTCTGCGGCAGCTGAAGAAGTTCAGTCTGCCAACAAAGATGATGGTGAACTTCTACAGCTCCATCATCCAGTCCATCCTCTGCTCCTCCATCACCATCTGGTACGCTGCAGCTACGGCCAAGGACAAGGCCAGACTGCAGCGTATCATCCACTCTGCAGAGAAGGTCATCGGCTGCAATCTGCCCTCCCTCCAGGACCTGTACACCTCCAGGATTTTGAGGCGTGCAGGAAAGATTGTGGCCGACCCCTCCCACCCCGGTCATAAACTGTTTCAATCTCTCCCTTCTGGTAGGAGGAGCAGAACCAGAACCTCCAGACACAAAAACAGCTTCTTTCCCTCTGCCACCATCCACATGAACACACCCCAAGTCACCCACTGAACCCCCCCCCCCACCCGATCACCACCTCCACCAGCTTGATATCTGCTGCACTGTATATATATATTTATATTTATCCTATTTATCCTTTATTCTCTATCTATCCTTTATTTATCCCTCATCCTTTATATTTATCATTATTATTATTATTATTGTTGCTGGGTTGTTCTTTGTTGTTTTGTTTTTATTTCTTTTTGTTGTTTGTTTTGTGCACCAACCACCAAGTCAAATTCCTTGTACTGTCCTTAAAACTGTACATGGCAAATAAAACATTTCTGATTCTGATTCTGATTCTGATTCTAAACATGGAACATTTTTAAATAAAAGTTATAGGCACTCTTCTTCTCTACTGAGTATGACTGAGAGGGAGATTTTGTAATTATTTTTATTGTTGATTTAAACTTTTTACTGCTGATTTGAATGTTCTTATTCATTTTTATCATGTGAAGCACATTGAATTACCTTGTGTATGAAATGCACTATACAAATTAATTAGCCTTACCTTTCCTTTATTTAAAATTTCCCTGAATCAGTATTTTTTTGTTTATCCATTTCTGCGTCACTTTACACTTTTCCGTTTAGTTTCCATTTTATCGTCATTCCTTGTGTAGATTACTTTACTGGCTATTAAATATCCTGTAACCGTGGCAAACATGCTAAATAGTTTTAAAAGAATCAACTAATGTTATTAACTAAAATGTATAAGCTTTAGAGAATTTATGTAAACGGGAGAGTTACAGTGAAATCACATGAGATTATTTCACAAGAGCTTAAAATGTCCATTATTCGTAGTGTAAACCTTCAGCAACTGGTTTTACAGGAAACTTGTGATCCCACACAGCCATGTGATTAAAGGTGTCATACTTCTGTCGTGAATTGTCACCAGTGTTACCTTCGCCAGATTCTCTCCAACCCGTGGTAAGGAGGCCTGGTTAATCACCGAGTAATACCCCAGCCGTGGCTCGTTTTACTGGTAACAGCAGCAGTTCATAACATTAACTCTGCATACCGGGTGAGTGCAGGGAGGAAGAAGCGGGTACTTGAGGGTAAGATGTTCTTTTTAATCCTCTCACTTGGTCCTATAAATGCTAAAAGTAGCTCCACACAGAGAGCGCGCATGAAAAACATCACTACTCACTGACTGACTGACCGGAAAACTACATGGCTCCACCTCCCACAATGCAACACCTCTCTTAAAGGTGCAGTCCACGACTTTCAGATCCATCTCCCCCCCTCCCTCCCCGCTGCTCTCTTGCCCTGCTTCCAAACTTTCCAAAATCCCTCCCTCAGAAGAGCTAACAAGCTAACGTTAGCCACACAGCAAAATCACAGTAATATAACATGCATTGTTAAAAGCATATTACTGCAATGCTTTTCTCTCTCTCTATGTGCACGCACCTCAGCAACAGCAGCAGCAACACAGTGTCACTTACAGCAGCCACACAGAGGCTGCTGCGTGCACACAAACAACACATGCACTACAGAGTTCTAGTGTAACAATTACAAATCAAACATAATGTAAATTAAGCAGCAGTAATTACCTTTCAAGCAGAAAAGTCAACAATTCCATCTTCTACTCCTCCAGACCATACACTGTAAAAAAGATGGCACTACAGCCCTGGGAAAGGGGCGGGACCTGTGAGCAACAGCTGTCAGACAGCCCATCAAACACAATCCTGGCTCTAATTGGTTCTTTTTGCTCGGTCGTGGTGCATTCTGGCAATATGCCAAAGGCTGCAGGAGCAGCAGGGGGTGGGACTCAATGAGTCTGTTTTTTTCACACAAACTACTAGTTTGATGTAAAGCTGTTCTTACATAGTGACAGCTTTAGCAAATATGACAAAAAGTCACTTTTAGAAGAGTTGCAGACTGCACCTTTAAAGCGACAGGCCATGCCTGTAACACCAGGTGAAATGATCACCAGTTCAGCCAATATATCAAAAGCTAAACCTGTCTTTGTACCAGCACAAATTTAGATTTAAAGATGAAGCAATGCATTCATTTTCAGTCACAGGATAACATGATCACTAGTCCAACCATAACACGTGGTGTGAGATTTTGAAAAGAATTGTGAGCAAAATTTGACACAGTTGCCAAATATTTCAGGTTTAAAAAAGCGTATAAATGCATGATATTGTCCCAAAACATACATGTGAGGCATTTCTGTATCATGTTAAATAAAAAGAGAAAAACAATAGCTTTTTTGTTTCAAAACATTAATTCCTTTTTTTTTTTTTTGTCTTTTTCCCACAATCACGGAAAATCAGAGGCCCTAGGTATTTGTTCAAACAGCTGCCGTGTGTGTGTGTGTGTGTGACTCCCAGCAGACCTCTCCTTATTAAACTAAAGGACGAATCGATGATTTCTTAACCTTCCATTTATCCAGGGAAGGAAATTGCTGAGGTATCATGTGCTTTTACAGCAGAAAGTTCTGTGGTGTGTTGTAGGCACACAACAGTGACGCTAACTTACAAAGCAGCTAAAATTCAACACAAAGCAAACCCAATAAAGTCCAACAGACAAATAAGTAATTTAATCTATGAAAGGTCTACAAAGCTTATAAGAAAAAAAAAAAATTAAAATTAAACAGAAAACCAAGAGAAAGAAATGAGCCATGACTCATTGGTTTGCCATAGAAATGCTTTTGTATCTGCTGACATCTAGTTGTCTCATAAAGAACTGTAGTTTATTATAAACTGAAATCACAATGATCATAGTATCCAAATGCCCAAATGTTTGGGTTAATGAAAAATATATATATAAGATATATTTTTTTCAGGATTGTTGCGTGATAATTTACCGCTATTCATGCAGTTGTAACAAGGTAAAGGAGTTGCTAACAAGCAAATCTCGTCTCACTTTTCTCATATTTAGCACATTTTCCTACATTTACCACATTTAACCACATATATAGAGGTAAAAAAAAAAGCATTAAATCTAAATATTTAAAGCTCCCACCTCGCTCGATCCACACGGAGAGAACCAGCCATACATATCACCCAAGCAGGCATTGTGAAGGTGAAGAGGTGGGTGGGATCGGCTGTGTGTGTCTCTGCTTGTGTATTGGTTGAGGTTACAAGTGGCGGCGTCAATTAGCATATGTGCGAAACATTGAAGTTCAACATTTAGATTTAGATTTAACATTTAGATTAAGATTTAACATTTAGATATAATATTAAGCATTTAGATATAATATTAAGCATTTAGATATGATATACAACATTTAGATTTAGATTTAAACATTTAGATTTAACACATTATTTAGATTTAGATTAAAACATTTAGATTTAGATTTAATATTTAGATTTAAACATTTAGATTAAAATTTAACATTTATATATAAGATTTAACATTTATATATAAGATTTAACATTTAGATGTAAGATTTAACATTTAGATATAACATATACCATATAGATTTAGATTTAAATATTTATATTTAATGCTTTTTTTTTTAACCTCTATATACGTGGTTAAACGTTGTGTTAAATGTAGGAAAATGTGCTAAATATGAGAAAAGTGAGATAAATAATGAAAATGTGTTAGCTACAACTTTTATACTACATTTTTACACTTGGCACCCCATAAACCAAGGCTGTTTGTCCCTATAATGGAACATGATAGTATTACTCTACAATAGAGTGAGCTCAGTCCTTTTTCTGAATAGTGCATGTGTGGCCTTTAATGACAACTTGAGGTAAGCAGTGTTCATTTTATTGACAAAAAATTTTTGCCATAGTTTTCATCGACTACATTATTTTTAAGTGACAATAAGACAATGACTAATTAGAAAATACAATTTAACAAAAACCATATCAAAATATATCTATATTTTCATCGACTAATGAAAAGGAAACTATAATTTTGTCACATCGCCACAAAATCCATACACAACTCATGTTTCATCTGGTATTATGCATTGATCATATTAAATCAGTCTGTGTGTATTTACAAACATTAATACCATCCAAAATCAGGTTGATCAATGGTAATTTAAACTTTAAAAAATGCATCAACTTTTATTCTGTGTATTTTAGTTGACTATATCTGTAACAGATTTAGTCGACTAAAATCTTAATGTAATTTAGTTGACTAAAACTAGACTATAACAAATAGTCCTGATGACTGAATTTTGACTAAAATATTGTATTTTAGGCAAAAGGCTATGACTAAAATTAATTCAAAATTAGCTTTTAAAATTAGAATTGGTGGTAAGACTAAAGTGAAGATGCACTACAACATACTTGAGCATCTGTTGGCCCGGGGGCCACATGTAGTCCTCGCGTGGCCCCGAATTAAATGCACAAAATGACTGCAAAAACACACAGAATGACAACAAAAATACAGGACAGAAATACACAATTGCAACCAAAAATATAAAAACAAACAACAAAAACCCACAAAATAACACAAATAGACAAAAACTGCAGAAAGATTTACAAAATCACAGAAAAATACATACAATGACAACAAAACTATGCAAAATGACTTCCAAAACACACATAAATACACAAAAACGCTACAGAAATGCACAAAAAGAGACAACAAAAGCACACACTAAAACAAAAATACACAAATTGATTAAAGAACATACCAAACAACAACAATAATACACAAAATGACTCCAAAAATATGCAAAACAACAGCAAAAATATAGGAAAATATACACCATTACAACCAAAAATATACAAAATGACTCCAAAAACACACAAAATGACAAAGGATAGACAAAAACAATAGAATAATTTCCAAAATCAAAGAAAAATGGACAGAATGACAACAAAAATGCACAAAACAACAAAAATACATGAATAGACAGAATAATATATGAAACAACAACAAAAATGACTCCAAAAACACAGAAAACGACAACAAAAGCACAAATAACAATAACAAAAATACAGTAAAATATACAAACAACACACACAAACATTTGTTCTTTCCTGTATCAATGCTGAGATTATTTTAAATGCTGACATGAATTTCACCTTAGGCACAATCACATTTTTTAGGCTGACACTGTAATAATAATAATAATAATAATAATAATAATAATAATAATACCAGCACCAGACAGCTCCAGCCTGCTGACAGCTTTCATCACTGATAGAAAAACAAGGAGTAAAAACATCAGAAAATGACTAAAGAAGTTGGTAAACTTGCTCTGAGTGGCCATTATTAACAGTACACACACACACACACGCACACGCACACACACACACACACACACACACACACACACACACACACACACACACACACACACACACACACACAGGGGCCTGTGCAGCTGCTGATCATTGAATCATGTGTGGGCACTGAGTGCACGGAGCCCACGTGCGTCACTGTGTGTGTCACCATGACGCACACACTCCTCAGTCTATCACCTTGCCGAAACAAAGACACTCTCAGGCAGACTCTGATTTATTCTCTTGGCCACACATCAATGACCATGGTGTGTTTATCAGCCTGAACACAAGGGGGCAGTAGTGTTACACTCGTTAGGTTTGCTGATCATCATGTGTTCACACAGTGCAGCGTTTGTAAAATCACCATTAATCCTCTTTAAAATACAAACTGAACAAATGTATGAAATTCTAACTTCTATATTTTGTTTATTATAACAACTTTAAAACGTTATTTTTAATAAATGAATCATTTTAAAGGTAGGGTAGGTAATTTCCTCCATATACACTTTTTAAGTTTTTGGTTGAAATTGTCTTTATGTCCTGACAGAAATTAAGATCTTATGTGCTCTGGAAAAGGAACAAAGAAAAAATCTGTCATCTGTAGCAACTGTAAATCTGTAAAAACTTCAACCAATGAAAAAAGACGTTTTTAATTAACCAATCACGTTCCCTGTCTCCCTGCTCGTTCTCTTTGCATGCACTATCCCACGCTCTAAGTGCGTCACCGATGACAAAGTTAAAACTGAGTTTTAGTTACTTTTTTAACATGTATAATGATAAAGTTTAGTGTTTATACTACGTTGTTTCTACACAATACAAGCGATGAGCTTAGGTCCGCTTTTGCAGCATCTGTGCTCGTGCATGTGAGTGAGGGGCGTGGCTTTAGAGAGAGCACAGAGGGGAGGGGACAGGTAAAAGCAGAGCACTCGGAGGATGCTACTTTCAAAATCACGCTAGAGTTCGAAAATTACCTACCCTGCCTTTAATTGAACCATTGCCCTTGAGAAGTAAGGATTGATTACTTAGTAATATAGTTTATTAATCAATTATAAACTCATGCAGGGATTTTTGGTTAACACTTAAGTTTTATTCATAAGGCTTACGATACACTGTCATTATCTGTCATTAGCATGAACAAGGTGTTATGAAGGCTGTCATTAGGTGTTGTTTGCTAAATGATGACACCTTTGGAGCTATGTTGGCATTTATTGGGTTAGGGCTACGAAGAACACTTAATGATAGCCTTCATGATACCTTATTCATGCTAATAACAGGTGTCATGTCATAATAATGACAGTGTAATGTCAGCCTTATGTATAAAGTGTTTTTATTCTTTTCTTTTTTATTCATATCTTTTGGATAACTAACAATGCATCAGGTGAAATTGACCCAGGAACGTAATTACAATTCCTGACAAATGAACTTTTATGA
This sequence comes from Gouania willdenowi, assembly GCF_900634775.1. Classification (NCBI taxonomy): domain Eukaryota; kingdom Metazoa; phylum Chordata; class Actinopteri; order Blenniiformes; family Gobiesocidae; genus Gouania; species Gouania willdenowi. Next base: position 7,882,642 of record NC_041044.1, read on the forward strand.
TGTGATTTTTCATGTTCATTTAAATGGTTGTCAATTTTCAGACCATTTAGAGCAGGGGTGTCCAATTCCGGTCCTCGAGGGCCACTATCCAGCATGTTTTAGATGTTTCCCTCTTCCATCACACCTGATTCAAATGATCAACTCCTCAACCAGCTCTGCAGAAGCCTGATAACGATCCTAATCATTTGAATCAGGTGTGTTGGAAGAGGGAAACATCTAAAACATGCTGGATAGTGGCCCTCGAGGACCGGAATTGGACACCCCTGATTTAGAGCCATGACTGAATACCAAATGTGTCCCATCTCTCTTTTTGCTTTTTTATTTTGTTATATATATGGGTTTTACTCTCAATTGGACTCAACTTTGCATCTTTCAACACTTTGAAATGACAAAACTGCATAACAGTGTGCTTCAAAATCATTTAGTGTAGTATTAATATTATTACAGTGTTTTAAGTATAAAAAATAGTGTAAAGCTCTTTGGACAAGAAGAAAAGTTACTTTTACATAGTCTGGGTCAGCACCCCAACCCAACTTAGGCAGTTTATGTCAATATTTCCCTTAAAGCTTTGGCTTTACTCATGAGGAAGCTAATAAAACAACAAATAAGGCTTTTACTGATCCCCTAATTCTTTCTTCTAACTGTTTGGGCACAGTAAAAATGCTAATGTTAGCATTTAGCGTTAATTTCTGTGATGCCTTAATGGAGCCACGCAGACTCATTGACGTATTTGTGTACAGTTCTTTCCTGGCATTGCCTTCAGTTTCCCATCAACCCTTAACAAGAGAAGGAGGTAAAGAAAATGAGAAGATGAATGAAACTAATAAATGTCCAGAGTTTAAAGTGACAAATGTAGAAATTTCCAGCTAAACTTCTTGAATCCACTGCTGTTGCTGAAGATAGTCAGTCTTTCAGATGAGATTACGTTAATGAAATGAGTGACTGGCTGTTTGTCCTTTAATATTAGCTTTGTCAATTGGCAAACAGTGTATGTTGGTTTATTCTATTAGTCCAACAAGCCTGAACTTTATATCCAGCAACAGGTAAATGAATAACACAAAATATATGATAGCTCCTAATTATGTGGCAATACATCAGGCAGAAAGTGAATATTTGTAGTCCAAAAAGGCTATTTAAAAATGTAAGTATGTAAGGACGATAAGAGTTGCTTTGATGTTTGATGATTTTCATTTTAATCTTAGTTTTCGTCTGGTAAAAAAAAAAATTCAGTTTTTTAATCTGTGTTTGATTTAATGGACTAAAATGACTTATAATCAGGTTATCTTTCCATACCATTGATTATTTCTGTTTGGCTAATTTAACAAATGATGTCCCACCCCTATTACTTATCGCTGCCTCAGAATTAGCCACTCATTGGTTGCAATTTGTTCAGATCTATTTTAGTCTTTAGTATTTTCATGTGTTTTTTAGTTTTGACAAATATGTATGTGACAAAAAAGAATGTTTGTGCTGGTGGTAAGTGTGTAGCAAACGTGGAGCAAAGAACAAATACTAGACTTCCTATAGACTTCTCTTTATTGTCGAAGAAAAAATATGGGCCTAAATTGATAAATTCAAAGATATTTGCTCTGTTAAAGACGTTAAAAAAGCTAGTTTGAAGAAGCTGTAATTGTAATATACAGTGAAGAAAATAAGTATTTGAACACCCTGCTATTTTGCAAGTTCTCCCACTTAGAAATCATGGAGGGGTCTGGAATTTTCATGGAAGGTGCATGTCCACTGTATGAGAGATAACCTAAAAAGAAAAATCCAGAAATTACAATCTATGATTTTTTAACAATTTATTCGTGTGATACAGCTGAAAATAAGTATTTGAACACCAACGTTAATATTTGGTAGAGTAGCCTTTGTTTGCAATTACAGAGGTCAAACGTTTCCTGTAGTTCTTCACCAGGTTTGCACAGACTGCAGGAGGGATTTTGGCCCACTCCTCCACACAGATCTTCTCTAGATCAGTCAGCTTTCTGGGCTGTCGCTGAGTAACACGGACTTTCAGCTCCCTCCAAAGATTTTCAATTGGATTTAGGTCTGGAGACTGGCTAGGCCACTCCAGAACCTTGATATGCTTCTTACGAAGCCACTCCTTGGTTTTCCTGGCTGTGTGCTTTGGGTCATTGTCATGTTGGAAGATCCAGCCACGACTCATCTTCAATGATCTGACTGAGGGAAGGAGGTTTTTGGCCAATATCTCACAATACATGGCTGCAGTCATCCTCTCCTTAATACAGTACAGTCGTCCTGTCCCATGAGCAGAAAAACATCCCCAAAGCATGATGCTACCACCCCCATGCTTCACAGTAGGGATGGTGTTCTTGGGATGGTACGCATCATTCTTCTTTCTCCAAACACGATTAGTGGAATTATGACCAAAAAGGTCAATCTTGGTCTCATCTGACCACAAAACTTTCTCCCATGACTCCTCTGGATCATTCAAATGGTCATTGGCAAACTTAAGACGGGCCTTAACATGTGCTGGTTTAAGCAGGGGAACCTTCCGTGCCATGCATGATTTCAAACCATGACGTCTTAGTGTATTACCAACAGTGACCATGGAAACAGTGGTCCCAGCTCTTTTCAGGTCATTGACCATGTCCTGCCGTGTAGTCCTGGGCTGATTCCTCACCTTTCTTAGCATCATTGAGACATCACGAGGTGATATCTTGCATGGGGCTCCACTCCGATTGAGATTGTCCGTCATGTATAGCGTTTTCCATTTTCTAATGATTGCTCCAACAGTGGACCTTTTTTCACAAAGCTGCTTTGCAATTTCTCCGTAGCCCTTTCCAGCCTTGTGGAGTTGTACAATTTTGTCTCTGGTGTCTTTGGACAGCTCTTTGCTCTTAGCCATGCTGACTGTTTGGGTCTTACTGATTGTATGGGGTGGACAGGTGTCTTTATGCAGCTAACGACCTCACACAGGTGCATCTGATTCAGGATAATACAGTGGAGTGGAGGAGGACTTTTAAAGGAGGACTAACAGGTCTTTGAGGGTCAGAATTCTAGCTGATAGACAGGTGTTCAAATACTTATTTTCAGCTGTATCACACGAATACATTGTTAAAAAATCATAGATTGTGATTTCTGGATTTTTCTTTTTAGGTTATCTCTCATACAGTGGACATGCACCTTCCATGAAAATTCCAGACCCCTCCATGATTTCTAAGTGGGAGAACTTGCAAAATAGCAGGGTGTTCAAATACTTATTTTCTTTACTGTATATCCACAGAGGTGAAAGTAACTGATTACAAGTACTCACGTTAATGTGATTGAGTTGCTTTTATGGTTATTTTTATGGGTATTTTTTATTATATTTTTAGTATATTTCTAAATCAATAGTTTTACTTGTGCTTAAGTACATTTAAAAGGTGTAAAGTAATTTATTACATTTCTACACCAAACTGTTATGGAGTAAATTATTATTTTATGTTTCAAAGGATAAACGGACATTGAGAAACTACAAAAAATAAAATGACCAGACAGCAATCAAATGCATCACATCATAGTCGACCAATCAGATCAAACGTAATGCACCGCACTAAAACAGCATTGGATGGAGGTTATTTTCATAAATGTAGTTATACTTAGAGCCTGAGATTTTTTCATTTTTCTATTTTGAATTAAATTCATTGGTTTTATTTTATTTTGAAAAGAATTGTACATTTTGACAAACATTTTATCTTCTACAGATGCTTTTGTGGAAAATAAATTAGGTTCCATTTGTGCAAGATTTCATCTCTTTTAAGTTCATACATGAGATGTTTACTGTATGCAAGGGAACCGTGGCAAGATTTATTACCAAAGATAAACATGTGGGGTGAAAGTAACTTTTAATTAGAGAACTATTTAATTGAGCTTCTTTTAACTTGTACTTGAGTATTTTATGTATGTAAAATTTCTATGAAGTAACATTACTTCTGCTTGACTAGAATATATCAGTACTCTTTACCACCATCCCACATCCTTATTTTGTCATTACGTGATTCGATCAGATTTGGCAGCAGATGGAGATCAGATTTCCACCAATATGAACTCACTGCATTGATCTGATCCTAACGAGGGCGACACAGTAGAGACAGGTGATGCAGCTGAGGCTGTAAGCATGCTTTTAATCCCAATTGTCTACGTGTAATGACACAGGACAGATAAGACCCTGCAGGTTTTGGTCCAGTAACTGCATTTGCCTTTTGAATGTGATCATCCAGTAAACAGGAACTATCACTGAGGCTGAGTGATGCACTCACATACATGGAGATTGGAGACAGGAGGAGGAGGACCTGTGGGCAGGGGTGGACTGGCCATCTGGCATACCGGTGTAATGGTAGAATTATATGCACATTATAATTCTGAGCTTTTAGATGCCTGCTTATACTGTATATGTATATTTCTCACTCCCTGCAGGCTCAGAGCTCTGTGTTTCCCTGTGTTGTCTTTATCTCAGACTAGTTCACAAAACATGTCTTGTTCTCACAGGAGATTCCCTCTCAGTGTCAGACAATCTTATACCAAAGTTCTTGCAGGTGTCCTGGGCTGGGAAAACCTTATCCCTCACCTCTGTTATGTGATTAACCAATAGCAGTCTTTCTGATCAGCTTTTCCTTTTATCCGATAAGAAATCTGTGCTGTCACTGTGTGATTGCCACTTTTTATTTTCCACGAGAGAGACCTCTTCCTCTGTACCTTTTTTGTTCATGCCAGAGCTCTGGAATAAAATCCATAAATGATATTTTGGTCCATTTTGACTTTATTTTATCAGACATATAGTGTATGCCTGAAGATTTCCATAACACCGGGCATCGTCCTGAAGTGGGCTGGTACGGTGGCAAACATAGTGAAATAGGGCAAAACTGTGAGACAAAAAGAGGCCAAATGTGGGGAGAAAGGGAAACAAGGGGTACTTATTGGGCAAAAGGTAGCTCATTTGAATGAAAAGTGTTTAAAAAATGGTTAAGGAAAGGGCAAAAATTGGATAAAAGTGTCATAACCCATTTGCAAAAATGGACATAAATAGGGGGAAAAAAGGCCACTTATTGGCAAAAGGTACCTAAAATCACACATTACTCCAGTTTTAAAGTCTTTACACTGGCTCCCAGTCAGCCTCAGAATAGACTTTAAAGTTCTGCTGCTGGTGTATAAATCTGTGAATGGGTTTGGTCCAGAATACATCAGTGAGATGTTAGTCAGGTATGAACCCAGCAGGTCTCTGAGATCTATGGACACAGGTCAGATAGTGTAGCCCAGAGCTCACAGTAAACATGGTGATGCTGCTTTTAGTTGTTATGCTGCAAAGAAGTGGAACAAACTGCCAGCAGAGCTGAAGTCAGCATCACATGTGAACATTTTTAAATCAAAGTTAAAGGCACTTTTTTTCTCTACTGAATATAATTGAGAGATAGATTTTTGGTCATGTTGTTGATGTCATGTGTTTGTTGATGATTTGAATTGATTTTACTGATGATTTTAAATGTTCTAATTGATTTTAAACAATTGAATGTTTTATCATGTAAAGCACATTCAGTTGCCTTGTGTATGAAATGCGCGATACAAATAAATTTGCCTTGCTTTAATGATGACATACTCGGTCAGGCTCTATTTGCACTATTTGCACACAAGAGGGAAGCCCCGCACGGAGCATCAATACTGTCAAGCGCTGTATATTGGCCTGAGGAATCATTTAAAATAACTCATATGGGTCAACTCTTTAGGTCAGAAACTCCACGGTGTGCCTTTAAAAGCTCATGCTTACATCATGCATGTAAAGAGTTTCAAATTTTCAAAAATACATGTGCATCTCTGTTAAATAAAAGTCTGTTGGTCCAGTCATTTATTTTTTCATTGTAGTTTTCTTAAAATCTCGTCTCGTTCTCGTGAACCCAATATCGTGTGTCGTCTCATGAGCTGAGTGTATCGTCACACCCCTATTGATCAGTTTTAGTCCTTGACCTATGTGCTTTATTTGTTCACTGCTATCAAGGAATAGGAATCTGCTTTGTAGTTTGCATGAGAAAAGACACAGCAAGATTTGTGGGTAACACTATTCATCCAGCCTGTTGGCCCATTTTCCATCTCTAAATATACTGCTGCATGACAAGGTGGGCGGGGTTTTAAGCTGCCATGCGTGATCAAAATCATGGTCCCCCTGCAGGCTGACACACCTGGTCTGATGTGCAGCAGAATCAGCAGCTGTCAGCCTGTCTGTCTATCTGCTTACATGTCTATCAAAATAAAGAGGGGAAAAATAACAAGTGTGTGCACTTCTGTCCTCACCAGCCGCCGTCTCACTGGAGTACCACGGGCTCAAGGACATGTGACAGGGTCGACTTCTGTTTGTGTGGGAAAAGAGTCGACTGAGGTGAAACAAGTACTTGGGAAAATAAGTGAAAAGTGTTTGTTCTAGTGCTAAAGCCTCAGAGTCTAAACTTATGGGATGTCAAACTCATTTTAGTTCAGGGGCAAAATACGGACCAGTTTGATTTCAAGTGGGCCGCAGCAAAAAAGAGTAATTTCAACATTTGTGTCATAGTTTGTACTACCACATGTAAATTATATATACAGGATGCACAAGACTGAGAATAACCAAGCAATCTTCACTTCAAAGCTCCCTGATTTTGTGACGAATTTTTGTGTAATTTAGGGGAATTCTGTTGGTATTTGTGAGGAAAATACAGGTTGTGAGTTCTTTTGAAATTCTGAGATTAAAAACAACTGCACTAATGAGATATTAACACAGGACAATACTGTGGAGTTTAATATGAATTGTGATTTTAGAGGGGATGAGACATCTCAATAATTTGGTAATTTACACAATGATTATTGTTTTCTCGGTCATCTTTACTTTCGCCTTGGGGCTGAATTGGATGCTTTAAAGCAGTGTTTCTCAAATAGGGGTACGTGTACCTCTAGGGGTATGTGATGGCCACTACAGGGGGTACTTGAGAGAGAGAGAGAAACAAAATCTCTAAAATTTGCCACCAGTTTGTAGTAGTCAAATTCAACTCAGAGTCGAGCAGCCACCAGGCCCCTGAATATCCTCAAAGCAGTCAGTATTTTGGATTCTGTTTCACCGAGAAAGCCAGATGCTCATCTTTGCTTGTCCTAACAGAAAATTAACAAGACAAACACTTCTACGCTGAGCTACCGAGTATTTTGGTCCAAAAATAAAGAGCGTATAATGAAAGATGTGACCCAGCCCGCTCAACCACTGCTGCAGCAGAGCAAAGAGGAAGGTCAGCCACCCACAGACCAGCCAGAGAGGCTCCAGTGTCTCCTCTGTTTGGCAAAAAACACAACATTTATCAGTTTGAGGATTGAGTCATGCCACATGTCTGTTCGTGGCCACGGCGCCCTGTACCACCCTCCAGTGAAGATCCGCAGTGCATTTCTCAATCGGGGCCTTGTACAGGGACCTCCATCTGCCTCTGGGAGAAGACATTGGTGCCAGCGTCCCAGACCACTTGGACTGTTGTACACCATTCAGCAAGGAAAAATGTAGGACCTTCACGGAGAATAAGTATAGAGCTTTCTCTAGAGCTCCACCCGAGAAGAAATACACCAGTCTGCTCTGTATATCCTTTACTAAAGCTAAGTCCCCCCCTATAAGACAACTGTGGCTGGACCCATGTCCATTGAGACAATCGGGCACTGACTCTTTCCACCACACCTTCCCAGTTTTTGTTTTTGAAGACAGTGGTTCCTAAAAAGTCGCCAAGGCACTTCATTCCCTCAGTGCTCCACTGCAGCCCAGCAAGCTGGTTGTTACTCCACCACCACAGAAGAAGCCCTTCACACTTAGCCCAGTTAATCTTCGCTGAGGAGGCCTGTTCATATAAAGTTAGCTTATCTTGTAGTGTTCTAATGTCTGTATGAAAACCGTTATGTCAGCGTAGGCTGACAACACGGAGGTTCTCCCCTTTCCTGAAGGCAACAGGCCTGGTAGACTGCTCCTGAGCTAGTTTAAAAGAGGCTTTATAGCCTCATTAAACTGATAATGAACGGCCCTGTCTGATTCCCCTCTGTGCAGGAACTGGCTGGCTCAGCCCCCCACCAACCTTCATTAGTACAGTTGCACTAGAATAAAGTAATTTGATCGACAAGACAAACTTATTTCCATAACCAAAAGAGTGTGTTAAATAAATAACGGTGATCGACTCTGTCGAACGCTTTTTCTTGGTCAATGGAAAACAGTCCAATATTTAAATCTTGTGTTTTTGAAATGTCACTGTCTCTTAATAAAAACAGATTGTCCATGATAGACTGTTCAGGGACACAGTATGTCCCTCCATGATGATGTCATCAATGTAGTCCATGAGTCTATTACAATGCATCTGGAAATTACTTTATAGTCTGTGCAGAGGAGTGAGATGGGCCTTGAGGTTTTTAGTAGACCCAGGTCTCCCTTCTTCGGTAGCAGGACAGCCCTCGTACACAGGGGCAGAGTGTCGGAGTCTAGGCAAGAATTAAAAACCTCAAAATGGTTCTTCCCCCACAGAGTCCAGAAACCCTTGTAAAACTCCATCAATCCTAGGAGACCGGCCAGTGCTCTGTGGTATTCCACAAGGACAAACTGGACTCTAATGAGGCTGAAACAGACTCTTCCAGCCACGGTAGCCCCACCAGGACTTCAGCCACGATTCCAGGGTCATAGGTCTCAGCATTGAAAGTTATAGCAAGCTTCCTCATCTGAGCAGGGTCTGTTGTTATTTTTCCATCTTGATACTGTATTTGAGGTGGGTCATTGTGTTATTCTTGTTTCTCTAGTTTGAAAAAGTAACGGGTTGGTATGTCAATTTCTTTAATGGAGGTTATCTGGCTTTTTACTAAAGCTTCTTTATCCTTTGAGTGGAGAAAATCTCTCATGTGCTTTTGTTTTCCTGTCTAACTTTACTGCCGCCTGTGCCACCGATAATTTGCTCTTCAAGTGTGTTGATTTCTTTTTCAAGCTGGGAGAGATGTGCTTTCTGTGTTTCTCTTTTTGTGAAATGTATTGTATCCAGAAAAGTTTGATTTGGGTTTTCCCCATCTCCCACCATATGACTAAGCTCACAGAGTCTGATCTCCTCTCCCTCCAGTGAGACCAGAACACAGTAAAAGTCTGACGGGAGAAAATGTCCTGTATGAGCTGAGTATTGAATGTCCAATATGGGCGTGGATGTATTCGAGTTGGTAATGAGTCTGTTATTGTGTATCTCATGAATGTAAATTCTATCCAGTCTGGCTGCACTGACCCTGCCATCAGTGGCCTTTATTTATGTGTACAGCCTGTCCTTGGGATGGAGTGTCCTCCAGGTGTCTATTAGGTCATTAACAGTTAGATGGGTGAGAAGTACAGATGCTGATGGTGAGGGTGGCTAGTGAGTTTTTGTCAATAGTTGAATGTGTGGTGCAGTTCCAGTCTCCTCCCATAACTATAACCAAGCTACTGTCCAGCTGTTTTAATTTGGTGTTAAATTTATGAAAAAGCTGGCTGCGATTGGAGCCAGTGTTAGGGGCGTACATGTTAAGAAAGATGAAATGTTTTTTTTTTTCCATTGTTGGAGCCTGCACTAGCTACCTGGACCGTGCCCTGCTCCACCTCACAGGATGACCCTCCTGTGAAACAAAGGTGAGGTGAGAACAGCACTAAAATGAGTTCCATGACTGAAGAAGGCTGTCCCTCTCCAGCTCTGTCTCATTATCTGCTGAGCTGTGTGCCTCCTCGAAGAGAAAAACTTCTATTTTCTTTTCTTTACTGAGCTGAGAAATTAGCGCTCGCTTTTCCTCGTCTTTCCCTCCATTCATATTTAAGGTGGCAACTCTAACAGACTCAATAAAAAGATTTAAAAAAACACGACGATAAACCACCTCCAAGAAGAGCAGATCACCTTTTGTGTAACAATCATTCTTTTATTTTTTGTTTTAATATTATCACTTTTTAAGAGGAGTTTTTCCTCTCATTTCTTTTCTCAACTTAGTCAGTATTTTCTTTAATCTAAACCTTTTCTGCACGTTAAGTTCCTCAAAGCTTGCGTGTTTTTTTTTTTATTTTTAAGACAGAGTTGATGAATTTTTTCAAGTCTGGAAAGACGTCCACTATGTCCAGCGATTGTCTTCCATAGGTTTCATCTGAAAAGATGCTTATTTCTTCGACAGTGTAAAAGTGTGATTCATCCTGTGAAGTCCTCCATGCTTTCATTGTCTGAGTGTCTGTCAGTGACGTCACAGCTGTTAGTTGCGTGTGAGTCTGTATGTTTGTTCTTGATGTCATTGTGCTCCATGTCTGTTAGCTTTGTCTGTCTATTCTCTTCTTCAATACAAATGTCTTTGTTATTCTTGTCAGTGTCCATTTCAACCTCATTTTCATGCTTTCTTCTATTACTTTTTTCAGGTTGTGGATGGCTGTTTCCAGTACCACACCGTGATCTACCAGTGAGTGGACCATCTGCTCCTCCCTGAGAAAAACCACCACGGCCTTGTTCATTTGGGAGCCAAACAGAATGTTAGCATGGCCCACTCCCTCAACAAGGACAACAAGGAGGACCTGCTCAACAGTGTACGGGGGGGTCAGCAATGACCCGAACCCTGTGTTTGATGGACGGAGGCAGCAAGCCCTCCCAAGGGATGGACGCAATGAGTCCTCCAACCAAACTACTAAAAAAACTTTCACTTTTGATAAATTAAACTTCCCTTACCTTTTTCATGTGAAGCACCAGAAAGTGAAAGATCGCAGAGAATACGTTTAAAAACACTTCCAAATGCACTCAAACTTCTCCAGACACTAAACACCTGCTCACACACACACCCAGCATGCAATAGAGAGAGAGAGAGAGAGAGGAGCCGAGATAGAGAGGATCGAGAGAGAGAGGGGAGAGAGAGAGAGAGAGGAGAGAGAGAGAGAAATAGAGAGAGAGAGAGAAATAGAGAGAGAGAGAGAGAGGCAAATTATCAAAATATAAGCATACAAATACGAGAGTTTACAATGTTTATTTTCAGTAAAAAATAAAAATGATATCATAATAATGAAAATAATCTTGATCAGAACATGAACTGAAAATACAAGGGTCAGTCTTGGTCCCACCAGGCAGGAGATGACCGGAAATGGTAAAAATATAGAAATAAATCTATTCAGGAGGTATTTAATATTCCGGGGTCTATTCTCCCGACTGGACTTAAGCGCTTTTTTGTGCGCCTGCAGTTACGGAAGGAGCCAAAAAGCGCATATGTGTGAATGAAGGCGGCTGAAGGAAAAGAGGCGGTGATGTCTTTTTTTGGGCTGTCTACAAATCATGGAACATGGAGTTTTCCCAACGCTGTAAATGTCATTGAAATCCTTGGAAATGATGAAGTTCATTTTTAATTTGAAACGCCTTCATTGATAAATCAATCAATCAATCAATCAATCTTTATTTGTATAGCGCCAAATCATAACCAATGGTATCTCAAGACACTTTACAGTAGAGCAGTCTTAAGGACGAACTCTTCATTTTATGGATACACACATATGCATATATACGTATATACACATACATATGTATCCCACACCAACATGAATTCATCATGGCGGCAAGGAAAACCTTCTGTTAAGCAGCAGGAACCTTGTGTGGATCCCATTCCTATGATGAACAGCCATCCACGTTATGCTGTGTTGGGTGTGTGCAGAGGAAAGGGTGGAGACAGAGTTGTTGAGACTCTGTAACTCCACACTGAGGATCCCACGGACCTGCAAGACAAAAGCCAGAAGGAGTACAGGAGCAAACACACAAGGGAAGAAGCAGACATAGAGGGAGTGTTTGAGAGAGGAATGGGACCCTCTCCGGTCCCTCTCTAGCCTAAATGACCTCTCTCTTAACGCCCTCTCCAACCTCTCTCCAACCGAGCATGCCAGACCCCCCTCCCCCGGCAGTCTATGCCTATTGCATCTTAATTATGAGCTATGAGCTGTAACAGGTTGATTTGATCAGATTATTGCAGTGTGACTGAGGATTCTGTCCAAGTCACAGTTAAAATCTCTCTCCTTCTTCTTCTTCATCATCATCATTGCTGTAAAGCGTGACGCTGCACTTATTCCAGGGTTAGAAACGCGTAAGAGGAAAAGGACTTACACACATCGGAGAATGTGTGTAAAACCAGATTTGAATGGGAACACCCACATTTCAGGGACGCATAGCCCACAGTGAGTAACTGGGATGAACTCGCGCAGCGACTGACTTAAGTAGAGGGGAGAACAGCGTGCAGCCAAAAACAGCGCTGCTGCGTGGCTTTTTGGACTTACGCACATGGGAGAATAGAGCCCTCCATCATTATGCGCAATAGTAGTTTTTTCATAGTATTCTGAGCAAAAAGTTGTAGTCGGACAAAGGCGATTTAGAGAGAGGGGAAAGGGGTTACTTGGGCCAAAAAAGTTTGAGAACCACTGGTCTAAAGGGTCGGATTTGGCCCCCAGGCCTTTAGTTTGACACATGTTCTAAACGCTCAGAATATATTTTGGTCCACAAAGTAAAACAACACAGGCAGCTGTGGTGTTTGGGACATTTAGACATTTATATTCTGTGAGTAACTAATAATGTGTGTAACATCTGATGTTGCAGGAGACAAAAACAAACAAAAGCGTTAAGATATACAACTCAAATAATGCAATGTTTTGGTTTGGTAAGAGAGACATCCTACTATCCTAGTCACTGCATTAAACAGCAATCAAAGTTACTAGATGCTTCTTATGTACGACCAATTGTTATCAAGTGCACTCCTTGATGGCTTTTAGTTGTAATTACACCTAAATGACAGTATTGATGATTAAAGATTGTGAAAGCATCAATTATGCAGACCTTAAACTGTCACTGTTTACATCAGTAAAATCAGCTGACTACTAAATCTGCAGAGGACTTAAATAGGCAATATATCCTTCTTTCTTTGATAGAGGTAACAGGAGCCTGATATGAAGATAATCTCATTACTGTTGCTCAGGGTAATAATGAACATAACCTGTATTTCAATTCAAAAGTTGTTCTCATCCACTACTGATGCCAGTGTGCTCCCAAATGCACTGCCAAAGTCACATTTCTGTTGTTGTCACAGATGGAAAGTAGGATGTCAACTAAACGAGTACGGCCGGCATTGAAATATTTCGCTCAGTGATGGCATATCACACCTCGACACACATGACCATTTGTCAACAAATGAACCTATTGTTTGTGATGGTTCAAAAACTATTTTGTGAGCGATTATTTCAACATTCAACCTTTGTGAGTAAAATCTCCCGTTTAGTGAAAGAAATACCTTTCACTTAGTTATTAATGAGCTGCACAATATGTGCCACTTTTGACTTTTTCACCTGTAAGGGACAGCATGTGTGAGTGAGTTCTGTAGTGTAGCTTGTTATATATATATATATATATATAAGTATTTTGATATATGCAATATTGTAGTTTTCTGTATCGCCAAAATAGAAAACACGATACATCTTGAATCTCGATATATCACTCAGCCCTAATTCCTAACTTATAAAACAGCCTAAATAAAAACATAAAAGTGTATATGAAGCACATGTGTTTATTTAATACACTTACAGTTTATATACAAGTCAACACATTGCATAATTACTGTTAATTTCACATTGCTCGTGTGGTGGCAAAATTGATTAATTAGGTATACTCATATATTTGCTTTTTGATCTCATTCAACTTAATACCCAAAGTTGTAACTTTCCACGCCTGTCTGATGTCTTTTCCTTTTTCTGCAAAGTCAGTGTGCTCATACTTCCATAATACAGCTTCTCTAAAGGAATGTCAGTTGGCCTCAGTTTAATCTCCAAGGCCAGAGCACGTCCAAACCCACCCCAGACATCACATACACACACATTTATATCATATACACATACACATACACACTCACTCACACACCCACACACACACATCTAACTTTCACCCCGACATCAGAGGTGTCACCTCCGGCAGACTGACCTTCCCCCCTGGTCTCTTCTTTGTTGTCTGTGGAAGGGGGGAGGTGGGACAGTGGGGTACAAATGTGTGTGAAAGGAACTTTTGGTCTCTTTCTCTTCGCGCTTCTCCTCTGGCCAGAGGAGACCACCTCTTTGTCTATCCCGCTTTGTACCTTTTTATTTAGTTTAGATTAAATCATTTTTTATTACTTCATCATCTCTCCTGTCTGGTCTTCATCATTTATCACCGCAGAGTGTGTTTTCAAGTCAAAGACAAGGTAACCGTAAATTTCACCGTAACAATCGTCTTTAAGTTAGACATTAACATTTTATTTTCATTACATATTTTCTTATAATTTCTCATGCTCACTCATGTGGTTCTCTGGTATTCAGTAATGACTTATCAGACACATTTGTTGCAGATTTTATATTCTTTAACCCTTTTTGAAAGCAGTGTATATTTGTGGGGCTTGTGATTGGTTGATTTTTCATGGTGACTTAAAACGTTCCTTCCCCCGTGGTAGACGTTATAATCTCAGTTATTAATCTCACAGAGAATCTCACAGTGTCCCATCCTGCCGCTTTTTAGGAAGGTAAACTCTTGGTGTTTCCAGGTTTGTTGCTGCTGTCAGCACTAATCTCGCAAAAACTGCCACTCAGGCCATTTCAGGTGGCAGTTCTCGCGAGGCTAGTGACGGCTTTCAGTTTAGTAAGACAGAGGAATGTTAGGACGATAGTGGGAAAAAGGGGTAAAAAACGGGAGTTTCCCGGCTAAAACGGGATACTTGACAGGTATGGTGGTATGCTCCTGCTGATGCTGTCAGCGTTACTATAACGTATGTATGAATGAATAAAAGAATGAATAAATTGATCCGTCCACAATACGGAGAGTGTCTCTGCACAGGCTTCATCAGCTACTGTAGATCAGTCCATCAGATGGAAATCTATATCTCTCCTAAAGGATGTTATCAGTAAATGAAAGGATTGCATTTATCCATTAATGATCTTTCTTTCTTAAATGCAGCTGTCAGATCTGCCCCAACGAGGATCTTCTAACAATAGGAAGTTAATTTTATAAGAGAACTGATTGGTCAGGAGGTGGGACTTTAGTACACGCTGAGATTTTATCCACTTCATAACCTGATCCCGACCAGGTTAAGTGTTTGGCCTAAGTTACCATGGTGATTTAGCCCGGTAAGAAGTTAGCCAGCTTCGTAGTACAGGACACACTGAATAAATCCCGGAAATGAGCGTGATAAGACAAAATCCAGCTTCGTAGTACAGGACCTTGGAGTCTGGGTCTTTATGTTTTTGTTCTGGACGTTTTCTTTGAGTTTCCAGGCTGTTCTTGGGTTCTGTTTTTCCTTGTGCCTGCTCCTGGATTATGACCTGTTTGTTTTCAAAATAAATCTCAGATCCAGATGTCTCCACCTGCATCTGGATCAAACTCCAAACCTCCTCACATTGTTTAATTGTGACAAACTAATGATTTCGTCGAGTACTTTCCTCATGTCCTTTACCAATCATGTTTCTTTAGAGAGGTTAGTAATGACAGGTAATTACTTTGGTAAACACAGGCATTATATCACTGCTGTGGGTTTTATGACTTCACCTTTGCATGTGCTTCATGGTTTGTCCTTTGAGTGCAGTTCCACAAACACAATAAAAAGCTCTATTGATGCAGTTGTTATTTGCTTTGTGGTTGATGCCAGGTGGCTTTCAGATGCTTCTATTTGACATGTAACCTTATATGACACAAAGGGCTTGTCTGCCGCCTGCGCTCAATAATCACAGCCGTAATTGACTTTGTTAGAACCAATAGATATGGTTATGGATGCTTCAGTGAGTGTCAAACTATTGAAATAGTGTGTTGTTGCTCTCCCTTGTCTCTAGATTTCCAGTGTAGATTCCTGATCAGCTGAAGCTGCTGAAAGTGAGGTATGAGGTGTGCAGGTTAATAAATAACAGGCATGGAGGAGGGAGAGGAAGGTTGTGAGGCAGATAGATCAACAGGAAAATGAAATACACTATGTGATGTTCTAGCTAAAACTGATTGCTATCCATCTCTCCATGGTCACAAGGTGCTGCTGCCTTTTGTAGCTCAAAGCGGGGTACGCCCTGAAAAGACATTTTCCTTGTTCTGATTCCCATGTTCTGATTGTTCTAACATAACAATACAATGTAGCGAAGCAACATTAGCAATAAAAATCATGAGGTTGTGCAGTTTCAGGCATTCACAGATAAAGGGAGAAAACAATCCAATACAATCCAAGTAATGAACTGGTTTGTTGAGCCGACCCAAAGGCTGATTCTGGACTGTATTTCTGAGGAGACAAGGTGCTCATTAGTGCTGTTTCTGCAGCAATGGCCACGTTTACATGGAGCTTTAATTCCTCTTTAAAGCGGATCAAAAGTGAATTCCTCTTTAAAGGTGCGGTCCGCGACTCTCAGATCCTCCCTCCCCCTCCCTCCCCGCTGCTCTCTGCCTCCAAACTTTCCAAAGTCCCTCCCTCAGAGGAGCTAACAAGCTAACATCACAATAATATAATGTAACAGACTGGGTCTATGTTTATGTTGTTCTACTTGTTGTGTATTCAATTGATTCACTAATGTTGAGATGTCCCATGGCTTTGAAGGCATTATCGTTACGTGCAGCTTTCCCTACCAATGTGTATCTTTGTTTACGTGTGTTCTAAGTGGTGATTGGCTGGTAAATTCGGTCCTCAGACGTCATGAGTAAACAACAGAGTAAGACGGTACTTTGTGGCTGTGTTCTGTTTTATTTTGACGTCGACTACGGCCCACAGTCGTCGGGTTTTAAAGGCCTTCGTTAAGGCTACAAAACTGGATAACGGCTGGAGGTCATCATTACAATGACATGCTCTGTTAAAAGCATATTACTGCAGTGCTTCTCTCTCTCTATGTGCCACACCTCAGCAGCAACAACACGTGTCACGTACAGCAGCCACACGGAGGCTGCTGCGTGCACGTGAACACAGAGTTCTAGTGTATCAATTACAAATCAAACATAATGTAAATCAATCTGCAGTATTTACCTTTCAAGCAGAAAAGTCACCAATTCCATCTTCAACTCCTCCAGACGATACACTGTAAAAAAAAAGATGGCGCTCCAGCCCAGGAAAGGGGCAGGGCCTGTGAGCAACAGCTGTCAGACAGCCCATTAAACACAATCCTGGCTCTGATTGGTTCTTTTTGCTCGGTCATAGTGCATTCTGGCAATCTGCCAAAGGCTACAGGAGCAGCAGGGGGCGGGACTCAATGAGTCTGTTTTCTTCACACAAACTATTAGTTTGATGTAAAGCTGTCCTTATATAGTGACAGCTGTAGCAAATATGACAAAAGTTACTTTTACAAGAGTTGCAGACTGCACCTTTAATCTGACCTTGCGAACACTTAATTCCAAATGCTAATTTAATTCTGAATTAAACTTGAATTAGGTGGCTGGTTTATTCAGTTTTTTAATTCTGAATTAAATAATTCCTATTTTTTGTAAACAGTTAACAACACTTAAGCCACTGTTAGTTAATTCCAGTTGTTCTGAGCATGTGCGACTTGCGGCGATGACACGCTGGGTGACGACATAATCCAACATGGCGGCCCGTAGTAGAGCTGATACTATTTAACTATTTAAAAGACATGGATATAATGAAAAAAGGGGATGGACGAGGCATAAATGTGCACATTAACACGGACACATCAGCAAACGGAACAGGCTTCATCGGACGGATACTTAATGACAGCCTTCATGACAACCTATTTATGTTAATGACAGCGTAATGTCAGCCTTATGTATGAAAGTAAAGTTGTTACCAAAGTTTCAAAAAAGCACAACCGTTGGATGACATTTGGCCCCTCCTACTTTCCGTAGATTGCTGTAGTATAGTGTTCACTAGATGGGGGGCAATCAATCAACTGTCCACAAATTTAGACATAATTTTGATAAACATTGAACACAACACAGAAAAGCATTTATGCGACTTAATAAACTATCTGTTTACATATACTGTACATGAATCCAATCTAGCAACTGGAAGGACATCATAGATAGATTGTACAGGAGATGAGGCTTCTCAACCTTGGGTCCAGGACCCCCATTTGGCTTTGTGAGACACTGGGAAGGGATCACCAGAGGCCTCAAGAAACTAAGAATATTATATTATTACAATTTGTCTCATTTTTGCCTTTTTTTTTTACCCTTGTTCTGCAATTACACCAAAATTGCCATATTTTAACCTATTTTTAATCACTTTTTCTTGCTATGTTTTTGCAACTTTTAATGCATTTTTGCTACATTACTCCATTCTGCCACTTCTCCATAAAATGTCAATGCCTTTTCTGCACATTTTTTCCCACTTTTAAGACATTTTCGGCACTTATAAACCTTTCCACCACTTTCTCACATAATGTCACATATGTTGACCCATTATTGTCACTTTTCACCATATTTCATGCTTATTTTTGCCAATTTAAGAACATTCACAATTTCTCATGCACATTATTTGCCAGTTTAAACTAATTGCTCCATCCATCCATCCATTGTCTGACCCGCTTGTTCCTGTTTTCAGAGTCGAGTGGGTCTGCTGGTGCCTATCTCCAGCTCTCATTGGGCGTTAGGCAGGGGTACACCCTGGACAGGGCGCCAGTCCATCGCAGGGCTAACTATAACTCTTCTTACATATTTTAAAGCAGGGATCCACCATTTCTACTTTACCAAGCTGTGACCCAAATCAATAAATTATGTTTTTATGTTTTAAAGGCAAAGTAGACCGTTTAGTTGGAACCTGAAATAACACCAAATATTACTCCACAGAAAGGCAGCATTTGAAATAAAAGGTTTATTGATTAAACCAGAATAATAAGAAGGTGGTGATGCTACAGAGAGAGTTGACTACAAATACAATGAGCCTATGGAAACATGTACAACATAAGAATCATCATTTGGTAAACACTGAGAAAAGTTATGCTTTGTGAAAAATTCGAAGCACAAAAAACTGTCGCTACCTACAATTAGAAATGTAATAAACAAAACTATATGAATGAAGTTCCATGAATGTAGCCTCAAATTGAAAGTATTGTACTTAGTTGGATATTCAGAGCCATTGTCCCTTCAAATGTTAAACTTCAAACTGAAAATGAACTGACCAACTACAGCAGATATAGGCAACTTTTATCACAGCAGGGGCCACAAAAATGTAATTTTCTGATCTGAGGGCCACGTTATCAACATTCATGTTAGCATTCAGAATAATCTGAACATTATTACAGGAAAGAACAAAGGGTTTGTGTCTTTTTGGAGTTAATTTGTCTATTAATGTGTGTTTTGGAAGTAATTGTGTTCATTTTCTTGCTGTTTATTATAATTCTCTGTCATTTTCTGTATTTTATTGTGTTGTTTATGTGTTTTTGAGCATTTTTGGAGCTATTTTCTGTATTAATGTGTGTGTTTGGAAGTCAATTAGTGTATTTTTGTTGTCATTCTATGTATTTTTCTGCCATTATGTATATTATATATAATTTTTTTGTTTTTTTGTTGATTTGATTGTCGATTTGTGCATTTTTTAAGTAATTTTTTATATTTTTTGTAGAAATTTTGTGAATTTCCCATATGTATTTGAATTTCCCATATTTTTGTGCATTTCTGCTGTCCTTTTGTGTGTTCTTACTGTAATTTTGTTCATTTACTTTAGGAGCCTAACAAAATTAGACTGAGGGCCACATGTGGCCCCTGATGCCGATGTCTAGTATAAAAGGAAATGAACTTTTTTCTTTCATCTTGTGATGTAAAAAGCAAAAAGTACTCACTCCCACTGTTTCCTCCTGGCCTGTGGTGTGTTGTGCAGCTTGTGTGCTTGGTGAGCCAGAATGACATCGCGATGATCCACCAGTCCTCCCCTCCGGCGGGTCGGTGGCACTGTGGGGTCATTGCTGTTGGCAACGGGCGAGGCTGAGCCACAGCTGGAATGAATCCCATAGTTGCTGTCTCCGCTGTTGAAGGGCACCTCGTTGTACTCCTCCACCCCAACGTCGTACACAGTGTGATAGTAGGTGGGGTTTGGGCCAACACTGCTCCCACTGATGGGTGGAGGTCTGCAGCGCCGCGGTCGCTGGAATCCCAGGTGGTTGGAGGAACAGGAAGAGGTTGGAGGCCAGACCGCCGAGCCGCCATGATCCGGAACCAGGAACGAACACATGGATCTAGAGACAGAAGAGCTGAGGTGAAGATGGAGCAGGTAAAAAAACAACATATCAACATTGGGTTCAAAAACCGATGCTTTCAAACACAGAAACTCAGAAGTGGAATGAAAAGTCAAACAACAGTTAACCAGTGATTTTTTTTTAATTAATCATCTACTAAATCTACTGTATCTAGTGGTGCTCATGTACCCCCTTACCCTTATTTCTAAATCCAAGTAACCCTTTGTCCAACTACAACATTTTACTCAAAATACTATGAAAAACAATTATAGAGTATAATGATGGATGAATTAGTAACAACACATATTTGAAAGAAACTCATTTAGTAAATTAGGGGAATCAAACTGTTTTTTTTTCCACCTGAAAAGATTTATTTTTATAGTTTTCACCATTTCCCGCCTGGTGTCGGACCAAGACTGACCCAATATTTTCAGTTCATGTTTTAATCAAGATAATTTCATTGTCATTAAAATCATTATAATTTTTTCTAATTTTAAAAATAAACATTATAAACCCTGATATTTTTCATGCTTTTATTTGCTAATTTGTAACTCTCTCTCTTCATCAAGTATCCCCTGTAATGCCATCGCGTACCTCTAGGGGTACTCAAACACTGACGGAACGGTTGTATTGTTTATTCCAGAAATGGGCAACTTTCATCACAGCGAGGGGCACAAAAGATGTGAATGTCTGATCCGGGGGCCAAATTCATGTCAGAATTTAGAACAGCGACCAATCTGAGCACAGTATAAAACAAAGAAAGGTTTGTGTGTTTCCGTTGTTCTTTTTTTGCAGTTTTTGGATTAATTTGGTCTGTTTTTCTTGTCATTTCTCTCAGTATTTGTGTTGTTTTTTTTTTTTTGTTCGATTGTATTTTTGGAGTAGTTTTTGATGCTGTTTTGTATATTTGTTGCTGTTGTTTACCCTCTTTTTGTGTCATTGAGGGTGTTATTTGGAGTCGTTTTTTGCATTTACTTGCTGCACCAAACTAGACTGAGAATCCACATGTGTCCCCAAGGCCACTACTTGCCCATGTTTGGTCTATTCCCTTTAGACAGGTTACCACACCTATGGGTCCTCACCAGTACGGGTCTTGGAACAAGCTTCTTTGGGATGAATGAGTAAAAAAAAACCATCACAAATATATATTATAGACAATATAATTAGAGCAGTTGTTTACAGGGTTTTTGTCTCATTTTACCCCAAAACAATTCCCTTTCATGCCAGGGACGAAAGTGGTACTTCATTTAAAAAAGAAATTGTACAATCCCTGATCGGCCAAATATATTTCATTGTGAGTAGAGAAGTTGTTTCTTCCAAAAACGTAATGCAAGACTTTAACCAAGATTAGAATCTAAGGTGTCTATTCTCATGTCTGTCTGTTTGAAACCTGAGATGGACTGAAGAGACATCTCCACAGTGTATCATTCACACAGTCAGCTGGGATAAGCAAAAATTAAGTTTCTCTTGAAAACAAAAAAGCAAAAACACACAAAGTTGGAAGGGAAAGGCAAAGAATCAACAAATATTACCCTTTAAGACAGTGTTTTTCCACCTTGGGGTCGCCTGAAAAGTCTAGTTATTGAATACAAATAATTACTGCATATAATAAAACATCTGAACTGGTGCAATTTGTCACTAATTCTTGCTACTCTTGGTCAAAAAATGTCTTTGGGGTTGCCAGAATGTTGTGATATCGAAATAGTTCCAAAAAAGGTTGGGAGCCGTTGCTTTAAGAGGATGTAGGACCATCTGAATAATGAAATATCCATAAGGAGCATATTGTACGTAAAACATTAGGCCACATTATTCTATCTTTAATCCATCTTCCCGTCCTTGACTTCATATATTTGAATATGTGCCAATTTGGTAGAAACTGCATTTTTCATCATCATGTATCTGCTGAGAGTGCATTCCACATTACTTTGTCCTGACAAGGTGTAAAGTAAAAGCTAATTCACAGAGACAGGCGTGCACACACACATTAAAGATTTACGTTCACACGTGGCAGGTACACTGACTAGACATAGTGCTATGGTAAGGGCTTTGTCCGGTGATTGAGGTTGGTTGAGCGTGAGCGTAGCTACGCCACAGGCCTCCAATGCATGGGTGTACTCGTGCCTCTAGTGTATTAGTGGTAACAGCTGAGAGCACACAAACGCAGCACCATGAGCATAACAAAGAGGGAGGGCAAAGGAGAGAACTAACAAGGGCATGGAGGATTCACTGCAAAGAGCTAGAAAGGAGATCATGAGAGAAGTAGGATTTGAAAAGGTTGAAGAGGTGTGCAAAGGACAGCCGACGGTAGAAAAACTAAAGAAAAAGAGAAAAGATGTGGTAAATATGTCAAAGAGGCTTCAAACTTAACAAAAGATAAATAGCAGCACAAGGAGGGAATAGGAGAGATCATCCAATGAAAATGATGAGAAGAGGACAAACTAATTGCTGAGACAGGATAAAAGACAAAGCTGAGCTGTGCAGAGAAAGCAAAAACCTTTCTCACTTTAACTCGTGTCTGTCTCTTTCTCCCTCAGGGACGACTGACAGGAGGATCAAGAGTCCTGCACTTCTTCTACAAATGCTCCATCCTCAGTGTGTCAATCCAAGAAGAAAATCACACACACTGTATAGGGCTGCAGAAATCAAATAGTTTGGTATTAATATTCTAGTAAAAGGATAAAATATACATGTGCTTAATTTAAGTTCAATTCAAAATATGCAAAAGAAAATTACTCAATAATATCAACTAAATGTGTTCACTGTTCAAGAAAAGTTAACATTTATTAGTTACTCTTGTATTATGCAAAGTAAAAAAAGAACAAACGTGCATATTTGTCATGAATGGCCTGTACTATGAAGCTGGATAAGTATATCTGGGATATCTCTGTTAGCTTTACCTAACCAAACGTTCTCTGACACAGATGCCCTGTCCTACGAAGCAGTACAGTATATAAATACGTTCACTTAAAGTTGCAGCATCTAAGTTTTTTTTGGCATCATTTGGTCAAAAATCCATAATTATCTTTAAGCATATTGTAATCCAATATGTTTTGAGAGGACAGTGAATCTCATCTCCTTCTCCCGGCTCTGTAAATGAAGTTCATAAATCCAGGAGCGTGTCAGCCAATCAGAGATCTTTCTTAAAACACCTGTGCCCCATGGGCTGTTTTGGGCGTTACTATTGGCTGCTCGACTGAAGTCAGGTGCGTTCACGTACCAAATGCAATGGCGGACATTCCAGCAGAAGTCTCCGCCGCGGCGTTAGGCACAACAGTTACATGGCAAATCAAGTGTAAAAAGGCAGACTGATGTGGAGAAGCAACAGTTTAAAGGCTCAAACACTGAGAAGAAATGGACCGTTTTGTGTCCTCGCGGATTCCCGTGAATGCGGAGGGTCCGCCACACACAGTGCTGTCAGAAAGAGTGTGAGAACAGACAATCGCGTGTAAACCTAAGAGAAACTTAGTCATAGAAGCAGTCATATAGAGTAATGTTTTTTCCAAATAATAGAGTATTTGTGCATTCCTGTATACCAAAAGCAGTTTTACACCAACATTCATAAACGCCGTTTCCATCACTTTTACTCAACTTTGTTCACTTATTGTTGTGAGAATGAACAGTGAGCAACGTGGGAAGCTGTCAAATAAAACCAACATGGAACAGAGAGGGCAGGTTGACATTCAAGTAATATCACAGCTGTTGTGCTGAAATACGTGATATTGCTTTTATACAACAGTTCTAAAAGTGCATTTTATTAGTCAACAGTGTTAAGCAACCAGAGATGACCATTTCTTTATTTAATCATTTATTTGGCTCCACCAAAACAAATAAGTCCACAACTGGAAGGGAGACAAGGCTGTTGCCAGGCAACACAAACATTTCCTAACTGAAAGTTGACTAACGTTATTAGAACGCCTGCACAGCGGAGTGATTTTGTCTGTAAAAAGTCCCAGTGCTGTTGTTCCTCTATATCAGCACCCATGGAATGTCTCTTATCCAATCAAATTACTTGGTCAGAATTAACTATTGTATAATGTGACCTTTACCTCTATTATGAAGACTGAATGAAGACTAATGTATACTGATCAGTGGTCTGTAAGTTCAATGTGAGTTGAGTCAATACTTGTTTGTTTTAGTTGTTTTGTGTTCATGCATATAGGCCCATGTAAAATAAAACTAAAGTTGACAAAAAAAAAAACATGAGCGTTATTAATGACTGTAAATGTAAAAAATGTGCATTTACAGTGTACAAAGTTTAATAATGCGTGTTTTTAGACATTGGGACAGCAATGATGTCATTAAAATATAAGAATAGAACATGTGTGAGGAAACGTGTTCTTTCATCTCCATGGTGATCATGCAAAACAATCTTTCTACACACTCACCCTGTGGTAGAGTGACTTTCATCTTGACAGTACAACTTTGCAAATGATGGCGGTAAATACACCTATAACTGAGTGCAAACTTCCAATAAACCCCATAAAGAAGAAGAAGAAAGATTCACACATGGCGGAGGTTGAGTTTGGAGATTCTGAGCTTTTTGAGCAGCTCGATGATTTTACTGCTCCTGTGAATGCACACATCCACTTCACGGAAGATGAACCGGGGCAAAGAGATCCAAATGAGTCCCGAGACCGGCTGGAGGAGTGCGAAGACCACATCCAGAGGCTCACCGAGCAAAATAACCTCTTAAGGAAGAAGCTGAAGACGCTGATATGTCCCAGCGGGACCACGATTGATGACGTCAACACTGACGGTCCCCTCCTTCAGATTCTGTTTACCAACAACACTATTTCAAAGCAGTGCCGTCACGAAATCGAAGACTGTATCTGCAGCGTGATATTGAAGCACCAAAAACCAGGAAGCATGAAGACATCCTCCTTTCACATAAAACCTCAGCCTTCAGCCTTTGCTCTGGAAGAGGATTCTCAGCAGCAGGCGTCCAGCTCTGTCCAAACTACAACTGAAGCCTTTAAAGTGGTGGGGAGTGTGTTGTATTTCACTGACTTCTGTGTTGACAAACTTGGGCAGCCTTTGGTGAATGAAAATCCTCAGCTGACCGACGGTTGGGATGTCCCGACCTATTTAAAGGTTTTTAACCAAGTCATTGGAACGGATGGACAGGACGTGGAAGTAAAAGAGGAAC
Source organism: Gouania willdenowi (assembly GCF_900634775.1). Lineage (NCBI taxonomy): Eukaryota > Metazoa > Chordata > Actinopteri > Blenniiformes > Gobiesocidae > Gouania > Gouania willdenowi. The sequence continues at coordinate 7,907,934 of NC_041044.1, forward strand.
GACCAAAGTTGATGTGTTTCAATTGTGGTTCTGTCAGTCATAAGCTCAGAGATTGTCCAAATCCTAAAGACGTGGCTGCAATTATTGATCGGAGAAAAAAGTTCTACCAGAGCATAAACCTGACGAGTAACCAGCGTTACCATGCTGACTTGGTGGAGGAGCGCTTTGCTAAATTTAAGCCTGGAGTCATGAGTGAGGAATTGTTAAGAGCTCTGGGAATTGACAACCACACTCTCCCTCCTCTGATCTATCGCATGAGGCAGCTTGGATATCCACCAGGATGGCTCAAGGAGGCCGAGATCGAAAACACTGGATTATCGTTGTATGACGGAAAAAGTCCAATGAACGGTAGTTCAACAAACGAGTCGCAAAACATTTCCTACGACATTTCCAAACTGGTGGACTTTCCTGGTTTCAATGTTGCTGCACCGCACAAAATGAAAGATGAGTTTATGCGTTACGGTTCGGTTCCAATACAGACCAACCACATGAAGGAAAACTATGCATCCTATTTGTCCACCTTTTCCTCGCCGCCAGGTGCAAGCTCCAAAAAGAGGAGACAAAAATCCGACTCGTCCCCGCAGCAGAAGAAGAAAGCGAAATATGACTCTGAACACAGCTCTGACATGGATATTGAATCAGATCCAGGTACATCATATGATCAACATAGTGACTTCCAGTTCCAGCCTCCACAGCCCCCTGGATCCTCCTGCTTCTCCTCACCTCCACCTTTACCATGGGGCACCCCCCCGTCCACACCCACACCTCCCCCGCTGCCCAAAGGCACACCACCAGTCACACCTAATGACGGCTCCCCAACTCTGCGGTCCAAGTACGTGGTAGTCAATGAGACGTCAGAAGAAACAGAGGATGAAATGACACTGGAGGAACTGGAAGAGCAGCGGAGGCTGATCTGGGCTGCTCTAAATAATGCAGATACGACCACTAGTAGTGACTGTGAGAACCTGTAATGGAAACGCCTGCACGAAGCTCATCAAGTGTTTTCACCCCAGCACAAATTGACTCAGAAATTGACGGTGAAGAGATGGTGGATACAGCGATACCAACAGAAAGCTTCAATGACTGGGGAAGTCCTGAGGTTTTGTCTCAAAATAGCCCATCTATCAAAGTGGAGGAGGACAGCCCTCAGAGCCCTAAATCTATCAAAGCTGAAAACTACAGCAATGGGACCCCCGCACCAATCAAATCCCTCAATGACACCCTGCAGAGTCCTGAGCCAATCAAACCACCAGAAGACCAACCCAAGAGCCCTGATCCAATGAAACTGCTCGATGACACCCCACAGAGTCCAGATTCAGATTTTTTTAAAGTTTGAGGTTGTGTTCCTCATCGCAGTAAATTTGCAGCTGGCATCGTTCCATTCGAGGACACGCCAGAGTTCACTGAAGTGGCCAAAGCCACAGGAACCTACCTGCGAATCAAAGACTTACTCAAACGCTCACCTCGAAGTTTGAAGAAGCAAAAGTTTCACATGTTGAGTTAGGGCAAAATGAAAACTACCGTAAAATAAAGGGTTTTTTTCTGTTCTTTTAATATCATTCTTTTTGTACAGTTTCTTAAGATGACACTGAAAAACAGATTCCAGTGTAGGAGGTCATGTCTATGACAGATACCGTACTGAGTACAGGAATTTACGACTGTTTGTTCTTCTCCCACTCCTCCTTGAAGCACATGGCAGAATCTTTCCCTTTGTGTTCTACTGTTCTCCAAGAATTAACAATTAAACATCCTAAAAGCGGACACAAATTTCTGATAAAAGTAAGAAATGTATTTTTCTATACTGTCACTAACTCTCTTTATTCACAGGAAATCAAGGACATGCTTAGAATAAGATCATATAATTGTTTTTACAGTTAAAGTGTTCCTAAAGCATATCTCTCATTAACTTTGCAAAAAGTATATCATGTTTGGTGCCAGAATAACCAGGAAAATATGATCTCTGCTTTTGTCTCGTTTTGAAAGTTATAATCTAACTGGTTTCTGAGTTATTCATATTTCTTGATCCAAAATGTTTCTCATTCATTCATTCCTTATCACACCTACATGATAGCCACAACCCACAAAACATCCAAAGCAATCTAACTGGCTCCCGAAAACACGTCGACCAATAGAATCGCCGAGACCACGATAAAACCGAAGCGCAAAATTCAAATCATTGGATTTTGGTGCTGGCCGCTAAGACGCCCATTGCAGTGTTATGTACGTCTTCTTTAATCTTTTATTTTCTTTGTAACAAAGTGTTTTCTTTCATTAGACCTTTTAACCGAGCTTACGGTCCCAGAGATAGCACCATTGGTTGAGAGATGACTTCCGGCATCCATTTTGATCACAATTGAGCCGACTTCCTGTATCCATTTTGAAGGCGAAACAGATCTACTGTGAACAACTGCGAGACACCTAAAAAAAAAAAAATCTATCCACGCTAATTAATCTTATTTTAGAGTAATTTGGTGTAGCAAAACGGTCAAATTAACGTTTATTTTATAATTACGGTTCCCTCGGTAAGAGCGCAGTGTTGAGCGTGTTACTTCCGGTTCCGGGTTCATGACGTCACCGTGTCGCAGTTTGGGTTATTAAAAAAAAAAAAAAGGTCAACATTAAAAACGTTTTTGTACCGCTAAAAGTAATTTAAGTTAATATTTCATGGTTATTTAATATTATTCCCGTGATTCCAAACTTCCTTTAAATCTCGGGTCACGAACTCACTTCCTCCTTCGTCTCCATGACTGTGGACGGTGGCTGTGCTGACAAACATTCAAAGGAATGTAACGTTTTTGTGAGCGGAAGGGTCCACAACACGGCTCCACTATGATTATTGTTTGTGGACGTACTATTCTGGTAAGTAAACATGCATGTTTATCCGTGAACACAGCATTATAACCTCTCATATTTTCACCACATAAGCAAAACAAAAGCACGTGAGGCTTTTACTCCGGAGCAGAGCATCACATGCTGGAGAAGTCAAGTCATTTATAGGGCACAGGGAGAATCCCAAGAAAAACTCGCAAAGTCCGTGTTAACATGCACATAATTCTAATGTCGGAAGTTAGGAAAGCTAAGCTAAAGCTTATCACATGGTGGTCGAGGTAATACACCTAAACGTTGCATCCAAAGAAGGAGAGATGAATGATTAGTGACTACATATTAGTCTTTCTTATAATTGTTTTATCTAATAGTTACTGGTATTATCATGTAATATTATCATTGCTATTACCTTATTTAATATTTATTATTGTATTATAGGGTTAGGGTTAGGGTTCTGGATTCTCATTATATTTTATTGCTATTATTATTATAACTATTACTACTTCTATTAATATTATATCCCTATCTAATTGTACTACTACTTTATTATTGTTATTGCTATTCTTATATTATTATTTATTATTTTTTATAACCATTATTATTACTACTTTCACTATTAATATTATATCCCTATCTAATTGTACTACTACTGTATTGTATTGTTGTTATTCTTATTCTTATATTCTTTTTTATTATTATTTTATCTTATAGTTACTGGTATTCTCATATTATTATTATTATTATTGCTATTACCTTATTATTTTATGTTTATTATTGCATTACAGTTACTGGATTTTCTTTGTTATTGCCATTATTATTATTATATAATTGTACTACTACTGTATTAATGTTATTGGCATTATTACAATGACCATTATATTTTTAAACTCCTTTTTAATTATTAATATTTTATATTAGAGTTACTGGTATTCTCTTTGTATTATTAGCGTTGCTATATTATCATCATTTTTATTATCATTGTATTATTAGCATTGCTATATTATCATATTACCATATCATTATTTAATTTTTTTTAATGTTTTTTATCGTATTATTGTCATTAGATTCTTATTGTATTACTTTATTATTATTATTAATTATTATTATTATTATTATTATTATTATTATTATTATAACCATTACTAATATTACTATTACTATTTTCGCTAATACTATTATATTCGTAACATCATCTATTATCAGGGCTCTCCACAAACTTATCCAGTGGTGGCACTGGACTTTCTCTGTTGGTCGAGGGGGTGTACAGTATAGCCATGCATGCTGATGAATAGGTGACTTAACTGGCGTACTGTAGTTTTGTATGAAGTAAAGATTGACAGTGACTCAAGATATATTTGCAAAATGTTTTAGCGTCATTGTTAAGTTTTTCTGTAACAAGCAGTGGCTGAAGTAATAATAATAATAATAATAATAATAATAATAATGGGTCCACAACACAGCTCCACTATGATTGTTTGTTCTGCGCAAGGGTGAGTCTGTCTTATATTATTCTATGTGCTAAGAAAGATGCTAGCAGATACAATGTAAACACACACACACACACGGCTGATGCACATCCGCGCACTACACCGGGATGAAAATACTGAACTCAAACAGAGCCGTTTAGAGAGTTGTGACTTTGGTCTTGCAAAACGTTTATTTTTCATGGTACTTCTGTGTCTCTCTCAAACAACATGCGACGGATTATGTGCAAGACGCGCGGAGGAGATGGATGGAGAGACACACACACACACACTATTTATAATAAAAAATAAACTAAATGAGTAAAATAAAACAAAAAAAAAACCAATATTTGTACAAAAAATACACCAAATGACTCCAGAATCACACTACAATGGTAACAAAAAACAATAATCATAGAAAAAAATGTACAAAAAGACAACTGAAAGATAAAAAAACACAATGATGACATTAAACCAGGAAAATTGCACCCACATTTTGAACCTGCAAATATACCCCTTACGCTCCCACATGAATGCATACTTCCGACGGGCACTGTACTAGTAGATACTATAATTCAAGGGACGTTTGTGTAGATGGATGTGTGTGTGTGTGGAGCAAACATCTCCCCGATGCGGTGCAAGTTCGACCTGAAACTCGGTCGACGGGTTCCAAATACCCCGAGTGTGTGTATCTGTTATTTTGGAGTAATTTGGTCATTTTAAAATGTTTACTTTAATTTTATTTCACTTCTGGACGGCCCCGAAATGAAACCTATTCATCTTTTGACCTCAAGATGTGAGGGGGCGCTAGCGCACCATCTGTTGAGAGACGACTTCCGGCATCCGTCTTGATCACAGTTGAGACGACTTCCGGTATCCATTTTGAAGGCGAAACAGATGAACTGTGAATCAACTGCTATTCATCCACTTTCCAAATACCCCGAGTGTGTGCATTTGTTATTTTGGAGTAATTTGGTGACGCAAAACGGTCAAAACATTAATTTTATAACTACGGCTCCCTCAGTAAGAGCGCGCTTCTTCCGGTTCCGGGTTCATGACGTCACCATGTCGCAGGTTGTTTGAGTTAAAAAAAAAAAAGTCAATATTATAAAACCTTTTTGTACCGCGAAAAGTCATTAAAGTTAATATTTCATGGTTATTTAATATTATTCCCGTGATTCTAAACTTCCTTTAAATGTCCGGTCACGGACTTCACTTTCTCCTTCATCTCATGACTGTGAGCAGTGGCTGTGCTGATGGACGTTAGTCGACCAGTATTATAAATACTGTGTGTGTATCTGTTATTTTGGAGTCATTTGGTCATTTCAAAATGTTTATTTTAATTTTATTTCACTTCTGGACGGCCTCAAAATGAAACCTATTCAGCTTTTGACCTCAGGGAGTGAGGGAGCGCTAGCGCACCATCTATTCACTGCACAGCTCCTCACACGAGCAAGAGTCACGTGTGCAGCCAGAGCAATTGCTGCACACACAGCCAAGCAGACTGTAGAACTGTAAACACGAGTGAGAGAGAAGAAGATAGTTTTATACCGGAGAGGAACGTCTGAGCAGCAGTGTTTGCACTGATAAACTAGCAAAGCTCTTAAGTCTCACTTATTGGGCCTGATGTTAGTCACTGATGTTCGTGTGTGTGAGCCACGGCCGACTCCACTTCCTCCTGTGCCATGCTATTGTTAGCTTCTCAAACACGGGAGCTCTCTGAATAGATGGTTTGAAACCGCCAGCCACTGGTCAGTCTTTTGCACACACGTTTCCCATTGTTTAAACCATATAACTGTTGTTCAATAACGCGCTGTTTTACTAGAGTCGGTATTAACTTCAACCCATTCAATACTCCATCTGGAAAACTGCAGATTCTCTGTGGTGCCGTGCATGGAAGCTAAGCTCTGACCACTCGGTTCAAAGGTAAACAATGATTTTTGTTTTTTAAAAAAAGACAGGCAGGTAATGCTTTAATTTACTTACTCACTCATGTAGTTTGGAGCTTTACGTTTTGTTTTGCGCAGTTTGGTTGTTTTTCTGATTGGCACTACAATGTCTATGGAGTTTGGTTATCAGCGTCTCAAACACATACGTATTTATTTAAATATACTAATACTAAATGAGTAAAATAAAACAACAAATGCACAAAAAGACAACTGAAAGAATAAAAAATACACATGTCTCTGGAAAACATACATTACAGAAAAATACAACAAAAAATATGAAAATGACTCAAATACACAAAACTAATTATTTATACAAAAAATACACAAAATGACACCAGAAAGATTCACATATTGACTCCAAAAAACATACATTACAGAAAAATACACCAAACTAAAAAATATAAATGTGAGTTAAAAAAAACAACAACAAACACATTTATCATGTTCATGTCCCGTAGAATTAAACCAGGGAAATCGCACACGATGTTTTATTTTGCACCCGCAAATTAACCCCTTTAAACATTACAGAGCACAGAGTATGTACACCTCTTTGTACATCCAACCTTCAAACACATACTCATTTGGACATAATTAACTCTACTTAAGCTCCCACATGAATGCATACCTCCGACGGGCACTGTATCTATTTCACTGCACAGATCTCTTCCAGTGCATGCCAGCTGAGTTTGGCCCTAATCTCGCTCCTGTGGACTTCTTTTTTGAGGAAAAATATTTTTTTTACGGTTCCTTATTTGGTGATGATGTCGTTTCAAAACGTTAGTTTGACCGTACTCTATTTAGACCGGACGGACCTCACCTGGAAGTGATTGACGGCAATGGCTGCTGTGTTGAAAGCTACAAATTTCTCTGCAGCGCATGTGTGAGAGACAAAAAAACATATATTACAGGAAAAATACACCAAACGACAACAAAAATATGAAAATGACTCAAAATACACTAAACTAAATACTTATACAAAAAATACACTAAAATGATAACAGAAATGCACAAAACTACACCAAAAAACAAACTAAAATACACAAAATTACTCCAGAATCACACTACAATGGCAACAAAAAACAATAATTACACAAAAAATTCACAAAAAGACAACAGAAAGCTAAAAATACACATGACGTAAAAAACATACATTACAGAAAAATACAACAAAAATATGAAAATGGCTCAAAATACACAAAACTAAATACTCATACTAAAAATACATAAAACTAAATATTTATACTAAAAATACATAAAACTAAATATTTACACAAAAAATACACACAATGACTCCTGAATCACACTACAATGGCAACAAAACAATAATTATACAAAAAATGCACAAAAACAACAGAAAGATACAAAAATACACATTACCCCAAAAAACATACATTACAAAAAAAAATGTCAATAAAAAAACAGCAAACATTTATGCACAAAAAGAAAACAGAAAGATACATAAATATACATGACTCCAAAAAACATATGTTGCAGGAAAATACACCAAACAAAAAAATATAAAAGTGATGATGAAGTCATGCACATGTCCCATAGAATTAAACCAGGAAAATTGGACCCGCAAATATACCCCCGATGCTCCCACATGAATGCATACTTCCGACAGGCACTGTACTAGTTTCTAATAAACAACAAATTATTATAAGGGCTACAATGCGACAATGACCTCATGTAAAGGATTTTCAATATTCGCAAAGTGGGAAAATAGCTCCAAAGTTGGGGTCCAAAATAAAAATGAAGTTGCATCAAGAAAAATTGTTTCATATCTCAAGAAAGAGTATTCTTTATACTATAAATTCAAACAGAGCTCAGATTTTTTTCTTAAATTCCCACATGCAAATTTTAACATATAAAAATATTCAGAAGAGTGTGTCACCCAAGAACCAATACATACAGTATATGTGACTAACCATTAATGATTTAAACAGTCTATGTACATAGCTCAAAGCTGATGAAATTCCAGGGAGCTGAGGAAGATGTGAAGTTGTTTACTGAAGGCCCAAACATGTTCCAGCCAGAAACCAATTTTGAGGAGCTGACATGTTCACCAAATAGGATGTATAGCAGATATTTTTGTATTTCCTGAGAGAGCACATGGAGCTGTATTACTATACCAAACTTCAGTTTCCTATGTGGCGTAGTTACTGAGATACTGAAAGCTGAAAAAGGGAAAAAATAAAAATAAAAAACGAGCGAAAATCGACACATACTCCACTCACTAAATTGGACATATCTCAAAAAGTATTAATCAAACTAAACACTTACAGTGTGTCTATTGAATAATCACAGAACAATTGATGAAACATTTCAGCATTTTTTGAAACTGAAGTGCATGGGCCATTTGTTGAAATGACATGGAATGAACCTTATATGATTCTTAACATGAACCTGGTTCTGTTGGACATTTCTTCCTGTGAAAAGGAAGTTTTTTCTCCCCACTGCAGCTGAAGCTTGTTCATGTGGAAATGTTGGATTTTTTCAGAAGAATTTCATATTTGGATAAGTGCTACAAGATGACCACTGTTGTAATTGGCGCAATATACTGTAAATACAGTTGAATTAAATTGAAACACTCGTCCCTCTAGTGCTCAAACATTTGACTTGTGAAGGTAATATTTAGAATCCATTTGCAGTACAAGGGGAGTACAAGAACTACTTAACAATAATTCCCCAGAATGACCAGTAAAGGCACTAACCAGTTAACCAGTAACCCTGATTCACTTTATCATATCATGCCTGGAAAGACGGATTGCATGTGGTGTCTGGAAGCTTAGGAAGACTTCCTTCAGAACTGGGAGTGAACAGTCATCAAGTTCTGTGTCTATTAGAGATCGACCAATATGGGTGTTTTTTTTTTCATCAGCCTTAGCCGATGACCGATACGGACTGCCGATTTTCTTGAGCCGATACTGCTTTTGCTCCCCCAATTTACATAATAAAAATTACACAGTGATGATAACAAATGGTACAAGTCTCAATTAAAAAAAGAAACATTTATTGAAAATAACAAAGGTGAGGTAGAACGACACCGAGTAAAAAATATTTAACAACTAATGAAAACAGGGGATGTAGAACAAGAACATGTAAAGAATAGAAAACTGAAACTGAACATATATTTCATCAACAGGATTATTGAGTATAAAGATATATAATTATAGTATTAAACACAAAAATAAATCATGAATAATAGTCCATTCCCCAGAACATAAATTAACAGAGGAAAATAACGTGATGTCAGATGTGCATTAAAGAACAAACTGTTCAAGTTTCTGTTCTAAATTGCATCAACATTTAACGGGAATAAATATTCAAACAAGTAGTAGTGGATCTAAGCAGTTATGAGTGATGAGAAATAAGTGTCCTCTCACAGCTCTCGCAGCCCTCTGACAGCAAGCTAGCCATGCTAAAGCTATGGAGCTGCTACGGCACGTCCACCCACAGGTAAATAAGACAAACACATATCAGAATGTAAAAATATAATTTAAAGGTCTATAATATGCCTCTCTTTAAATATTCCGAATATTTTAGCAAACTAAATTAGGTTTCTTTATTACAATGTTCATACTTCATACGTTGTAGATAGCGGTTAGTTCACGAAGCTACTTCTTTTCTTATATTGATAGCTGTGGATATATTCTGCATAGAACTTATACCCCTTATCAAGTTTATTTGCTCTGGTATTCAAACAAAAAAGCTGGCAAGTTGAGCAATGCTGTTGAAAAAATAAAAGCTGTTTTCCCTTAGACCCGCAATAACAGGAAGTTACTCGGCACCGGTTGTTGTGAAAAAGGTCTATTGAAGAGGTTGCTTCACGCTCTGCTAGTGGAGGGAGGGACTCTGCTCTCTACACTCTATCTGCAGCAACACGGAGCCCTGTAGCAGCCGCTGTTTATAAAGTGGATCGGCAAACACAGCAGCGTGCATCGGCCGATGCCGATACATGTAAAACACGCAAAAATTGGCCGATGAATCGGTCGATCACTAGTGTTTATAATGTCTATAACCGCATTTCCTCCTTAAAGTGAGCACTTTGTAAATAAAGTACTGAAACTCTTTGGAAAGCATCTGATTGACTTTTTAATGACATGAACCAATGATGTTGGTCTGATAACCACTATTATTAATAAAGTGACACCTTTGCAGTAAATGGTAAATGGTAAATGGACTTGATTTATATAGCGCTTTATCCCCACACTGAAGCAGTCTCAAAGCGCTTTACACATCAGCTCATTCACCCAATCACTCTCACATTCACACACCAATGGGACAGGACTGCCATGCAAGGCGCTAGTCGACCACTGGGAGCAACTTAGGGTTCAGTGTCTTGCCCAAGGACACTTCGACACATAGTCAGGTACTGGGATCGAACCCCCAACCTCTCGATCAGAGGACGATCCACTACCACCTGAGCCACGGTCGCCCTGAATGAGCAACAAGATTGTTCCTGAAACCCTTTGACGTCACTGAAACCCCTCACAGAAGTGTACATAAGTCATTCCACTATGCGTCACTCACAACCCAAAAGTCCTTTCCAGTTGATAATAAAAATCAGGTGATTTAGCCTAGAAAAGCATAATGTCCTCGTAAACTGCCTCAGTGAGTCACCATCCCAGCATTGGCCATGAATTTTGGCAACATCCCAAACTTCCATGCGGGATAGTTAGTCAAAGCCATGGCACAGGAGGAGGTGTTCCTCAGGGATTACATTAAAATCTGCAAAATAGGGAAACATATCTTGCAAAACATAAATAATGGTGACAGTCCAATTACAAAAAAAAAAAACAGCAAACATCTGCCTGTGACTTGCATCATGCTGCTCCAATACCTGCAATAAAATCATTTACTTTAGGTTTCCCTCCGGGAAGAAATGACACACTGACTCACTGTTTGCTTTCATCACAACTACTGCATAAAAAGCCTGATCTTGTATCCCTATGAGCTCGCTACAAAATGCATCTGCGTCACTCATGTTCCCACTGCAGGCTACATTGGTTATGGTGTGAACTTTGTGCCCATTTGTGACCCATATTTAACTAAAAACAGTGGGCTACATGTGAGGTCCTTTGTGTATAAGGTTTTCTTAAGGCAGGGGTTCAAGTCCAATAAGTCCCATTACATTACAAAGCCACAAAAACTTATGGGAGGATTATTTTTTTTATAGAAATCCAGTGATTTGGAATACAGTTTTGGAGGTTGTGGACCTAAAAGAGTAAAAAACCGACAAACAAAATCGCTGACTTAAAAAAAAAACACTTGATATATCGCTTAAGCAACAAAAACTGCTTATTTATCATTAAAAAAATAGAACCAAGATTAATTTGATTTTCACAGCTATATAGCCATTTTGTTAATAACTGTTCACACAGTAGATAAAATGTGTCAAACTCAAGGTCCGGGGGCCAAATCTGGCCTGCAGGACAAAGTACAAATGGCAGAGGAATAAATCATTGTGTGTAAATTACCAAGTAATTCAGAATGAAACTCCACAGTATTTGCCAGGGCTTACAGTTATATCACATAATGGCAGTCACTTTTAATCTTAAATGTTATGGAAAGAAAAAAATTATCAGATAAAGACATAGACCTCCAGAGATCAATAAAAGATAAAGATCATTTGCTCAAGAGACAGAAAAAGCAAAAAAAAGATGTAAAAGTTTGAAAAAGAACTCTCAATTTCAAAATCCTGTACTTTTCCTTAAATTATTATAAACTAAAATTGATCAGATATTGATCATGTCCATTGATTTCAAGGGTCGCTCCATAACTATCAGGATTTCCGTTCTTAGCTGATAGAGATCCAATAAGCCGATGACACCGTGGTTTGCCACACTGCCATCGTAGAGGAGGCCGGCTGCCTGGGCCATGAGGGCCGCCTCGGTTACCGCCTTGTACTCATAACCTTGGCGTTTCACCAACATGTATCGGACCAAGCCTTTTGGAATATGCTTTATTGCCACGGGTTTTGAGTCGGAACGACGTATTCCTGACATGACGGATCCAAAGCCTCCTTTGCCAAGCTTTTTGAATTCAAAATATTTTGCTTTAAATTCCTTTTTTCTTTTTTTTAATGATGTTAGGGCATGTGTGGTATTCCTCACAGCACACCAAGGAACCAATGCTTCGGAGTTTCTTTTTGTGGACTGACCTTTTTCTGGCTTTGAGGATTTTTCTTGTTTTCCTCACCTCATGATCTCTGCTGTCCAAGCAGCTCTGTTTGCTTGGCCTTTCATCCTCCAGCTCGTCCTCAGCCTTCCTTTTCCTACTGTTCATGGTTCCAAACAGCCCTTCTTTTGCCTTTCTTTCCTCTTCCTCTGTGATGACCACTGCAAGGTGGCAGGTGAGGTTCAGTGGGATGGATCCTTTGTGGTTCTCCTCAGGCATCATGTGATGCACACGTCTGAAACACTTCTTCACTTTGGAATTCATCATTTGCAAAGTTGTACTGTCAAGATGAAAGTCACTCTACCACAGGGTGAGTGTGTAGAAAGAATGTTTTGATGATTGCCATGTGGAGAAGACAGTCGCTTTCCAATGACGTCAGAAGCGGTGTGCTGTAGCGCCGGTGCAAACCCTTGCGGGTACTAACCCGTGCCGGTGCTAACCCTTGCTAGCCCGAACTGTTTGGAGCTAAAGTTTGGGCAAACCGGACATCAAACACAAATTTAAAAACATGCCAGCGGCAGACGACATGGAGGAGATCAAGCGATCATTAACCTTCATGTCTAGTGAGCTGGCAAAGGTGACGTCGCAACAGGAGCAGCTGCTCAAACTTGTGAATGAAGTAACAACACTGAAAATCATGATGAAAGAAAAGGACACACGGATCTCTACCCTGGAGCAGAGGATTGATGAACTGGAACAGTACACGCGGAGGGACGATTTGGTTATTACTCGGATCAAGACTCGACACCGTACCTACGTCAGGGAGGCAGCTAACGCAGAGACGACAGAGGACGCTCCGAGGGAAGAGCTGCAGTCACTGGAGCAACAGGTGGTGGATTTCCTTAATGGGAACAACATGAACATTTGCAAAGAGGCAATATCTGCTTGCCACACATTTCCCAGTAAGTCAGAGAACTCTGTACCTGCTATAGTCATTCGATTCATTAGCAGGAAGCATAGGAACGATGTACTAATGCAAGCTAAAAAACTGAAAGGAACGAACGTGTATATAAACGAACACCTCACGAAGAAGAATGGAGGCATCGCAAGGGAGGCGAGGATGCTAAGGAAACAGAAGAAAATTACTGGGATATGGACATGGAATGGAAACGTGTGGATCAGGGAAGAAGATGGTTCAGCGAAGGTCATCAAGACTATGAAGGAACTTGAGAAGTATAAGACTGGACATTCATAGAGGGAGTGATGGAGTGATAATGGAGAAATCAGGTTGGATACACTTGGACATACACTGAACTATGGACACACATGTAGACACTAACAATGATAAAATTTATGATCTAGAAAATTATATTGAACATGACTTGCTAAACCCTGAGGAAAATGTATGCAATTATTATACTGTACAACAATATAATGTTGACATCAGCAAGGTGCTTGATGAAGCATTATCTATCAGACACTTTAGTAGTCAAAGTTTAAAGTGTAACTTGGTAAAAATAAAAGAACTACTTTGTCAGTTAGATAAAACCTTTAAAGTGATTGCTATAACTGAAAAGCTGGTTGAAGGACTCTGATATCAATGACGTCCAGATTGAAGGATACAACATGTTTTATGTCAACAGAGTAAGTAAAAAGGGAGGAGGTGTAGCCCTCTACATTGATTCTCATCTAAAATGTAAAATTCTTGAACAAAAAACAATTGCTGTGGAAAATTTGATGGAAATGCTTACTGTAGAAATAACAAATGATAGTGGTAAAAATATGATGATCAGTTGTGTGCATAGAGCACCAGGGCCTTGTGTTGAATTATTTACAGACAAAATCCTTGAGATGTTTGAAAAAATTAATAACAAATCATTAATTTTGTGTGGCGACTTCAATATAGATCTGGGAAACCCTTCAGCATCAAGTGAATTTAAGAATTACATGAAAAGTACAGACCTACAGTATACCCATTGATAACTAAACCAACAAGGGTGACCACTCATCGTGCAACTATCATTGACAATATATTTACAAATGTACGTGGTAAATTAATTAGTATCTTTATGACAGACATGAGTGATCATCTCCCTATATTTATTATTTATGAGAAAACATGTTATGACATTGTACAAGATGAAATTACAACATTCTTTTGAGATAAATCTAGTAACGCTTTAGAGGCCTTCAGAGAAGATCTGAAGAAACAGAACTGGGATAGGGTGTACACAGATAATGTTAATACTGCCTATGTGGCTTCATGACAACATTAATTAATCTATATGATAAAAATTGTAAAATAACCAAAATGAGCGCTCATACCAAGAAAAATGCTGTTAACAATCCATGGATGACAAATGGACTGAAAAATGCCTGCAAGAAAAGAAAAAAAACTATTTGTATAAACTGTTTCTAAGATCAAGAACTAAAGATGATGAAGTTAGGTTTAAAACATATAAAAACAAATTAGTTGGAATCATAAGAAGGCAAAAAAAGAATTACTATACTAAATTGTTAGACAAAAATAAAAATAGTACAAAAGACACATGGAGCATAATAAATACTGTCATGCAAAAAGACAAGGTAAAAACAAAATGTCCTAATTATCTAACAAAGAATAATGTTGACATTTACAATAAAACTGAAATTGTAAATGAATTCAATAATTATTTTGTAAATATTGGCCCTACTTTGTCACAACAAATTCCAGATGGAAACATCAATGATGGAACAGTACCAGATAATGTTAGCAGTGTTTTTCTTGAAAGTGTACAAGCGAGTGACATATTGACAATTGTCCAGAAGTGTGCCAACAAAAATTCAAATGATTATACTGATATGAATATGGTATTGATAAAGACCACAAGATATTGTTGCATAAATTACATAAATATGGTATAAGAGGTGTGACACACCAATGGGTTACCAGCTACTTAAAAAAAAGTCGTTTGTCGAAATTAACAGTATAAAGTCTAAAAATTGGAACATAACTTGCGGGGTACCACAAGGATCGGTCCTAGGACCTATACTTTTTCTTCTATATGTAAATGACATGTCTGTGTCTCAGTTACTTAGGTGTATTCTATTTGCAGATGACACCACTTTATTATATTCAGGAAAACATTTAAAAGATGTCCTACAAATTTGCAAAAGAGATTCACCAAGAGAAAAAGTAGATATAAAAGTTACTGAGGTTTTTACAAAACCCAGGTTTCAATCGGCTGTAAAGGAAAGATGTATCTCAATCAAAGGAATCGCCCTGTGGAACGGTCTTGATTGTAAAATTAAAACTTCTAAGTCCATTTATGTGTTTAAAAAGTATGTTAAATTATCAATGTTGCAGAAATATAACACTGCAGAGTAGCAGATCAACTTTATTTTGTGTTTTGATGTCTTGTAAATGATAAGACGGCTGCATGAGACGGCTCAAAGGAACTGGAACTGTAAATAATTTTTCTTTCTGCTCCTTTTCATTCGTGTAAATGCTGTTGTTGCATTTTTTTTTAAATGAATGAAATAAATAATAAAATGAAAAAAATGAAATGAGATAAAAGAAGCTATTCCTCACATGCATCTGTTCTTATATTTTAATGACATCAATGCTGTCCCAAGGACTAAAAACACAGTTTTTTTACATTTACAGTCATAATTATCCCTCATAGTTTTTTAGTTTTTTTCTTACAACGGCCTATATTCATGAACACAAAACAAACAAGTATTGACTCAACTCACATTGAACTTACAGACCACTGATCAGTATACATTAGTCTTCATAATTCTGACCAAGTAATTTGATTGGATAAGAGACATTCCATGGTTTCTGATGTAGAGTAACAACAGCACTGGGACTTTTTACAGACAAAATCACTCCACTGTGCAGGCGTTCTAATAACGTTAGTCAACTTTCAGTTAGGAAATGTTTATGTGTTGCCTGGCAACAGCCTTGTCTCCCTTCCAGTTGTGGACCTATTTGTTTTGGCAGAGCAAAATAAATGATTAAATAAACAATTCATAATCTATTGTTAGGGATGTAACGATTCACTCAACTCCCGATACGATTCGATTCGCAATACTGGGTTCACGATACGATTCTCTCACGATTTATTTTACAAAATGGGACTGTATATACTGAAAAATATTCCTTTATTTTTTTTGGGGAAAAAAACAAGAAAATACTGTATTATTTTTCTTTTATTTTTAATTGTCAAAAGAATCCCTTGATAAACTATTCAAAACAATGCAATTTTTTAAAAAAAATAAATATTGAATGAAATAAAGGAATAATACAAATGAAGAAGAAGCTTATTAATTTAAATTCTAGTTCTATAGTAAACAATACAAAACTGCATAATAGTTCTTTTTCTTTTTAAAAGTGCAACTGAAAATGTATTTTGTGCCTTAACAATTGGACTTTAAAAAAAAAAAAAAACGTCATTGCACTGATTTACGTAAGATATTTGTTTGCACCAGCAGAGGGCGCTGGTAACCCAGTGGTCGGTTGGCATGCAGCTAATCTAGCAGTGAAGAAGAGATGCTATGCTCGCAGACAGAGCTAATAGAAAAACGTGACTTTTATAGATATTCGCGTAATATTACAAATATTCTTTCGGTGCTAAAGGGGTAATGAATCATTTATTAACATGTAACATTAACATGTAAGAGTAGAAGGCGGCCAGAAAGAAAATAGTAGCAGATTCCGCCCGCCGGTACACTACTGGACAAGAGAAGGGATAAATATATAGCGCTTTCTGCTGTTTACAAATAGTACTGCGATTCAATTTTCAAAGTATCAATGTCAATCGTGATACATATGAATCGATTTTTAACTGCCTTGCGATTAATCGTTACATCCCTACTGTTTAATAAAATGCACTTTTAGAACTTTTGTATAAAAGCAATATCACACAAGAGGGAGTGATGCTGTGCTGATATTTGACAGCTTCTTACATTGGTCACTGTTCATTCTCACAAGTCAATAAAGCTCAATGAAGTTGAGTAAAACTGATGGAAATGGCATGAGAGGAAGAGTCAGAGGATAGACAGAGATAGACAGAAAGAAGAGCATGAGACCAGAAGCAGCGTGCATGAATGTGGGCGTAAAATTGCATTTGGTATACAGAAATGCACAGATATTCTCATATCTGGGAAAAAGACAGCGTGAAACAGAAAAAGCAAGAATGTTGCTTTTTAAAATTAGTATTCTTATTTTGTGATGTTTGACAGCCTGTAATAACAAGAAAATGAAAACAAAACAGACTACGTACAGTAAGTGAGTGATAATCTGCATATGTGTCATGTCAGTGAGGTATGAAGGTTCCTGTGAGTGTAGTGGATAGTGCATTAAGGCTGCACAGTTAATCAAATTTTATTTGTGATAGCAATTTTGGCCTCCACGATTACATTAGGCTGTTCGTCTTTACATTTAAAATGCGGCTCTGCTGCATATCAAACCAGGCACTTCATTAAGCTACCTTAAAGCTGTTATCCGGAGTTTCTGAGAAATCTATGTGTATGTATGATTCTTTTGTAATGCGAAAAAATACCTAACAAGCCTTTTACTATGGTCTACTGCCGGTGGTCATTCATATAAATAAATGTATCTAAGTATCTCCTTCATCCTATACAACTGGACCCAGCCAATAGGCTTCGACTTTGTGTTTTTGAGACTGTCAATCAAAGTGAATGTGGAACTGTGCACGGAAACAAGGTCACGCGTCACAACAGCAAACAGGTTTTGGCTCTTACCTGACCCATAGACCTATGTCAATGCGACTCGATACGACCTTGTTATGTTCTGTGATGCACATGCAGAAAAGTAGAGGCGTGGCTTCTGGTAGTTTGGCAGAGGCAGTGGGAGGAAGTGAGGCTGTTTAGGGCGGGACATCGAGACGTTTCTCAGAAACTCCAGATATCAGCTTTAATAACAAGCGAGCAACACTTCAGTGGCTCGGCAGCTTCGGGTCAGTTTAAACTAGACTGATGAGGGGGAGTTATGTCAAAAGAAGAAAGTGCAGAGCTGTGTTTTTTTTGTTTTTATTCAGAAAAAGCAACATGCTGACAAGCTCTGGGCTCAGCCCGGTCTGTTAACCATAAGACCCGCCTCTCTCGGCTTCAGCTGTGGGCTGGGATGAAGCCAGGTGGAAATAAAACATGGATCCGTCCCTCGTTATTTTTCCTCCGACACTCTCACATAGGATGGATATCAAACCAGACCCAAGCCCAACAGAACCAAACGGGTCGGGCCGGGTTTGGACTAGGGCTGCATTATGGCCTAAATGATAATCACGATTATTTTTTCATCAATATTTTAATCATGATTATAATTACAATTATTTATAATATTAGGGAAAAATTTGTTTAGAATGCACTACTTTTAAACAAACTACCGTATGTGGACAGTTTTCAGTGCAAAATTTAGCTTTAAAATGGAATTATAATGAAAAAATAGGGGGGTGAGGGGGCCCCGAATCCACCGTAGAGCGAAGAGGGAGCAGCGAGGAAACCCAGTCCACGGCCCCGGTGTCACGTACAGAGATTGCATCGTACTGAAATTGTATCTGAGCATGCGCACTACCAGAAAATGAATTTTTGCTACTTCCGCTGAGCTGAGATTGTTCATTCAATTTCAAAGTAAATGTTCAAAGTAAATTTCTGGCATAAAATGCACTTCACTAACAAATAACTTGCTGAAATATTTAAAATACATTATTACACTTCTTAATACGCAATATTAATGTGAATTACAACTAAGACATCATTTTAATCTCAGTATGACAGTTTGTGCATGGGAATTCCAGCATGGGTACAATCGCAGCACTGTTACAAACTCAGTACGTGACACCGGGAAGCGGAGAGTTGTAAAACTAGCTTTAAACATAACGTCATGTCTGCTCCTCTGGCAGCCTCCACATCATGTCAGTCATTGTTTACTGTTAATGAAACACACAAACACACTGTAGGTACAGGGACGAGGCAGAGTAGTGATAATAACAGTAAAAACACACACATTTTGTCTGTGATTGACTCTGTTTGGTAGTGTTTACGTGCTATAGCCATGAAAGTAAATAATAAAACTGACACTTTTAGTCCGTCTCGGTTCTCTCTTTGACTCAATCCACTGTAGAAACAACTCTCGTATCGCTACGCAAAAAGCTGAAACACGGGGGTGTGACTGGAAAGGTCAGTGACCGGGGCTGAGGTTAGGAGCTGACCAATCACAGCCCTTATGTTCCACGTCGCCTTGACATGTAGTCAGGGGTTTTGGGGGGAGCATGTCAGGTTACGTGGAGGGGTTCTATGCCTACGTACGGCGTCAATTTTACGCAGATCCCTACATCAGGCTTGAGTGGATTGATACAGTAAGTACCTAATTAGTTTGTATTAATTAGTTAGTATTAATTGGTTTAAGCTTCTGTTATTTGTTAACTGGTTAACCATGAGCATATCTAGTCTGTGTGTGTGTGTGTGTGTGTGTGTGTGTGTGTGTGTGTGTGTGTGTGTGTGTGTGTGTGTGTGTGTGTGTGCTGCAGGGAAACAACTAATTTCAACCACTGGAAAAACATCACAAACTCAAATATGAGAAATGCATGAATGCTAAAGCTAACGTTGCTTCATATCCAGCGGACACTCAAGCCAGAAAACGATGTATTTATATAGTTTAGTAGCCCATAGTACATTTTAATTTCTTGGGTAAATGTTAGTATTGATCAATATTCTTGTTTAAAGCTTTTATTTTGTACTCTGAACTGTTCACATATTGTTTGCCAAAAAGAAGTTAAATAACAGGATGAATAATCATGATTAATAATTGTGATTAAAATATTGATCCAAATAATTGTGATTATAATTTTGGCCATAAGCGTACAGCCCTATTATGCACTTGTGTTGATAATGGTTATCAAAGTTTAAATGTCTTTGATTAGTTTTCAAAAACTGTTTGTTGAAAAAAAAGCTTCAAATATTGGCCAAAAAGCTGTTTGTATTACTTCGTCACAGGTTGTTGACCAGGTTAATGTGTGAGGGGATTTTCTGTAAACATTCCAGTTCCGCTCCCACCGTCAGCCGCTGACGTCTAAAGTGGATCAGTTTCTGTGATCCCGAGCAGACTGAAAGGTTACAGTGAACAAACTGCTGCTCTTCATCAGCTCTGAGTGAAACACAGAAAACTGCTCTGATTAGATGAGGTGAACATGCTGCAGGGTTTTTAACTTCCTGCTATGCTCTATACACTGAGTCAAACTTGATTAGTTTACAACATCCTCCCTTCATCCAACCGTCCATCCATCCATACGTTCATCCATTGCGCCATCCATCGATACATCCATCCATCATTAATCCATCCACCTATCGACCCATTATACATCCATTGTTCATCCAGCTATCATCAATCCATTGGTTCATCCATCCATTAATCAATCCATCCACTTGTCTGTCATCTTTCCATCCATCAGCTCATCCATCTATCGATCATTTGTCTATCCATCCATCCATATGTCTATGTCTATCAATTTTCCATCCATCCATGATCAATCCATCAGTTCATCCATCTGTTCATCTGTCTGCCCTTCCATCCATCGGTCTATTTATTTTCCATCCATCCATCCATCCATCCACCTATCTATCCATCCATCCACCTATCTATCCATTATACATCCATTCATCTATCATCAGTCCATCGGTTCATCCATCCACCTGTCTATCCATTTTCCAGCCATCAACAATCCATCAATTTAATCCATTCATCCACCTGTCTTTCCATTGTCTATCATCCATCCATCCATCCAACCTTTCCCTCTATCCATAATCAATCAATCGGTTCATCCATACATCCATCTGTTCATCTGTTTGTCCATTCATCCATCATCCAGCCATCTGTCATCCATGGATTGACCAGTTATCTTTTCATCCATCCATCCACCTGTTGGTCAAACCATCCTCCACTTTCTTTTTTCTTTAATAATATAATTTTAAATGATTTTACAAAATGAGACTGTAGACAAATGATGACTGAAAAATCTTATTATTATTTTCTTTGAAAAAAAACTGTACTATTTTCTTTTATCTTTCATTGTCAAAAGAATCAGTTGATAAACTCTGCAAAACAATGCAATTTAATTAAAAATAAATCCTGAATGAAATAAAGAAAGAAAAAGTACAAATGAAGAAGAAGCCTATTCATTTAAATTCTGCCTCTAAAGTAAACAACGCCAAACTGCATAATAGTTTCTTTTCTTTCTAAAAGTGCAACTAAAAATGTATTTTGTGCCTTAACAATTGGACTTTAAAACAAATACAAAGGTGTATCGTATTTTCTCATATTTTAAGAAATGAACAATATCATTTACCCATGATTTAAAACTCGGAGGATGTTTGTCCTTCCATTTAAACAACATCAGTCGACGTGCTAAAAGAGAACCGAAAGCAACCATAGTTTTGGCCCGACGACTGAGTCAGGTGGTATGACCCCAAATATTGCTGTTACGGGAGTGGGTTTTAATGACGTTTTTAAGACATCTGTAAATGTTGAAAATATCAGTTTCCAAAACCCATCCAGTTTTGGGCAGGACCAAAACATGTGTCTAAGAGTGCCTGGTGCTTGCCTACAACGGTCACACAAGGGATCAATACCAGCAAACATTTTAGATTTTGGACCATGGAGGCGATGCATAACCTTGAATTGGATCACGGCGTGTCTTAAACAAATAGAAGAAGAGTGTATATTTCCCACAGCTTCTTCCCAGATTCTCTCAGAAAGTCCTAACCCCAATTCTTTCTCCCAACAGTTTTTCTACATGATCAAAGGTTCTAATGTCGTGAGTGTTAATTAAAGAATAAACAAGTCCAATCGACCCTTAGAAGATGGGTTCAGTTTCAAAATGGAGTCTAGGAGAGAGCTGGTCGATGTGGATGGAAAAGAGGAGATAAATGTTGATACAAAATTACGAATCTGAAGAAATGTGACCTTGGAATATTTCATTTTGAAATCAATTGATCAAAAGCTCCAAAAGCGTCGTTAATAAACATATTTCCAACCCTGGACCTTCTTGCTGTGAGGTGGACATGCTAACCACTATGACCTGCATGGTGCAATTCAAGCACAGTTATTTTTGCTTTGAGAGGAGAAGCAAATTAAACCTGCATGCAGCACTGACAACTCCAATGCTGTATTTTATTACACAAGGTAATGATTTTAATGTAATTTAATAGAAAACCCACTGACCGACCATGTAGAGACATTTTACCAGTGGCGGATGGCCAATAAAGGGCGCCGGCCCACCATGTTTGTTTGCAAAAGATCTAAAAATAATAATAATTAAAATTAATAAAGAATTAAAATTACAAATGTATATCTGTATTTTGATAATTACAATAAATATTATATAGATAATGATTATGAGTGAAGTTGTTTTGTTCATCTGTCTGATTGGTGACGTGTTTCCGGCTTGGGGCGCACTAATCATTACCTTTGACTCTTGTTAAAAGTTGTACATGCACAATAACTCCTCTTCAATACAAGCCAATGGACTGTGTCTGGGTGCAAAACATCCCCATCCCGCCATGGGAGGCGCTGACATTACAGTCGTCCGTCATAAAGTGGCTGATTGACAGGTGAAGCCGTGGGAGTTGGAGACGATAGAAAGAGAAGCAAAATGAGGAAAGAGAAATTCAATAATTCTGCTTTCCCTGCCTCCTTTTTCAAACAACAGGATCAGACCCAGCATGGATTAAGACAGGTATGGATCGAAGGAACAAACTAAATCATGAATGTGTCCAAACTAGGTCTTAAAATATAATTTGTCAGGTCTTAAATTATGTATGTTCATTTACCATTTCTTTTGTCACCCCCATTTTTATTTAATTATTTGTTAAACTAACTAAATCTGAAAAACAAATAATAAAAAAAATAAATACATTTCAAGAAGTATAATAACCCTGACACTCACTCACTCACTCACTCAGTCATTGTATAAACTACATTAGTTCTTGCTTGTTTATGGGATCTGTGACATTACATTTGTACATTTGGTTAGTTTGAAAGCAGTTCTGTGACTGCAATTTTCCTTACTTATTTGTTAAAGGCTACACAAACCCCAACCCCCCCCCCCCACACCTCCACCCCCCTGGAAAATAAAATGCACCAGCCGCCACTGCATTTTACGCAAAATTATTCTAAAAGTGACAGACGTTGCACATTGAGTGTCAATAATGAATATCTGTAATGCTCGACTTCACATAATAATGCAAACCATTGAAAATGGGCAATCAAGGCATTTAATCATATAGTTTTCATTTTACAAACATTTTCATTTTGCTGAAATGTGTTTTAAAAAGTGTACTTTTTCTTTTTTTAATGCTAGCATCAGACCAACAACGGGACATGTGTGTATGTGTGATGTTAGTAAAGTCACCCTGTCACACGCTGTGTCACCCTGTCACACCCTGTGTCACCATGTCACCCTGTGGAAGTTCAGTGGTGCGTTCACTGCGGCTCTCCTCC
Source organism: Gouania willdenowi (assembly GCF_900634775.1). Taxonomy (NCBI): domain Eukaryota; kingdom Metazoa; phylum Chordata; class Actinopteri; order Blenniiformes; family Gobiesocidae; genus Gouania; species Gouania willdenowi. The sequence continues at coordinate 7,931,792 of NC_041044.1, forward strand.
TGTCTTACTTGCCTGTCAGGTGCTGTGCTGCCCGGGGAGCCGACCCCAGCACTCCCGGGACTCCACACCTGCCCGGCGGCTCTCCGGGCACCGCGATCCGCTCACCTGGTCCTCAGAGGCGGATTGAAAGTGGTCAGCGGTACCGGGAGGACTGGAGCAGCGGATGAGGGAGAATTCCACCAGCAGCGAGATGGAAAACTCCATGTTTCACAAGCTGAACATCCTGCGGAAAGTCGCGCTCCCTCCCCGAGAACAGAGCGGAAAGTACGGACACCGGAACCAAGACACCCGCGGAGAGCAGCAGGGGATTTATGGGATCCAGGCTAGTCCCAATGCGGGGATTTATAAGGACGACTTCAGCCCTACTGTGGACTCAGCGCATTGATCCTCCCCCATCTTTTTTCTGTCAGCCCTAAATCAAAGGTGTCAAACGTGCGGTCCGCGGCCTTTCAGATGGTCTGAGTTTAAGTAAATCCTCCGCCAAGCCTAACAATTACTAGTTTATTGATGTTTACAATAAACATATCTATTAAAAAAAAAACATTGTTTTTATTAGTCTAAAAAAAAAATTATTTGAACCTCCATTTACCATATCCCACATTTGATTTCATTTAATTAATTATTATTATTATTATTATTTTGTTTTTTTTTAATTAATATTTATTTTTTTGGTATTTTAAAAATCAGTATGCTGTATGTTTAATTTTTATTCAGTGTATTTTATTTATCAGCTTTTGATTTATTTTGTAAATTTTGTTTGATTTTGATTGATTTATTTATTTTTGAGCAATTTACATTTTACATTCCTACAACATTCACATTCACATTATTCTGTTACAGTAGCTCAAAAAGGGAATAGGCTGAAGCCAAAAGCTTATATACGCCTATCCCGTAATCAATATAATAAACGGTTACATTTCCTGGTGATATTGCACAATCCGCTTATATTCTAATAATAATTAAAAAGGAAGAAAAAAAAAAACAAAACTCAATTCCAGTGGCGGGAAGTACTCAATTACATTTACTCACGTTCATGAACTTGAGTAACTTTTGAAAATAATTTTACTTCTTAGAGTATTTTATCCATACAGTACTTTCACAGTTTTACTATACTCTTGCGTAAACAAAAATAGTGGTTACATTTTCCATCCGAAGAAATAATCAAGCAACATAATGATATCCATAACCAGGCGCATGTACAGCTTCTGCATCATGCAACTGTTTACGTAACAAATAGAATTTAAATCCTTTCATCGGCACTATATTCAAGTAAAACTTTTTCTTTATACTTTTTCTTGAATTTGAAAAGAGTTGGGCACTGCTTAAGATCTTCCTCTAACCTATTCCAAAGCCAGACCCCTAGCACGGAAATGCACATCTTTTTTCTGGTTGAATGCACCATCTGCACTTTAAAGATCATACATCCTCTTAGATCATAATCCCCTTCTCTTAATTCAAATAGTTCTTGAATTTTAGCTGGTAACAATGATTTTGTAGCTTTGTATAACAGTTGTACCGTATAAAAGTCAACTAAATCATACAGTTTTAATAGCTTAGATTGCAGAAATAATTTGTTGGAGTGCTCATAATATCCAGCCTTATTAATTGTTCTGATTGCTCGTTTCTGGAGTATGAAAAGGGAATGTAATGAACTTTTGTAATTGTTACCCCAAATTTCTATACCATATGTCAGATACGACATGACCAAAGAACAGTAATGTTGTTCATGTATACATACATATCTATGGGTAGCCCTCTGCGGTCACAGATTTTTTGTGGGTCACAACTGTTTTTATCCTGTTTCTTTTCTTGATTATTTAGAGCCGGTGCCCGTGGGGCACAGGTAGCCGGCATGGACCATGTGAGGGGCCCTCAGGAGCACTACCCATGAGCTCAATCTAAAATCTGATTTACTTTCCAGGATTCTCACAAAGATAAATAAATACATATGACAGATGTACATTAGTTAAAAACTGCTGCACATGATACCGTTTGAGTAATAAATTACCATCTTTAAATGTTCATTTTTACTGAAACATTAAGTGTTATTGAGACGTCACGCCATCTGGAGCAGCCATCTTGATGGAATAGAAAATGCTAAACTGCCGGTGATACTACAGCTTGTCGCAAAATATTCCTACGCCGGAGCGATGTTGTGCAGTTGGATGTGATCAGATACGTATGTGATCATACAAAAGGAATTTTTTTTTTTTTGTAGCAGTGGAAAAAACCTACCAACATTAGCTAGAAACAGTATAAAGAGTAGAGAAGAGAACAGCTCAGTTAGCTACACAGTCACTACTGGTAAATACATCTAGCTAACACAACTCCAGGATTATAGCTTTTGAAACCTCCATTACTTTATTATGGAAAAGCCTGGCACTAAAACCACAATGCTTAGCAACATGTTACACATTTAATGTCTGTAAAAAGAACTTGTGGTGCTTCATATGGATCTATGATTCCTAATTCCTTTAACTTCCTCTTGTATATATATTTTTCTGATGCTAGAAAGTGCGATGACATGACGTGAAGAGTATTTACGTGGCTGACGACCGCTGCACTAATTGCAGTTGTCGCTGACGGACGTATTCTGTCAAAATGGCTGACATGCGGCATTGAGATCCCTATATACAGTATAGTAGGATAAGATTTCTTTTTAAAAACAGAGGTGGATTTTCGAGTAATGACAATTGTTACATTTTACAAATGTTACCTGTTATACGATTAGTTAAAAGTTGTTTGTTAGTAGCTTGTAAAATAGGAAGATGATCATTTTCTATGAAATATAATGAAAATTAAAAATTAGTAGAATAATAAATTAGGAGAAATAAAGTGTTGCATGTTGAAACTTAAACATTTCCTACTTTTTTAGGTTATTGCTAACCTTTCTTATTATCTTACCCTCTAATTAAAGTGAAATCGTGAACATATAGTATTTAAGAAGTGCTTTTCTAACTGGTAGCCATTCGGACTATACAGTACCTCCAAAATATCTCACAGTTTCAGTTTTTGATTTAGAGCAACCAAAAGCAGCACAACTTGTCATTTGGACTGAAAAAAGCTGCTAAATGATCTTAAAAGCAGGATGAATGTTTCACTCCAATAGAAAACCATGGGATGTTTACAGGCAGTAGGGCCTTGTGACATCATCAATCACGTGAATTCAAGATGGAGGAACACAGTCTCTCGAACGGTAAAGTAGTCCCATTTTTAAAAGTTAATAAAATTAATATAGTGCAAAATAATGTGTTTTGTTAGGCATAAATCTTCTAAAAAGTATATTTCAAATGTTTTAGGCCACATTTGTAAAAACAGTGGAGGATCCCTTTAAACAGGGTAAATACATGGTTTTTTTTTAGTTCTGGTGGTAATGAGTTCCAGAGCCAAGGAGCAGAAACAAAAACTAAAATTAACTTGATGTGAGCAAGAAAATCCAGTCTTATCTATAAGGACGACTTGGTAAGTTTATAATTATTAGACATTTTCATCATACAAATGATTTATATTTTAAATTTTAAATAAATACCTGCTAATTAAAAGTATGGGGGTTGAGATGTATGTATGGCATGTAAAATTGTAAATACATTATTTGTGTGGCGTACAGAAATAAGTCTTCAAATGTAATGCTGTAGGAAACAGAAACAGAACACGGTGCTTTACAGTTACTTGTTCTTCTCTGTATCTCACTGAGATGGAAAGAAGATAAAAACAAGTGTCAGCCACAAACTTTAGAAGCATTAAGAATCCAGTCTGTCTAAAAAAAGCCATTAAGTCATACTTAATAATAAAGTGAAAGTAAAGCGGAAAGTCTGAAAACTTCTCAAAAGTTAGTCACATGATAGACCAAAAGCCTGCAGCTTAGTGAAGCATTAGATTAGACAGACATGGGTAACTGACAGCCTGGGGGCCACATGTGGCCCTCTGGGGTAATTTTAAGTGGTCCCCAAAACAGATCCCGCAAAAATGATAGTTCACGAAGTTGAAATGAATATAAAAGCCAACATAATACACAAAATAACTCCAAAAACACACAAAATCAGATTTTTTGACAAAACTTAAGTACATAAAATAACAAAAAGGAAACCTAGACTGACTCCTAAAACACAACACAAATGACATGTCAACAAAATTACACAAAATGAAGGACAAATTTATAAATTGACAAAAAAAAAAAAAAGGAAAATGACAGTAAAAACTACATAAAATAACAACAAGAACAGACATAATTAGAGTAAAAACACAAATGGCTCAAAAAATAAACTAAAATTTCAAATTGGTTTCAAAAACGCACAAAATGATTTTTGAAACAACAAAAACACACTATAAGACAACAAATTAGCCTTTGCTCTTTCCTTTATTAATGCTCAGATTGGTCGTTATTCTAAATACTGACATTAATATTGATCATGTGACCCTCTGTGATCAGACAATCATACTTTTTGTGTCCCCCGCTCTTATAGCAGTTGCCCGTTCCTGTGATTAGGTTCCCTCTGCAAGTCAATAATTTACCATTTTGATCCTCAAAAACAATATATGAACATCTTGACCTCTACTACTGAGAACAATGTTAAAATTTCCCACAGGAAAAAGCCAGTATAGTGTGTGTGAGTGTGTGTGTGTGGGGGGGGGGGGTTGAAAACTAGTGTGATGATTAAAAAAAATGTTGAGAGGCTAATGATGTAGAGCTGCTTTTTTTTATCTGAATGCAGCTTGACTACAAGCTGTAATACAGATGGTGAAATCCCCTCGTGGCGACACTGAGTGCACCGCAGCATTCAAATGAGTTTTCTGCTGCTTCTGCATTTCTCTATCAGTCTCTGACTTGGAGTGTCTGCACGTGTTTAGTAAAGAATAATTCTCACTAAACGTCTTCTGATGTTTCCATATCTTCAAACCACACGCAAGACATTCATTTTACAGATGTTTAAGGCCAATTACCTCCAGGTTAACTCAAGTGTCAGAAGGGAATTACATGTACAGTACCTGCACAGGTAAACACATAAAACACATACAGAGTATATAGAGTTTTATCCCCTTTTGACACATACAGTATCTAGTGCGACAAGGTATCGCGATATTGAAATATCACAAGATGTATTGTCAAGGGTACAAGTGGTATTGTGAGGGGGGTTTATATTAAAAAAAACACACACAAACTATTAAGTTTATTTATTTATTTTTTTATATTCCTATTGATTTGAAAATATCATACCCAGAGGAAGTGTGTATGGTAAGTATGCCCAGAATTTCAAGTGTATGTACACCAGTGACGTGCCGTGACCACTAGGGTTGGGTAGGCACGTTGCAAATCGAGACCACCAATGACAATTTCATATGTTTCTGCTGGCAAGTGTTAATTCAATTCAAATCAATTTTATTTGTATAAAGCAATTTCCAACAAAGTCATCTCAATGTGCTTATCAAAATATAAAATTCATAATAAGAAAGAAAAAAACCCAATAAGATCCACATGAACAAGTGTTTAGCCATCTAACAAAACCAACATCAAAAACACCATTAAAGAAACATAAACAATTATTTAATATAGCCTCCATACTCTCCCAACAAGATTTATCTCATGACACGACAGCACATCTGTTGTTTGTGTTGGAAACACAGAAACACGGAGAAAATGACAACAACTCAGAACAGCCTCAATGAGGAGCATCCACAAAGCCAATCCTTCCTCTTGTACCATTCACTGTGAAAAGTATGAAACATTTTCTGACCTTTCCTTTTCTGAAGGTCTGGTAACTCAGGTGTTGGTCTCCCATCTTTTAAAAGCTGTCGTTTTTCCTCAAAACAAAGTTTCTCTATCATCTCTAGCGCTGTCATCCACACTGTAGTGTTATCCCGCCCACTAGCTAGAGAACGTAGCAGCAGCAGTCGTGTCATCTATTCACTAATGAGCTGTGAACTTACGTATAGCATTAAGCATAGCGCAGTTACGTGCAAAGGCAGCTCTCTACGCTGCCTTTACGCGTAAATGGATGTCATATTGGGGACCTGCAATGGGAACGAAGGCAGAAGAGCGACGTGCCCTTGGGAGGGGGCGTGGCCTCCCTCTGCCTTACAGCGGAGCGAAAAAAGAAAAAAAAAGAGACTGCAGCTGTTCCAGGAAATAGCGCTGTTTTGTAATTTGGGCTATGAAACGCACAAAATGTGGACACTTTCAAACTTATAGGTACTGTAGGCTATTGGAAATGGAAAAATAAATAATTTATAATTAAAAAAAAAAAAAAAAAAAATTATAATTAAATAATCAAAATATCAATTCACCCTTGGGTAGGCACTGCCTACCTTGCCTACCCTGACGGCACGTCACTGATGTACACCCTAAAACCACCTTTATTCTGTTGAATACATACAGTATATGATTAGGCATGAAGTAATGTAGTTTATTGATCCTAGTCCCTTCACATTTTAGTCAAAGTATTTAAATTAAGCGTTTTTAGTTGTAAAATGTTAGCGTGACTGCCCTATGGCTTTTGGCTGAGATTAGATCAGTGACGTCTTTATGAATCAGTGACGTCACTAACCGTCACTGTTGGCCCCGCCCCTCCAATAAAAGATGGGAGGAGTGACTAGACTTCTATCTCTCACAGCCCTCAGTGAGCATTGATCGACAGCTCCATACGGAACTGTGAATCACTATGGGGGCGGGACTGCTGTGACTGGGCGTGTCTTAACTACTATAGGAGCAGTGATCAATGTGTTTTTTGTATTTCCCTCTAGTGGCAAGTCAGCAAAAAACCTTGGGGTGTACTTATACTTTAAAACAAGAAACATTGTGATTTCCTTTCCAAAAATATCACATTGTATCATCACTGCAAAGCCATTATTGTCTATTGTACCGTGATTTAAATGTATCGTTCACGATAAAACTTGGAAAGTAACTAAACCCCACAGCCACTTTTTTCTGCTGAATACATAAGTACTTGGGTATGAAGTAGTGCTGTTGATTGATCCTCGTCTAGCTTTTAACATTTTAGTAAAAGTATTTTAATTTAACTTATTTAGTTGTAAAATGCCCTCTAAGGGTTGAACGCCATATATTACAATTGAATTTTTCTACTGGCTGAGACAGATTATGGTGCATCACCAACTGTCACCGTTGTTTCCGCCCCACCTGTAAAAGCTGGGAGGAGGAAAAGGGGTTTCTTCCAATCACAGCCCTCAGTGAGCTTTGATTCACAGCTCCAATGTGGAACTCCTCTCAGTATCAGCAATGTTTGTGATTCTGTTCCTAAAAAGAGCCAATTCTCAGAGGGTTCATCAAGCTTTGTGTGCATGTACAGACACATAGTGTGTATCCCTGTCTGTCTCTGCGTGTGCGTGAACACGTGAGTACATTTTGTCCCTGTACTTTATGTGTGTGTGGTAGTGTCTTGGGGGTCATGGCTGGAGGAGAGCTGGTACTGTTTGCCCGTGAATGATATAGTGTCTGTAGGATTGTGTGTGCGTGGGTGAGCTTCACATCAAGATTGTGTGTGCCTGTGATTGTAGGAGTTGATCAAAGTTTAGCTGACGCTGTGGAGCGCTGTGCGCTGCCTGACTGGGCGTGTCTTAGCTGCTTCAGTAGTAATGCCCATCATATTTTTAAATTTCAGCAGAAAGTAAGGGTTTAGTTACTTTGGAACTTGGAAATTTAAAGTCAAGATCCTTTTGGGATTGATATCAATCTTGCTTGGATGTTGTCAATTTCTTACATATTTAGTATGTATACAAGTGTAAACTAGGGCACAATAATCCTGAAGTTATTCATTTTCCCTGTGGCCCACTTGAGATGAAGCTGCTTTGTATTTGGCCCCTGCTTTAACAAATGCCTTTAAAAATGGCATTTTTAATTTAATATTGAAGTTTCCAAGTGGTATTTCCGTGTCTTATTGAGGCTGATTTATTTATTTATTTTTTCAGGTTGCCTTTTCCCTTTCAGAACAGGAATTCTGCATCTCCCGTCCGTTTTCTGCCATCATGAAAAATCTCAGTTCTTACAAAAGTGCCCATTCATCTCTAAGGTTATGTGAAAGATCTTGAAGCACAGAATTTGTCTCCTGACGTCAGTAGAATTACTGCCTAACTACACACAGGGCTTCCCAATAGTGAGGTGCAAAGCACTTCCTTTGCTGTGTCGTTAATAGTTTGAGTCAGTTCAATAATAGACAGTGTTGGTGAAGTCAGTGAAGTCGATAACAGTCATGGGTGCATTCTGCAGGATTTTGTGCTTACAAAATCAACAGCGCTGCTGCTGCTGAAATGACTAGAACTCTGCTTGAAACACTTTTTCTTTGACTGTGAAGGTTTTCAGACATCCAGGTGAGGTCCTAGTTGGTTCTGGTATCTTAGTTTGACACATTGGACTTTAAAGGAGCAGAGGGCAGGATTTGAGGAAAAATAAACATTCATTTTATGTGTTTTTTTTAATGCTAATGAGTGATGAAGTGCTCTAAACCAAAGACAATGAGTACACACATTTCTACCTATAGATTGTGTGATACATTTTGCACTGCTGTTCTGGGCGTGAATTTCCTGTGCAGTTCTGCAGACGTGAAGTCAATTGATGCTAATGGTGACTTCAAATCATGCTAGTACGCATTCTCAACGGCTTAGAGTGGCATCCCAATACCGGAAATAAAAAAGAAGAAGAAGAAGACGGCTTGGAGACTGAAAGAAGACAAACTAGGTGGACTAAACTATTGTTTGGTTCCAGAGATGTATGCAGAGGCATGTGCACAGGTCTTGGAGTAAACAGTCACATGAACGGCGAGTAAATAAATAACCGTGTCACAGTTGGAGTGTGGATCAGGCCACATTTTCTCGACTGAGTCCGGTCCGACAATGAAAACCTCATTTTTTTCTCAAAGAAATGACATATTTAGTGGTAAGCACCGATTTTATTAACCAACAACTGTTAATGTCAACATCAGATCAGCGCACGTCAAACACAAACGGGGGTGCAGTGCACACCAGAGACCCATCGGATCTTTTTAACCTAATCCACGTATCAAAGAAAAGGATAATCCATGTTACAGTGCAGTAAAAGGAAGTTTTTCTTTGTAAATTGTCCTCCTCTGCTCCATTCTCCCTGCACCGGATATCACAGCTCTCACTGTTACAGGTAAAGTTGCATTATTCAGGGCTACAGCTGCTGCAGCAGGAAAAGAAGAACGCTGTGACCAAACCCGACCACCAGTTCTAAATATCTGTCCAAACTCGACCTGTCCGGTGCCATCTGGTCCCGTCAGGGTTCGGTCAGGTATCCATCCTCTATCCACAGTATCTAATCAGCTGTGCTCCACTGATAAATGGTGGCTAGGCTGATGGCTGCAGTTACCCTAACCACCGCAGTGTCACTATGGAGTCTGATCTCTAGATCCTGCCCTATGCTCCTTTAAGTTTTGCTTAAAGACGTTTCACTTCTAATCACAAAAAACATTTAATTGGGCTAACACATGCATAGCATGTAAACGCCCTGTCACTAGTTGTCAGTGAACCACGCCAGTAAATTACCTCACTGCCCCATGAATTTTAGCTTGGAAGTTGATTAAACTTTATTTTCATAAAACATAGTGGGAACTTTTATAAAAGTATGTGGTTACTTTAAAAAAAAAAAAAAAGAATTTTAAATAATCCAAATCTGTTGTAGAAGCAAGAGTTAAACTTTCTTGAAAAATGTAATTTGACAGTTTGATAATCATACTACTTTTATATTGGGGCTTGAATTACAGTTAGTTACCATTTACTTGTTCTCACATGTTTTAATTTATTTAATATAAATTGTATTTTGTACTTGTAACAGTGAAATTTGTAATTACTGATATTGGGATATATGATATATCGTATGTGTTAAATTGTGAATCGTATCATATCGTTAGATTCATGGCAATGCACACCCTAGTTGATTGTCATGTTATCTTTGTGACAAGTTTGATTTTGAATATATATATTTTTAATACAAGCAGAGAAAGAAAATATTTCTCTTCTTTCTTTCTCCTCATAGGTTCATATTCTATTAAAGACAGGCATCTTTCTGCCTCGATCTTCTTGGCCAATCGTAGTGTTGCACTGACTGACAATAGGTAGTTTAGATTCAAAATGTTTTAATTCTTTTTACATGCTTTCCATTTTAGTCTCTCTTTGTTCAGAGATCTGAATTCATCCATACTATTAACTCCTTTCTACAGATATCTCCATTGTGTGATACCATTGTGCCCTCTAGTGTCATAGCATAGTTCAGGACATGCATTCTTTCTCCCTTACACTCATTGAAGTACCAGAAATGGACCATCAGAATAAACCCCTCGAGTCTCCTTTGGGCAAATGATGTCATTGTTTAATGACCATGTGACACAGATAGATCACTGTCCAAAGACTTTGATAAACTCCATATTCTCTCCTCTGGTTAGCATCCACAAAAAATGCTCTGTTGTGCTAGCAGGAGACAAGAGAGGAACAAGCACAACAATGAGATGAGGAATGGAGTGATTGAAAGAAAGAGGAGAAAAAGAAAGAGTGGAAATAATGAGTCTATAGTGAGTGAGGCTGCAGTGGAGTCAACTCTGAAATTAGTCAATAGCAGAGGGAACATCTGCATTTGTAGTAGCTGCTAAATAAAGTGTATCCTTTGCAAGATCATCACTTAAACAGATGTTAGACCTAAACATAGCAGCTACTATGAGGCATCACAAGCTTCACATTCTATAGATCAGTTATGGATTGTTTCACTTCCACTCAAACCACATAACGTGATCAGAGGCGACAGTGATTTCTTAATTTATTATACGTCACTCTAACACCTAGGTTCTCAACGTGGGGTACGGATATCCCCAGGGATACACAAATTCATGGGGGTACATGAATAAAAAATAAAAATTGGAAACTAACTAAAATCGACCAGCAGTCAGGAGCCTCCATGCATTGCCACAATTTCACATTACCCCATGGTTCCTGAGAAACAATCTCATCAAAAAAGCACAAATATGACAAGGGCTACATTGCTTTACATTCCTTACAGATTTTTTCTAAAATATGTACATATATAATTCCTCAATGGGATGGGTAAAATTCTAAGACAAATTTTTACTATAGGACTACATTGTATGTGACCAGTGGTTCCCTTTTTTTGGGTCGTGGCCCCACATACAATTTTTTGGCATCTCCAGATACTTTTTTTCTGATTCTTTCTAGAATAAGCTTTTGATAACGTTTATTGTTGCCATGCAGGATTAGTGCACAAAGTGACAAGATGCATTTTATTTAAACTAGATTTATATTTAAGAAAATAAAAGTTATAGAATACAATTATTTAAGATTGTTTTAATACTTAAAACAGTTTATCTTTTATTGTTATAAATTACTAAACATTTCAGGGAACCTCATTTGCATTCCAGGCAAAAATTGAGAGTTCAATAATTAGCTTTTTAAAACAATTGCCATCATGTGATATAAAAATGGGAAAACTGTGAGTGCTGGCAATAATTGTAAAGTTACATGGTAGGTCTGTCCTGCTATCTGCGGATTGGTGGGTGGGTCCGGGACGCCTTTAGTTGGGGACTGCTGTTCCGCACTGGGTGGGTGCCGTTGGGGTGCCTCCTTCCTGCGGTGGTGGCCGCTGGTCGCTCTCGCGCCGGTGGGTGGCATTGCCTTGTGGCTTGCACTGTCCGGTGGGCGGCGGGGTCTGGGCTGCTATCCTTGCGCCGTCTGGGGCTGTGCGGTCCTGCTTGACTGTGGCCGGTTCGTGGGCTGGGTTGGGGGGTTGCTCCCCGGGGGTCTCGCCCTTGGGGGTTCCCGGTCCCGGGGGGGTGCTCTTGGGGGCAGGCGGGCTTGGCCGGCTGGCTTGGCCGGTCTTGGCGGGGGTCTTCCGGGGTGGGTGGTGCAGGCCACGCTCTTGCATACCAGTGGGTGCGGCATGGGGTGGCCCCTGCTTGGGCGGTCCCCTAAGTACCGCCTCAGGTTTGCGCACACCGCATGCCGGTGTGGCGGTCTGGCTGGGGTTGGGGGCGGTGGTGGAGTGCGTCGGCTCCTCGGCTTCTAGGAGCTTTCTCGGGTGTGTATGTGGGGGGCGGTGGCTGCCTCTCGGCTTGGTGTCTTGGGGGCATCTGGGGGGCTGCTCGGCCGGGGGGGGGTTGCCTGGGCTCGCTGGTCCCCGCTCTTTCTGCTATTCTGGCTGCGTCCTCAAGTCCGGGGCAGCGCTTGGGTTACAGTGGCAGTTTCTTGCACATACATCGGTCTACGATGCACTAGCATGCCTTGGACTGTGGGATAAAACTTGTCGTGGGCTTAACTTCAGACACTTTGATCCCAAATACCTGTTTCAGGTATTACCACTCACAGCCACCACTATTATAGTTAAGCCTCACGCCTACAACTTCACATCTCACGTTACAGTAATCAACTCTTCCCCACCCTTCCTTGAATCGCTCCTCCCTGCTCTCTTCCCCCTCCACCTCACCTAGGTGCAATACTGCCCTCTCTTTTTATATTTTATAAGTAAAGTTACATTGAATTTGTATATTTTGAGAGACTACGATATCCACAAGCGAATTACTGGTAGTTGGTCATTTACACATAGATTCTTCATGATTTTCTATCATTTATACTTTCTTCTGAGGGCCTAATTGGATGCCCTAAAGGGCCAGATTTTACACGTGATTTAAATGCTGCTTAACTCTTTAAATCACTATTAAACAACATCTCACATCCCGTTTATAAGTGATTCATATTTAAGACTAAAAATTTATGTTTTTAAATAACAATAAAATTAATTATGAGTATAATAAGGCGTTTTCTTTAGAATAATTTAAGCCAAACTTGAAAAAACAATGGAGGGTCCCTTTAACACAAAGCACATAAATCAATGAAGCCCATTGGTTTGAGTGGAATGTTGTTAGGTCTGCTTAAATATGGAATCCATCAGTATGTGAACAATAGGATAAATCTAACCATACACACGTTAAATATTTCAGTGATTTTAGTTAATAAAATATACCTCCCTGCTGTGTTGGACCAAGGGTTTTGTTATAGATCTTTTCAAATGAACAGTCATCAAAGTAGAAGTTCATTGAGCTTTATTCATCAATCCATTAGTAGAGCAATCCAATTCTAAGTTTTACATTTACCTGACATTAAGATGTAAAAAAAAAAAAAAAGAAGAGACTTCAACAGAAAGTTCTGATCTGGCCGTTTTGACGTAATGAACTCCTTAATGCTCGTCTGTTTTCTATCTTCATCTTCCAGTCTTCCTTTCCGTCTCTGTTGTTCCTCATCTGTGGCCTGAGGGCTCCATCAGCGGTCCTGTTGACCACCACGGCACCCGCAATTCATTCCTACAATCTGCTGCGATCCGTTGTCAATGGTTACCATGGCGGTGACATCGGCTGTGGGTTCTGGAGGTAAGACATCACGACTGCCGAGATGGACAACCTGCACAGGAAGGGAGGGGGAGGGACGGTGACTCAGCATTCTGTTCACATTTCAACACTTTACATGTTTTTGTAAACCAGCATTATATAGAGAAGACCTAAGAAATGATTTGATGTAATAGTGATGTGTTCACATACTAAACAATACAATGGTTGTATTGTAAATGTCATACTAACGTACTACTCATACTAAGTCTGATCATTGTCAAAATTAGTATGTAGTGCCTTCACATTAAACAGTATGGAAAGACTGAATATACCTGGCTCTATACGCCTATATTTTTATTTTTTTAAGTATGCACAGTGGGCACACTAGTCATACTCAACCGTCCCATGATGCATTGCAACGGAACGTAAATTGGTCCTGGGACTAACTTTAAGCTAAAAATCATCCTCTTTTCAAAACAAAAGATTCTCTTCTTGTCTTCCATTAGTTTTTAACATTTTTGTAAATAAGGCTCTTATTTTGAAGCTAACTGGAGGTTTTGTCAGTAGCACAATGGCGGGTCTCCGCAAATCTCCAAAATGTAGGCATGAAATCTGTTTTTGCGAGTTTTTTGGATCAAATGAGCACATGTTAATAATCTGCTTGGTGACTTTCTCACTTAAAATGCTTTCAGAACTTTGAAAGTGGAGAATCAACTGAGATATTTAGTCTCAGTGCTTCAAGTTTTTGTCAAAATGCAGCTTGGGAAACTTGGAAGTATACTCCAGTGAGAATGGTCATCATCCTAACCATACTAATAGTATGTAGTAGACAGTATATACTCATTGGGTTTGTAGTGCATAGTACAGAGTGTGACATTTTAAACACAGTCTTTGTTCAAAAACTGTGCAATAAATCTGTCCCACCACGGGAACAATCCTGCTTAATGTGTAAATTAGCAGGAAAAAAGTAACCATTAGATAAATAATCACAACATTGTTCTGTTCGTGAAATGAGAGACATGAGACCCCTATTGAAACACCTGATCAGTGCCACAGGCTGAGAGCATCCATAAGACGACGCATTGAGGCAGTAATTCATTCAAAACAGGCCCAAACCAAGTTCATTATACTTTTCAGAGGGATGATTTTCTGTATTTAAAATCTTTTTTTTTTTTTTTTTTTTTTTAAATTTAATCTAGTATTCTAATTATCTGAGATTTTAAATTTGGGGATTTTTATAAGCTGTAAGACATAATCATCATAATTGCAACAAATAAAGGCTTAAAATATCTTACTTTGCATGTTAAATTACTGAAATAAATGAACTTTTGCACGATATTCACTTGTATATTTTTCTTATTTTGCACAAGAAGTGATTACTGATGTTACATCATTTTCAGCCGTTGTATTTACTATTGTTCTGTCATTTGGTGGGATTTTTTAGCCATTTTATGCATTTACTTTAGGGGCGGCACAAATACACCAAAGAAACTAGATGATTTCTGCAAAAAAATGTTATTGGCCAAATAAGGATTTAGGATTCTCTTTTTATTTTATTTTTAATTAAAAGCCAGGAGTTTTCTGATCCTTTGTATTTGATTGTAAACTGAGCCATAATGAGCCCTGAACTATAATTAACTTGTTTGCAGCAAGCTATACAAAGTCCAGTGAGTGTATGAACTAATATTCATCTGATTCATTGAGCTTCAGTATGATCCGAGCTAACTTATGCTAACTATGTTTGACACAGTTAGCATGCTAACAGTCTCTGTTGTTCACCTTTTCCTGCTGTGAATTCTTGTCTTTGATCTGAGATGTTCGTCCTTCAAGCAATTCCTAAACACCTCTGTGACTCGCAGGGTTGGGACGGTTACTTTAAAAAAAGTTATCTGGTACAATTACAAGTTACCTGTTAAAAATGAAATGGAATCAGTAACTTACTCTACGTATCATCACTATATTAAAGTAATGTATCTCATTAGTTTTAGTTACTTTTTGGATTACTTCAATACCAAACATGCAAATAAAGAAACAAGACGATAGAATGTGTAACCTACTCACTGTATTATTTTAAACAAATATAACATCACCTTTTACAGTTACACTGTATTAAAGAAAATGTTTTAATTAAACACAGACTGAGAGAACCCACAGTAGTTTAAATAAATAATGTGTTGAATAATCAGTTTAGTCAATAATTTTGAACAATTAATTTGAATCATTGACCTAGACCACGGACCATACAATGATTACTGTATTGTATATAATTGTTACAGTTGTGTAATATATGTAAAACTCAAAGCATCACCTGAAAGTGGTATGTCAAGTTTTAACAAGTTCTATAGTTATAGTTGCACAATATAGCAACAATTGTCATTTCTATGAGAAAAAAGCACCACCAGAAGTAGATATTTTAGGTTAACATGCTACAAAGTTAATTATAAGTAATTTTGTCTACACTGGTGTACACATGTCTTTCATGTAATATACACGTAGCGACTATAATTTAATGTGTGCCAAATACTATTTGCTGAAAATAATTTCTTAGATTAACAAATGCAGTTAACCTTCATCCTGCAGCGTTCTTGCAGAAATATTTACATTTCACTAAAACATGATTTGTTTTTGTCTTTAAACTTCCCTTAGACGAGCTTTTAAAAGACTGGATGGTTATAATTTACAACACAGTGTAGATCAAATAATATAGTATAAGTATATAGTATAAGACACAGCAAAAGCAAGCACACTATGATCCAAATTAGCTGTTACCATAATAAGTTTATATTGTAAGCACTTTAGCTGTTTGTTGGGTGTGATTATTGTAGATGTTCCTAATTCCTACAGCTTTGGCAGTCAGTGAAGACAACTCGTGTTGATGGTTTGTGTCAGAAGTTAACTTTGGATTCATCCTCGTAATTCACCCCTCTGTGTTTTATTTAGTGTGGTCACGGCCGACAGTGACGCAGGAGTTTCCATGCAGTGAAAGCTCAGGGTTCATGATGATAAACAGCCAGGAAGGCAGCGTGTTGGTTTCACGTGTTCATTTATGGTGAAGTGCCGTGATGTGTCACAATGTGAGCGTGCGCACTGTGTGTATGTACTGGCTGCTGCATCGTGTATATTTTGTTTGCTTTTAAAATGTAATCCCACTAAGTAATCCCAATTTGTATTAAAAATACTGGTATTCTGATTACATGTTTTTAAATTTCCTGTAACAGATTACAGCTACATTATTTTTGTATCCAGATTACATAACGCCGTTACTTGTAATCCCTTACTCCCCAAGCCTGGTGACTTGTTCACGGGGTTCATTGTCTGACATTAGCTGAGTGTGTGGATTCATGTTGCTATGAGTGCAGCAAGCGCTCCTTCACCACAACCTCATCTGGACAATGGATAAGGAGGTTTCCCTCATTGTAAATCAGTCTGTGAAGCCTGGACACGTGCCCTGTGTTCACAGTGAGGCATTCCAGCAGAGGTCGCTCAGTTCCAGGCTGAACTGTCAACCTTTATGGCTGGAAAAAGGGTACAACTACAAATATGTGTCCATTTGTCCGCTTATCATGATGAAACTGCACAGTTTGTGAAATGCACCAATGGGTGACGTCAACATAAGTTGGGGCACCTTTTGGACCTAATACGGATGATTAGAAACAATGGCTAAATAAGAAGCTGTTGTGTGTCCCATAGAAGAACCTAACAGTCCTACTACCTGTAAAACTGTTCCGATATGCGTGATTTTAACTTTATATGGTATGTATGTACTGTGTAGAAAAGGGGAGTGGCACTCACATGAAGCTGCTCATCATCTGTTTGGTGTCTTCTGAGCTTCTGGAGTTTGCAAAGCTAATGAAAGAGCAGTAGACGGCGATCCAGGCACACCACTTCAGCTGAAACATGAACACAAGTGGTAGATTTTACAGTTACAAGACACATAGCTTAGAATAAAAAAATATAAAGAAATACAGGTGACTACAGCAAACACACGACTGTTAAATGTATCAAAGTGTCAAACACATTTAACTAGAAGTTAAATTTTCATTGGCTGACAGTCGGCTTCTAATGGATCTCTTTTCATTAGTAGTGTTGCACATTATTATGTCAGCTTTACACAGATCTGATCGGCTATATCGGATCGGCCGATATTTTGCATTTCATGCAATTAATGTGATCAGCTGTAATGTCTTAATTCGCCAATCTGATCAATGATGTTATTGTCGTGATGAAACTTCCTGTAGATGCTCCCATTGCATTGTTTTATCCGTTTTATCGTTTACACCGACGAGTTGTTTGCTCTACGTGACACGGCTTTATTTCACTCACATTTGTGCACAAAGGTGAAAACATATGAGCGAACGACGAAAATGTCTCTCGGTTGGAGCAGAGTGGCTGAGCGCCGGACTTCTTCCCCACTCTACTGGCTCTGAAAGCGGGGACAGTCTCTGCTGTTAGTTATTGTGTGTGCGCGCTTGTTTAGTTTATTTGTTTATTATGCATGTTATAAGAGAGACTCCTAGAGTGGAGTGATGCGCTCCCATTTACTTTCGCTTTCATACCGGACACTTCTGTCCATTTAAGGGAGATGGTGGACGCAGAAGCGCGCGTGCGTGTGTGTATGCGCCCCACCTCCGCTGTGCACCTGTGAATACGAATTATAGGCAACAGCGGGTTTTCTGATGCCACAGTAAGGAAATCTGTCTTTGCTCCTAATGCTAATGCTGATGGAGGCTTCACGTAGTTCCGGTGTAGTTTCCCTTCACAGCTTCATCTCTTACTCTCTTGTAGTCGACACAGCTGCTGCTCAGGGACTAAATTAAATGGTTTTCAAGTGCTGGAGTGAAGCTCACATTTACATCTGCCTTGTTTCAAGTGCTCGGTCTGCATCGCATTTTAAAAAGCAGAGCCATGACGCTCTTGTGCGTCTCGTTTGTGTCTCGTTTTCAGACCGTGGTCGGAAGACACAGGGGAGTCTAACTTCGCTCGAAGCTATCCTCAGCTTCGGGGTTAACTCCCTCACTTCACAGCAGTCATTGAGTTTGACATGGATCTCCGGTTTAATTCAACAGCTGCAACGTTTATTTTGCCAATCACTCTAAAATGGCATGCAGCTTATAATTAATCTGCTCTGGTCACACACGCTCCCTCACTCCGCACACTGGTCGAGTGGCCAGCACATTCTTTTGCAGTTCATCACCCGTGGAGAGGCGGGACTAAGAGCTGCCATCTTGTGTGTGGGGACCAGACTGCAGTAGAGCTGGAACAACACATCAACGTTGTCAATGTCATAGATACGTCGACGTTGAGTTTTTGAGTCGATGGGACGTCCCAAACAAATATGTTGTCCCACGCCAGTCCAGTCCGTAATACACCAAAAATCTAGCCGCTAAGCTGCCAAATGTAAAGGACGAAGAAGAAGAACTCACATAAACAATAATGGCGGGAAGCAGCGCGGGTACCAAGGAGCAACACATCCGTGTGCGTCTTCAAAAGTGTGGGAGTTTTTCGCTCTTCAACCTTCCAGTGATGTCGTAATTTGCAGACTGTGCAAAAACCAGATAGTATACCACACGAGTACAACAGCAATTAATGAACAAGTTCTGTTTTCTCTACCACTTTGGAATGTGTGATTATCCAGCATTGATACAGAATGTTTTTTGTTTTTTTTCAAGCAACGTGATGGTAAACGGTTGATTTGTTGTATAAATGCATCATTAGCTCCCCGCAGTACTACAGACATGTTTTTAATATACTGGAACTGGCATATATTTAAACATAATGTCATGAGATATATACATACTGTATATAAATAATATACTCTTATTGTGCATTGACCTGCAAAGCAGTGTTTAGGTGTTTAAATAAAGAAATGTTCAATAAATGTTGAAATGTTAACAAAAGATGGTTTGAGATCCTTATTGTATAAATAGTAGTAATGTGATGTTAAAGAATCGTTACCTGAAAAAAATATCGTTAGATTGATCGTTTAACAAATAATTATTTGGGACAGCTCTGGACTGCAGGAGTGTTGGTAAATCAACGGAGCTACGAGGCACTCAAGTATCTTCATTGTTTGGTTTAAGAACAATTGTCAAGAATAAAGATGAAGTAGTTTTAGCACAAAGATTGATTTCTGATATTACATCATTTTCAGCTTTGTCTTATGTCTGCATTTGCCAGTGGGTCAACATGGTAAAATGTCTGTGCAGAAATATATATATATATATATATATATATATATATATATATATATATGTATGTGTTAACTCCACTAAAAAAAAAAAGATGATACCTGTAGTTAGGTGTGGGGTAGAAGGGAGAATGTTGGTATTGATATTGGTTATCGGCCAAATGAGTTGTAAAGTATCGGCATATCTGATATTAATCCCTATTTATTATCTTTCTTATCAAAGGCTTTTCCTCTCCATCATAACAAACCTAAGCACAAAGGCCTGGTTTCCCCATCAAAGGTCACCATCATACGTTTGGGAATTGAACCAAAAACTGAGCTGAAGCATTGATTTACAAACTACGAGGGAACAGATTGTAAGACTATTATTAAGGTGCTTTCACACATACCTCTTTGATCCACACTATGCTTCGCTTCCTCAGATAGTCTGGTCTTTTTGCGATATGTGAAAGCTCACTCAAACTCTGGTGCGAAGCAAAAGAGCGAACTCTGGTCCTCTATAAAATGTGGGTCTTGGGTCGCCTCAAGCAAAGCATGATGCGGTTTTTAATCATGTGAGAAAGCAAACGGGACCAAATATAGGACTTTATATTGAAGCACAATTGTGACGGAGCAACTCCATCAGTGACAGGCCAGCGGCGGCACACAGCAATCACAAACACTGTCGTCACGGCAACAGGCACGTGCACAAACAACACAGTGATCTAGCTGTCAGCAAACACACAAATATCCATCCATCCATCCATCCATCCATCCATCCATCCATTTTCAGATCCGCTTATTCAGAATCAGAATCAGAATTCCTTTATTACAAGAAAGAGGAATTATCTAATTTGGAATTAAAATCAGAATAAACCAGCCACCTAATTCGGATTTAAGTTTAATTCGGAATTAAATTAGATTTAGGAATTCACATGGTCAGTTTAAAGAGGAATTTTACTTTTCTTCTGCTTTAAAGAGGAATTAACGCTCCCATGTAAACGTGGCCATTGTAAGTTACACCCATACAATTCTTTCCCTGAAATAAATTCACATTGCGATGCAGCTTCAAGCTTTGCCTCATTGAGTCATTCATTGTGGGAGTTGTCGACTGCCCTTCATCCTTTAATCCAAAAAGGTCAGTTTACCTTTAATCTTCTAAATGGGTTGACTGGGATGGACCAAGGTCGACCCATTGGGAGTTACACACACCATTATTGTGGACACACATGTTATAGAGAAAGGACAACACATGGGAAGGTTTAATGTGAATGAGGAGCTCACCTTGAGCATCAGTCCACACATGCTGAAGATCATGCCGAGCAGGTTCATGTAGTCAGGAGTGGGGTCTTCCAGTGTGACGTTGGTCTCTGTGCTGGGGGCTTTGTACCTGCCACACCACAAACACCACGTTAGGAACAATAACAAACTCAGTCACTTATTGTCTACGTGTAAACAATCCACAAGCACTGCTGTTTTACCTTGTCCCAATCATTACCAGAATAACTAAGACCATGTTTGTTTAACATTAAATTATACTTTATTAATCCCAGTATGAGCAAGATTCACTAGTACAGCAGCCAATGATGAAGAAAATGAACAATATACAAGATACCTTTGTAGAATGGAATTTAAACAGAAAAAAATATATAATATGACACATAAAAGTTCAGTACAGCAGAGATGCATATAAATATGAGAGAAGCAAGGGTTTTGCATAAGAATGTAAGGAAGTATCTATTTGGCGATATATCGCTATATCTCACTGCGCAATTATCGTATAGAACCAAAAAATGTCCAAATCGATTTTTACAGGAAAAAAATAAATTTAATTGTGCTAACATCTGCACAGCATGTAGTCGCACTGTATATTGCAGTGTTAAGTATCGGGATAATATATATCATATTGTGACATGCAAATCATGAATCGTATCATCAAATTCATAGCAAAATACATCCTCAGTTTTGCATGACATATTGGATTATGTTGCACATGATGAGAACTGTTTTGTATATGGGAAAAAACGGGGGAAAAATCAAGCATGATCCTCTACAATAGACAACCAGCGACATATAATAAAGAAGCTATATCTCACTCACACATGTGTAAACGTCCATAAAAACGTAGAAAAATAATTGTTTGAAAGGCATGCATGCATTTTGGATTAAAAACACTACACTACCTAATTATGAAATAAATGACCTATTAAGAAGTGATTATATTTGAGACCCCTAGGTTTAAAGAAAAGGATCATTAGTTCAAATTAAAGCTTAAGTTCATTTTATGCACTCTTCCATTTTCCCAAAGCATTAATCAATGAATTAGATTTTTGTATAAATGAGAGTGTAATATTTATACACAGTAAACTAACTGAGCTCATCATTTTGGATGGGCAGATGGATGGAGTATTGGTGAGAATTTAATTAATCATAAAGATATCAAAAATAGCGATAGATGTCATTTCTCACAGAAATGAGGAGTTTTATTTTTCATTTTCTCTCCATTCTCAGCATTTTACGGTTGTTTTATTGATAGATTGTGAACCAATAGACTGGTATATTATTTAATAATATAAATACTTTAGTCTGTATTTGTTTTCACATCTTTTAGTGAATTTACATAAAGCCTGGATGAACGATTTGGAGACATCTGTAAAGTGAATTATTCTCAGATGACCGTCACCTGAAGGACATTGTGTTAAATCTTTGTGTAATAGTTTGAATGTACATTTTCTTCAATACAATTTATGAACGTCCACTTTAACACATCTGTGGTGATTTAACAAATCGTTTCAATGACCAGCAAAACAGAAAGTAGTCACAACACTGTTTATGATGTTGGTTTATATTAAGTCCTGTGGTCAGTAGTTAATGCTAATCCCTGTGCTGTTAGTGATGACACACACAGCCGAGCTCGCCGTCGAAACCTAATCGCTAAATAACACCTTAAGACACTTTCCCCCGCATAAAACACACACCTTAAAATCTTGTTTTGCCTTCTTGGGTCTGCCATGTTGTTTGAGGACATTATAAGTGACAAATTTGCGGTTTTATGAATAAAAAAAAGGGAAACCGGACACAGCAGCGACCGTCTTAAAGGTGAGCAGGATGTCAGGAGGAGGGGCATAAAGCGTATTTCAAAATAAGAGTTTAAATAAGTTTGTATTGCGAGTTAGTGCCAGTAAACGGTGGTTTGAACTTTTATTTTGAAAGCCAAAATATATCCCAGTGTGCATTGCGTGTGCTGCCAAGCAGAATGAGCAAAATGAAATGGTAGGAGCTTTGAATACCTTGAAAACAGATACATTTAGTTTAATCTATTTCAAACTGCAGGAATATGATCTGAGTGAGTACACTTTTGCAAGTATTCAACTTGCCTGCCGTGAATTTTAAAACGTGTTTATATTGGTTAAGCATTTGTGTTGTGTAAAAAAGTGATAATCACCTCAGGAGTTTGTTTTCAAATGCTGGAAAATCTGCACTATTTTAGAGTTAAACTGTAGTGCTGAAGAGTTTTAATGCCTAATTTCAAACCTAACGTTACTGTTTTGAGCTGAATTCATGAACATTGTGTCACTGCAATGGCCTGTAACAGTAAATCAGACATAGGCAACTCGCAGCCCGGGGGCCACATGTGGCCCTTGGTATTTTTGTGCGGCCCTTAAAGTAATTGTATGAAATTTCTCCAAAATCCCACCAAATGACAAAACAATAGACAAAACAACAGCAAAATTACACCAAATTGCTATAAAAGAAAAAAATTTAAAAATTACAACAAAACAACAACAATATACAGATTGACTGAAAAAATTACAAAATGACCATGAAAATACACAATACGACAAAAAAAAAAAAAAAAAAAATGCACATTTAAACAAATATACAAAATGACAATTAAAAGAACAATTTATATCGGTAAATATTCTAAATGCTGACGTGAATGTTGATATTGTGGTCCTCGGATCAGACTCACATTTTTGTGGCCCCCACTGTGATTAAAGTTGCCGATCTCTGGAGTAAACTGTATCATAATCAGTGGTAGTGAAGCAGTCTTTCTGTCTTTGTAGTCAAGTTGAAAGTTATATCAAAAGCAGTTGCCACTACATTACATGTTCTCCTTCCTAATAATGTAAAGAAATTAAAAAAAAAAAAAAAAAAATCAAACCTGAACCTGGGCTGTACACACTTGTACTTTTAGTCATCTTTGACACAATAGTTAATTTTACGTCCCCTACCATACTGTTGGAAGAGTATGCCAGTAAAATCTGTGTCAAAATGCTTTGTGTGAAGTTTGTTTTTAAACTATATATGAAAAAAAAAATGTTGGAATTGATTGTCATGCTGTGATTGGTCCAGATTGTGGCGTATGATGGCGTTTCCTCAGCCCAAACCTGAGGCTCCACAGCTTCCACAACATCTCCACAGAACCATAGACTGCAAACAAGGAGCCGTCAGAGCTGTTCGCTTCAACGGTGAGTCAAGTTTTCTATTAATCGTCAACAAATCGGACAAAGTAATAGCTGACAATGTTGGGCTCTAAAATTGTAATACATTTTTTATTACTAGTTACAGGCATGAAAACATAACATATTTGCATTACAATATTACCATCTCCAAACTGAGTTACACTACTTTAAGTTACTTTTAGCTAATTGCACATTTTTGTTATGTGGAGCCATTGTAAAGTATTAATCGTATTACATTGATACCATTATACATGTAAACATATAATCTGTAATAAAAATGCCTAAACATAGGCTAGCAAAAACATTTAACATTTAATCAGTCATCATAAAACAAATGACTGGAAATGTAAAATGTAACTGTAAATACATTTTTAATCTAATTGAAATAAGATTTAAAATATATCTTTGAACCAAAAAGGCTATCTACCAAATAAAAGTTAGTATAACTTAAACCAAAACCTTATGTGGTAATAATAGAATAACTTAGGACCTGAGCATAACCAAATGGATAATTATATCACAATGCAGAGTTTCTTCTTCTACACCAGAGAAAGGGGTAGAATTTATGGTGGTGTCTTCAACACTTTTTTGACTGTTTTTTTTGTTTTTGTTTGGTTTTCATTGCGTCACTGAGATTTTAACGAGGAAATATATTTTGTTTCAGTAGTGCGCAGTGACGTGCCATGAGCACTAGGGATGGGTTGGCAGGGCGTTCCAAATCGAGAGACCACCAATGTCAACACCAATGACAATTTCATATGTTTCTGCTGGCAAGAGTTATTTCAATTCAATTCAATTCAACTTTATTTGTATAGCGCAATTTACAACAAAGTCATCTCAATGCGCTTATCAAAATATAAAATTCATAATAAAGAAAAAACCCAACAAGATCCACATGAACAAGTATTTAGCCATCTAACAAAATCAACATCATAAAACACCATAAAAGAAACATAAACAATTATTTAATATAGCCTCCATACTCTCCCAACAAGATATATCTCATGACACAGCGCGTCTGTTGTTTGTGTTGGAAACACAGAAACACGAAGAAATATACAACAACAACAACTCGGAACAGCCTCAGTGAGGAGCATCCACAAAGCCAATCCTTCCTTTTGTACCATTCACTGTGGAAAATACCAACAATTTTCTGACCTTACCTTTGCAGAAGCTCTGGTAGCTCAGGTGTTGGTCTCCTATCTTTTCGTCGTTTTTGCTCGAGCGCTGTCATCCTGCCTGTAGCGTTATCCCGCCCACTAGCTAGAGAACGTAGCAGCAGCGGGCACGTGATATCAATTCACTGATGCACTGTGAACTCAGGTATAGCATTTAGCATAGCGTGGTTACATCCAAAGGCAGCGTAGAGAGCTGCCTTTGGACGTAACCACGTAACTGGTTGCCATCTTGGGGAACTGACTGCGCATGCACAAACATAAAAACACGCTATGGGGCCAGAGGCAGAGCAGCAATGTGCTTTTGAGAAAGGGTGTGGCCTCCTCTTGCCTTACAGCCGTTAGGAAATAGCGATGTTTAGCGATTTAGGCTATGAAAAGCACAAAATGCTGACACTTTCAAACTTATAGGTACTGTAGGCTATCGGAAATTGAAAAATAAATAAATTATAATTATATTATAATTAAAACAAATAATCAAAACATCAATTCACGCTTGGATAGCCACTGCCTGCCTTGCCTACCCTGACTGCATGTCACTGGTAGTGCGTTATATTACTGCGTTACTGAAAAAAGGAATATATTACTGTAAGTTGTTACTTTTGTAATGCGGTACTCCCAGCACTGATAGCCAAGAACATTTAATTCAACTCAGATTTTATTCTTATGGTGCAACATAAATACATAAATATTGTAATAAAAGTATATAAAATGTGTTGTTTAAAACATGGACTGTGATGATGTGTTGGTAATAAGTTTTCAATCTTAATACTTTTAGAACAGTGTGTGAGGGTTGCTACTGTGATAAAGCAGATTAAAATCTAGTTAGATACCAATATTGATCCAATATCAGCATGAATCATACATACTTTTTTTTTCTTTAATAAAATAATAATAATTACTTATTTTGTAGTGTGCAATGTTAGAAAAGTCTTGATCAACTGATGTTACACAAACAGAGAACAGTAGTCAGCAACGATATTATTAACCAATTCATTACATACATTTTAACCTTCAATATAATATCTACAGTATTCTACAATTGAATAAAATAAATTAAAAAAAATGAATTGGGGGGGGGGAAAAAAATTCAGTAAATACGTAAATTTGAATCCGATATTCGTTTTCAGGCTAATATCGGACCGATATCCGATATAGATATCGGATCGGAACAACCCTAACAGAAACGTCTAATCTCCTATAAAAAGCATTCTAAAAAGAAAAGCAGCTGTTAGAGGTGTAAAAGTGGAATATTTAAAGCAGAACTAAGTAACTTTTTTACCTTAATAAATCCTTCTCATAGTTCCTGTGAGGGTAATACAAGTGTTTATGGGGTGATTGGGGGATCTTTCATCTGTCCCTGCTGTTTCTGGCCAGAAAACCTCACTTGCAACTTTCCTGCCTCCGACCTGGTGGCAAGACGTACTGCTTTACGGCAGCCCAATACAAACTAATGCTAGGTTGTCTACAAACTCACTTTTCTCAAACTTATGTCATGGCGGAGCAGCAAAATAAGGCAGAGAAGACTTTTGTCCAAGGAACGGAGCAACTCCATGCAGTGACAGCTCAGCAGCAGCACACAGGAATCACACACACTGTTGTCGTGGCAACAGGCACGCACACACACTTGCAACCCAGCGCTCCATGAGGCAGCACACACACAAATATCCATCCATCCATCCATCCATTTTCAGAGCCACTTTGTCAGCAAACAAACAAACACACACATTCCCACACTCCCTTCCATATTACTCCCACATCATTCATTTATTTTACTTGTCTCTCTTCCTCATACTGTTCACATGGTCACATGGGACTATATGCATGAAAGCACAATTAATGTCACTGTTGTATTAGGACTTTTCAGTGATCGGTTGCTACCGTCTTGGGAGAGCCGGGACAGGCGGCGGGGGGGTGCAGAGTGTTTACAACAGTGACATAACCAAAAGGGACCTTTAGGGGGCGCGCTAAGCGCTAGTTACTTAGTTCTGCTTTAAGGTGGAGGGATTTGAAACTGTAGCCTCAGAAGGAAAGAACACAAGATGACGGATAAGTGCCCAGGGCTGATGGAACAACTGGAGCAGATGTGGAGAGAGTGTCTTCAGCTGACTTCAGGAACAGTCCAGAGGTGTGCAGTGCTGGGAATCTGTCATTTAAAGCAAAACAGTGGAGGCAGCAAAACTAGGACCTTATGAAATCCATTAAAATTTTCCCATATCCATTGTTTTTTTTTTTCCAGAAAATGATAGTTTTTAACTCCTGTGAGTAAACAAAATAAATAATAATAAAAAAGAAAACCATAATTAAACAAAAATGATGTCAAATATAAAAATGTTAAACCATATGTAAGCTACAATGAAAAAGTTAATATAAGTTGAACTGACATGGATTATTCTTACTGCTCTGTATATGAAGAAAACTCATTCAACACTTATTTGATTATTGAAAATTGTATTCAATTGACATTTTTTCTAGCTTTATTTAGATGATTGTGATACTGCTCCTTACACTTACATTTGCCTCATGTGTCTTCACCCATTAGCTGATGGAAACTACCTGCTGACCTGTGGCAGTGACAAGTCTTTGAAGCTGTGGAGCGTGAAAGGAGAAGCTTTACTCAAGTCTTACAGCGGCCACGGATATGAAGTTCTGGATGCTGATAGGTGAGAGAACTAATGCTGTATTAATATCATTCACTCATTTAGCTTTGAAATGTAAAAACTAGTCACTGTTCACTGAAATGATTACATTTGCCTCCATAGTTCCTATGACAACAGTCAGATCTGCTCCTGCAGCTCAGATAAGACGGTCATACTGTGGGACGTGGGCACGGGACAGGTGACACGTAAACTCAGAGGTCACGCTGGGGTCAGTGAAGCAGTGTTTTGTCTGTTTGTTTGTTTTTAATGTTGCATTTTTTAATCAATCAAACTTTGAACTTAATTCTTACATTCTCAGAAAGTGAACTGTGTGCAGTTCAATGAGGAGGCCACCGTCATCCTGTCTGGTGAGTGATAATAAGCCTGTTTTAACTGACATTAATACAATCTAAAGCAGGGATGGCAAACTCACTTTAGTTTAGGAGCCAAATTCGGACCAGTTTGATTTAAAGTGGGCCAAAAATTACAGTTGGGAAAATGTGCAATTTTAACATTACTGTGTCCTAGTTTAATAGTATAAATGATATGTAAAATATGTAAGGCACCGACAATATCCTAGATAAACTTTTTTTTACCATGTTTTGTTTAATTTTTGTAGATATTTTGCAGGATTTTGGGGGAAAAAATTTGGAGTTCTTTCAACAATTTGAAATCAAAAACTACGCAAGAACTTTATTTGCAAGGCGAATACGTATTTGGCAATTGGCAATAGCCAAATAGAATTGTTCATGTGAAAGACATCTTATTGTGTGTTTTTGTTGTTAAGTAATGTCCCTTTACGTTGTTCTTTTTACTCATTAAATTGAAAGTAATATTGCAGGAAAAACAGAAGACTGACATTGACCTTAAATATGACCTTGAGCAATGGCCAAGGTCACACATTGAAAGGAAATGTTGTTCAATGGTACCAGTTTGACCACTGTATCTCAATTTGTGGCCAAGTTATAGGGAACAAAGTATTTTTTAGTTTTTTTTTGTGATGTAATTACCTTTGACCCCTACCGACCTTTTTACTTGTAGGTCGTACAGCTGCAGTCCAATTAAATATAATGCTCCTCTTGAGATGAACGTTTCATAAATGTTAGCATCAAACTTGTACGATAAATATTCGTAGAGATATGAAACATTTTTGTTTGACACTTGACGTGACCTTGACTTTGACATTTTGGCTCACACAAAAGGTCGACTGCACATCCTTGACATTGCCCATATGAGATGACATACGTGTCATTAGCGCTGCATTAATAGCCTAGGAGGAGTACCACGACAAAGATAATAAGAACTCCTACGATAACAATGTTTTTAATTGCCAAATACAATTTCTGCCATCATGTGATATAACACTCTATGCCCTGCAAATATTGTAACAATTTTCTTGAATTTTTGTGTTTGGAGGGGCAGAGATACAGTATCTACTACATAATTAGTTGGTCATTTACACAATAATGAATGTTTTTTCTGCCATTGTTACTTTCCTGTGGGCCAAACTGTCCCATATCATACTATTTTTCACCCTTTTCTATTTCTCCTAACAACCCCAAAAACATATATAGTATTTGAGGTTTATTTTCCCAAACTTGCCTATTTTCCAGAGTTTTAGCCACTGAAAAGTGACTTTCTGAGCAACTCTACAAACAGGCTGATTTGCAGCCTATTTATGCAAATTCACGAGTGGGCGTGTCTATAGACGGGACACTGACCCACCCAGTTGACATGATAGCGACACCACGTATTGACAGCGGCAGTAGCAGAAACAACAACAGCCTTTGATGTGCAGCGGTGATAGACTGGAAACACTGCGCAAAGGACGCTGAAATGCTCACCTTTGTGGGCGTGTCTGTTTACATGTCAATCACAGCAGATAGCTTCCTGGAGGCGCGGCTTCTCCAGCTCAGTGCTGCATCAAAACGCGTGTGAACGCGTCATCAAATTGGAGTGATGTGTTTGGGCTCACCCTGCAGTAAGAAAGGAGCAAATCACCCTCTAACTAGCGATTGAGGGAATCAATGTGTATGAAGCCCTAATAGCACTTTGTGATGTTTAAAGCACAGAAAAGTTGATTTAGATTAACATGGAGCCTTTAAAGGGCCAGATTTGGCCCTCAGGCCTTGAGTTTCATATATATGATCTAAAGCATGTATTAAATAAATGATTGTGTATGTTTGCTTATTGTTTAGGGTCCATTGATGGGACAGTGCGGTGCTGGGACACCAGATCCAGGAGGTTTGAGCCCATCCAGGTTCTGGATGAGGCCCGCGACGGAGTCAGTAGCCTGAAGGTGGTGCAACATGAGCTGCTTACAGGGTCAGCAGGTTCAACACTGGCCTTTAAAGCCCTCTGTTCAATCTATTAATGTTTTATACAAACACCAATGACCCGTGTCTCTTTCTGTAACGTTAGTAACGGATGTTGTTGCGTTCAGGTCGGTGGATGGCAGAGTGAGGCGATACGACCTGAGGATGGGACAGCTACATGTGGACTACATCGGCAGTTAGTTTCTCCACCTCAGCCATACATGAACTATTAATGGATTTTCATCATTACTCTACAGATTATTTCCAACAGAATTTAAAAAATATTTTACATCTACTGCCAGGGTTTGGGTCACTTATAATTGTAATTGCGTAATTGATAATTAATTACAATTATGGCATAATTATAATTTCAAACATCTGTTGCTGTCATAGTTGGAATTAAATTGTAATTGAGTTTAGATAATTGACTTTATAATTGTAATTGCCATGAAAATTCTATAAAAATAACAAATATAAAATGCTAAACTGGGGAAACATATTACAGTTCTATGTACAGTTCTACACATATGTAGTTAACAATTATTAGAATATGTTTCATATCAAGCTTTCCCACATTTTACCATTTAAAAAAAAATTAATCAAGGGGTACACTGGCACAAAGAAGGGCAATGATATTAAAACCTATAATTTCATTGATTAGGTTATTTTTTTCAGGCTCAATAGTTGTGATTAATTGTAATTGAACTTTAGTAATTGAGAATGTAATTGTAATTGACTTTCTGAGGATAAAAATTATTTGTGATTTAATTGTTATTGGAAAAAAATGCTGGTCACTGTAATCATAATTTAATTGTAATTGAACATGGGTAATTGAAAATGTAATTGTTACTGAAAAATGTAATTGACCCCAACCCTGTCTACTGCACATAATTAGAGAGCTGACTTTGTTCACACAGGAAACATTCGTATCTGTCACTACACGCGCCATATTTGGAAGTGATTGCTTATTAATGCCAAAATAAATGGAGTTTTCTGATGTTTTTTAAGCACATAAAGCTTTTAAACTATTATCAGAATGATGTTGTTAAAATGCAATGAGTGGGAATGTACATATGTGACATTATGACGTGTTAGACATACCTGTAACAAAGAATGTCTACACTAGAGGCCTAGAGCATCTTTAAAGAAGCTTTTTAAAGGCTGTTGGAAGAAGAGAATCAACCAAAGCCATTTCATACAACAATACACTCAACATATGAGAATGGCTGCGTGATCTGACAGATTTGATTCAAAGGGTTTTGCAGCTACCCTCAAGAAAGATCAGAAGTGAATAATATTGTTTATTTTTTAGAGAAAAAAATTTAAACCTGGAAAGTCTATTCAGTCACACTGGTAAAACGTGGAGGTTTTTGACCCGTGTGCATGTGTTTCAGGTCCAATCACCTGCGTGTGTTTCAGTCAGGACGGTCAGTGCACGTTGAGCTCCAGCCTGGACTCCACAGTCAGACTCCTGGATAAGAGCACCGGGGAGATGCTGGGAGAGTAAGGGACCTTTTTATCATCACATCCAATGGTTTCCAATGTTCACCCTGACTTTGTGTGTTTGCTGCTTCAGGTATACGGGACATAAGATGAAAGGCTACAAACTGGACTGCTGCTTGTCCAGTAAAGACACTCACGTCCTGAGCTGTTCAGAGGATGGACACGTGTACTGCTGGGACCTGGTGGAGGTCAGTCAGCATGCTTAGCCCTACAATTTGAAATGTTTTGACTACCGGTACTTGATTTAGGATTTCTACACCTGCAGGATGTCTAGGGATGTCTCTCAAATCAAACATTAAACCTGCTGGAGATGTAAACAAATCAAATAACAACGTAGTGTAGGCCTCATAGATCAATAAATTGAAGATAATTTGCCGGTAAAAAAAAAAAAAAACATATAAAAGATTGAAATTGTTGCTTGAAAATGTGTTTTTTAACTCCACTGTAAACACTCTCTTAAATTACATTTTTGGATTGTGTATTGCATTGTGGAATTTGGAGTCCCGTGGTGAATGGAAGTGTTTTCACTTCGTTCTTACTGTGATTTCTTGTGGTAGCCCTGTCACGGCAAATTTGCGGTTGACCTCATTTGGAGACATGATTTATTGCTCTGGTTGAATGATGGAGTCCAGTCGAAGCGTGATGATTTTATAAAAAAAAGGATTTATTTTAAACTAAATGAAAAAGAGTACAAAAGAAGAAGTGTCCCATCCTGTTGGGAGGAAAGGCGGCCAGAAACAACGCAGGATGGTTCAAAAGCTCCGGCCCGAGGAAAAACGCAAGACTGACTAAAGATCACACTTTACACACACATTTCTACCCAATTCAACTGTTCTACCCTCACCTCGAGAGATAAGACGGAGAAGGCAGGGAGGAGGTCAAGTCAGTTTGTTCTGTTCGTTCGGAGATGGCGTCACCCGATATCTGTCCTTGATAGTGTGTGCGCGTGTATATCTGCATGTGAGTTTGAGTTTGGCCTTCACTGTGGATACAATACAATCTAACATGACTCAGCTGTTCAAAAGTGTAAAGAGTAATGCATGACAAATTGTACGTATGAACACACATTTGACAATATGATGATGAATACAATAATTGCCATTACAGCCCCAAAAACTCATTTATCAACCTTGCGGGAAACGGGTGTAAATCTGAGTGTACATTTGCTTGTACAACAGGACCAACATGTGATTTATGAAGCATTCGTATCTGACCAATCCCAGCATACAAATAATAAAGTGTTTCTAAATCTGGCAGCTGAATTTGATCATCATTAACATGTTACGCCCTTAAATCTTCCTGGTTTGCAGGCCCCGCCCACTGAGATCAAATAAACATTGACCAGAAAAAAAATCCTCACATCTGAGGTAAAGCAAAACAAAGATGTGTTTTGTGACAGTGTAAAAACCTGGATTTAGCTGTAAGCCTGGGCAATAAAACGAGAACTACTGTATATATATCGCGATAGAGATGTAATCAATATGCGATAGAATGTTTGATCATTTCACTGAACTCAATTAGGAAAAACCCGGAACCACAAGGCATTCTGGGAGATGTAGGCAGAGGAACCGCTCCAAAGTAGCTGTGTACATTAGCAGTTTCATGTTTTGCCGTGAATGAACCAGTGCTTGGTTAAAGACCACACATCTAACAAAGTGAACCAGTCTAAGACCCTCCGTCAGATCCACCCAAAGTTTCCTCAAACATTGACAGAGATAGAAAAACATGCTGGAAACTCCACTAAAGCATGCTAAGCTAAGCTAACACCCACCGAGACATCAGACTGGGCTAAGTGCTAATGCTAACCACCGGAGAGACCAAGTAAAAGAAATACATGGCTTAATGTCATCAAACCACAAATAACCACTGATTGACTTATGGTCAGATTTAACACTAAAAGCTAACATGTCACACATTGTGTGAAATAATTTAATTTAATTATATTTCACATGTTCAGACAAAGCTGGTCCCGTTAGACAATAATGTAACTATTATGAATATTACACCTGAATATCCTATTAGTACTGCTCTCAGAAATTAATGATTAAATCGTCCGTTTAATTATAGGAAACCAGTGACATATTTATCAACCATGACTTGATGTAACTCAAAATAAAATACACAAGATTCAGCAGCAGTGGTTTATATTAAACAGTGAAAAACACTATTGGAGTTATTTTTCCTTTTCATGTACTTTTTTAAAAAATAAATGAATAAATTAGAAAATAATTTAATTATATAGTGAATGAGGAAATAAATGTCAAAATTGTCCCCATAATATTTTATTAATACATTTCCTGCTGTTTGTTTCATGTGAGAGATGTTAGTTCTACCTCAGGTGTGCACTGATTATTTATAAAATGTGTTACACATTTGGTTTGATTAAGCATTTTTTTAATGTCTATATTTGTACATTGAACAGTTAATTTTTAAATAGAGATATTTTTAGTTTTCAGTTGTTTTGTTGACTTCTTTTCAAATGTTAAAGATTACGTTTAAAATCTAAGTATTTAAATTTAATTTATGTAATTTTGACCATTTTTCTTCTGGTCCTTATTTTAAATAGGTTTCAAAACAAAAAATCAATAATTATTGATGTCGACTGATATGAAACATTTATATCGTGATACATTTTTGCAGCATTCCTGTGTTTGCAGCGATTTGCTGTTTGCTGGCCTCCGTATAAAGTATAATATATAGTATTCAGTGGAAGAAAATCCCAAAAAGTGGGATCAGTCATCATGTGGACTTTTTGGAAATTCAGTTTATTTTGTTTCATTTGTTTCAGTAATCCAGTTTGATCTGTTCTGAATGTGTGTCTGCGTATGCTTAAGGCAGCGACTCTCCGTACGGTTGCTGTATCAATATACTGACATTCTATCCGTACGCAGCACCCCTCATTGGCCAGTTTAGGTCATGTGACTAAGACTAAACCTAACCCTAACCCTAAGACTATACGTACTTTACTTTGGCAAACATACCTATAGCACCGGGGGTTGTTTGTACGGCAACCGTACGAATAGACACTTTCTATGCTTAAATGACGGCAGAAGTTTGTTTAATACTGTATTTTCAGTCTCAGTCAGATTTTGCTGTGTTTTACCAACAAATCCACACACTCGGATTTGCATACACAAGGTGAGACCAGACCAGATCTGATCATAGCGTACACAATGGGTGAATACCAAAGCTTGCGTGAATTTGGTCGAACTCACTTCGTACTCTCAGATCAGAACGTACGAATGGTTGATAAATTTGGGCCCTGGTGTTTTCAATCTGAAAGTTGAGGCAAAACAAGGGTAGAAGTTTATTTTGGAGTTTGAATCACTTCTATGTATCCCTCTACCAGAGAGTGTGTACAGTGGAGATCAGAACAAACTTTCGAGCGGTAATTTCAACCTGTTACCACATTTTTTTTCATGCAAATCATCTTCAATTTTATGATCTATGTGTTTTTATTTGATAAAAATGTGTTTTCATTTATTACTATTATGGGTCTTCACGTACACTGCATCAAAGACGCAAACACATGTACGTCCGCTGACTTGTCAACAAGTGTCGTGTGTGTCTGTGTGTCTCCCAGGGCTCATTGTCCTTGAAGCTGGCTGTGGGTAAAGCTGTGGTCCAGTCATTGTCCTTTCACCCCACTGAGACCTGCCTCCTCACGGCAATGGAGGGGAAGGTCCAGGTGTGGGGGCCCAATCCAGAGGAGACACAAGAAGACGTCTAAATGTCCCGAAAAAAGTCATCAGAAGCTCCATCAATGTGCGGCGGGGACAGTCCCTAACTTGTAAAGGATTGAGGAGGAAGTCGAGGTTTTGTTCCAACTTTTGAAATGTATTTTTATTTTTAAAATGTCTTTCAACATTTAATAAAAACTATTTATAAATTTGTAATAGTTCAAATGAAGAGACCTTTGTGGTTAAAACACACTATCCCAACATGGCAAACACACTATAAACAATAACCTTCTGTTTGTACTTGAGAAATAAATAGAGCCCAGATCCAGCCCTCATCCTATTGGGCCCACAGGAGAGGATGAAAATGGCACAGAAAACAGAAATCATTGTGTAAATTACAATCTAATTCAGTTTTACATATCTCCGCCCCTCCAAATACACAAATTCAATCAAACTCCACAATATTTGCAGAGCTCACAGTTTATATCACATGATGGCAGACATTTTTAAAAGCTAATTGTTGAAAGAACTCTTAATTTTTCCAAAATCGTAAAGTTATTCCACAGAATTTCCCAAAATTGATTAAAACTTGGTCACCAAATTAAGGAAATTCAAGTGAAGATCCTGCAGGAACCGATATCTGTCATATTACACGGATATTGCCGTGGCGTTGCTTAATGAATCATTTATATGTGGAAGTGCCAACTAGGGCAATTTACATTTGAATTGCTCTTTACCTGAAATAAAATGAGTTTGAAACCCTTGTTGCGGAGCAGGGGTATCAAACTCAATATAGTTCAGGGGCCAAATATGGAGCAGTTTGATCTCAAGAGGGCCACAGATTTTATGCAGGAAAACGAGTAATGTCAACATTATTGTGCCCTAGTTGGCACCTCCACATATAAATACATTAAGTATGTAAGGCAACGACGGTATCCAAAACACATGACAGAAATCTGTCCCAAAAAAGTCTATACTTTAAACTTCCTAGATTTGTGACCAGATTCTCTTTAATTAAGGTAAATGTTATGTAATAATTTGAGGAAAATGACAAAAAATTGTAAGATTTTTTTGGCCCTCATGCAATATAAGCATCGGGAAAACTGAGCCCCTGTAAATATTGAGTTTCATTAACGCAATGATGTGTTTTCTGTCTTCTTACACTGTTTTTACTTTAATTAATTAATTAATTGGATGCTCTAAAGGGCCAGATTCGACCCTCAGGCTTTGAGTTTGACACGTGTTGTAGACCAGCGATTCTCAACTGGTGGGTCGTGGACCTGTACTGGGTGGGTCACGGACAGCTGGTCAAAAATAAATAGCCTACTTAATGTCTGTCATGTTGGTCTTTTATTTTGAAAGAAACTTTTCTTTTGACAAGCATGCTGTGAAATTCATGTTGCACAGGAAAATATATAGATTTATGTTTTAAAAAAGATTACATGTGTGTTTTCATTGGCTATTTTTGAAAAACTAAATTTGGTTGGTTGAATTCTAAAAATAAAAAAAGTGGGACTCACGATTGACTGTGGTAAAATGTGGGTCCCAGGGTGAGACCAGTTCAGAACCCCTGTTGTAGACGAGAGCAACTGATCAAACCATGTGTTATTGTCCTGCCTTTTTGAATTACAAAGAGTCTTTCCCAAACTGTTCACAAAAAACATATTCTGTTCACTAAAATGTTGCCACACTGCATGTTGTTAAAGCAGAACTAAGTAACTTGCGCTTAGCGCTCCCCCTAAAGGTCCCTTTTGGTTATGTCACTGTCGTAAAAACACCCCTGCCGCCTGCCCCACCCCACAGCTACATGCGCATTTTTGCTCTCCCAAGACGGTAACAACCGATCACTGAAAAATCCTACTACAACAGTGACACTAAGGGTGCTTTCACACACGTGACCATGTGAACAGTAAAGAGAGACAAGTGAAATAAATGAATGATGTGGGAGTAATACGGAAGAGAGTGTGGAAATGTGTGTTTTTGTGTGCTGACAAAGCGGCTCTGAAAATGGATGGATGGATATTTGTGTGTGTGCTGCCTGATGGAGCACTGGGCTGTGAGCAGTGACGTGCCGTGAGCACTAGGGTTGGGTAGGCAGGGCGTTACAAATCAAGACCACCAATGGCAACACCAATAACAATTCCATATGTTTCTGCTGGCAAGTGTTAATTCAATTCAATTAATCTTTATTTGTTTATAGTGCAATTTCCAACAAAGTCATCTCAATGCACTTATCAAAATATAAAATTCATAATAAGAAAGAAAAAACCTAACAAGATCCACATGAACAAGCATTTAGCCATCTAACAAAATCAAGATTGTAAAACACCATTAAAGAAACATAAACAATTATTTAATATAGCCTCCATACTCTCTCAACAAGATATATCTCATGACACGGCAGCACATCTGTTGTTTGTGTTGGAAACACAGAAACACGGAGAAAATGACAACAACAACAACTCAGAACAGCCTCAGTGAGGAGCATCCACACAGCCCATCTGTACCATTCACTGTGGAAAATGTGTGATCACTCTGAAAAACAATTTTCTGACCTTTCCTTTGCTGAAGCTCTGGTAGCTCAGGTGTTGGTCTCCCATCTTTTAAAAGCTGTCATTTTTCCTCAAAAGAAAGTTTCTCTATCATCTCTAGGGCTGTCATCCTTCCTGGAGTGTTATCTCGCCCACTAGCTAGAGAACGTAGCAGCAGCGGCCACGCTGTATCAATTCACTAATGCACTCTGAAGGTATGTATAGCATTTAGCGTTGCGCGGTTATGTCCAAAGGCAGCATAGTGATCTGCTTTTTTACGTAAATGGTTGTCATCTTGGGGAACTGACTACACATGCACAAACACATAAAAACACGCTATGGGAACAGAGGCAGAGTAGCAATGTGCTTTTGGAAGAGGGTGTGGCCTCCTCCTGCCTTACAGCGGAGTGGGACTGCAGTGTCTGTGCCATACCAGGAAATAGCGATGTTTAGTCATTTAGGCTATGAAAAGCACAAAATGCTGACACTTTTAAACTTATAGGTACTGTAGGCTATCTGAAATGGAAAAATAAATAATTTATGATTATATTATAATTTAAACAAATAATACAAATATTAATTCACCCTTGGGTAGGCACTGCCTACATTGCCTATCCTGACTGCACGTCACTGGTGTGCGTGCCTGTTGCTGCGACGACGGTGTGTGTGATTGCCATGTGCTGCTGCTGAGCTGTCACTGCATGGAGTTGCTTCGTTCCTCGGACAAAGGTCTTCTCTGCATTTTTTTGTTGGCTCCGCCACGATATAATTTTGAGAAAAGTGAGTTTGTAGACAACCGCGTGCAGCCACGGGGCTGGTCATAATCTAGCATTAGTTTGTATTGAGCTGCCGTAAAGCAGTACGTCTTGCCACCGGGTCGGAGGTAGGAAAGTTGCAAGTCACCCCATAAACACTTGTATTACCCTCACAGGGAGAATTTATTTAGGTAAAAAAGTTACTTAGTTCTGCTTTAAAATTAGTATCTTTTAAAAAGCTAAAAAGATAAAAGTTAGGGTAAAAAACTCAAACAGAAATATGTCTACATAAGATGGCTGATGCTCCTATTTTATTAACATGAATCAGTTAAAATGTTTTTGTATTTTTCTATTTTAACTAAAACATCAAGTAAATGTATATTCTTCAGGTCACAAAAAATGTTTAATCATCTTTGATGTAACCAACATATATACTTCTATATTGTTTTAATATATATGTTCATATACATAAAAATCCCTTTGCTCCTGCCTTACATTTTATTTTTCACATTAAAGATCCACACGTTATTTTTGATTATGTTTTTGTACTTCACGACATCTTATCAGAAATTGCTTGTTTTTTCATTATATTCTACTTCCAGTTATTTATTGCAGTTTAAGTCCAATGGACAGCTTGAAATGGTACAAAGGTAAATACTGAACAGCCAGAGGTTAAAAAAAAAAGGTTTGGTTACCCAAAACTGAAAATGAACATACATTTTAGAAATACACTAATAGGCCTTTTTTAGGGAACACAGAGTGGGTTAATAATTTAAAGCTGTTCTGCAGCAATGAAAGTTGAATCAGCCTTGAACACTGATGCTACTAATTTCTGCAGGTGTTCCAACTGTTCTTGGTTCCTTCAAACCCTCTCTGTCTGCGTAAAAGTAGTGTTGGAACACACTGTGGTACCAGACCCTCATGAGCAGAACAGTATTGTTCATGGATTCCATGATTTATTTTTCAAATCAAAATGCTGATTTGTTCTGTGCTTTCATTTCAGACACAATAAACTGAATAATTTTCGGTAAAAAGCTGGAAAAAGTGTGGTGTTCTAAAACTTGTGACCGGTAGTGTATATTGTATTTCTTTCCTGACTGATCTTAAGTTGTGTATTTGCACTGCTTAGATCACATGGAAGAGTTTAGAGCAGGGCTTTCAAACTGTTGTCACTTCAGGGGCCAAATACAGAGCAGCTTGATCTTAACTGGGCCACAGATCAGTACCGACGAGATCTCCACTTCCATTTTCATGATTTTGTAACAAATTCTTCTGTAGTTTAGGGCAATTTTGTGGGTTTTTGAGAGATTGCAGAAAGATTGAGAGTTCTTTCAACATTATTATTATTTGTGCCATAGTATATAGTCATCTTAAAGATGTAAGTCCTTGTTTTAATCAGAAATAAAATGGGTAAAAGATGACCAAAAATGGTAGAAAAGGTTGTGAAATGGGATTTTAAAAACCACAGAAATTGGCTAAAAGTTGCAAATTAGAGTGGCGGAAAACAAACAGAAAAAGAGGCAAAAAAGAGTTCATAGTGTCCATATTGACTTAGAAGTGACAGAAATGGGGGAGAGGGTGGGTTTGGGGTAATGTAATTTAAAAAGTAGGAACAATTTGTTGTGGGCAAATAATGGGCATGACAAATGGTGAATGTGGTTAACTGGCAAAAATAAATAAGCATGAAAAATGGTGGAGAGAGGTTAAAAGTGACAATAATGGGTCAACATATGTGACATTAGGTGGGAAAAGTGGTGGAAAGGGTTTTAAAGTGAGGAAAACGTCTTGAAAGTAGAAAAAATGTGCAGAAAAGGCTTTGAAATTTGATAGAGGTATGGCAGAAATGGGAGTAATGTAGCAAAAATGCATTCAAAAGAGAAAAAATATGGCAAGAAAAAGTGATGAAAAAATGTTCAATTATGGCAAGTTTGGTGTAGTTGTAGAAAAAGGGTAAAAATTAGCAAAAATTGGTTAAAATTGTTCAGAAAATATTCTTAGTTTCTCCCTCCTAGTTTCTTGCGACCGTGGCTCAGGTGGTAGAGGGTCGTCTTCTGATCGAGAGGTTGGGTGTTCGATCCCAGTACCTGACTATGTGTCGAAGTGTCCTTGGACAAGACACTGAACCCTAAGTTGCTCCCAATGGTTGACTCGCGCCTTGCATGGCAGTCCTGTCCCACTGGTGTGTGAATGTGAGAGTGATTGGGTGAATGAGCTGATACGTAAAGCACTTTGAGACTGCTTCAGTGTGGGGATAAAGCGCTATATAAATCTAGTCCATTTACCAAATGGGGTCCTGGCCCCAAGGTTGAGAACCACTGGTTTAGAGTAAAGACTCAGACAATGATCTGGCCCTGCCAGTGTGCCTCACTGTTACAACTAACATCATGATCCCAACTCTCCAACGTTTAACTGATGCCAGTGGATAAAACTAAGGGCAGAAATGGTTCAGGAAAGGTGTTGACTTATCTTACAATAATAATAATAATTCAGTCCGGAACTGAAATATATTCTCTACCTATTTACTAAATTCACACGTGGTGGCCAATTCAGATAAAAGCATATATCTCTCTTGATTCCAGTTACCACAGCACACCTTCAGAGATCTAGCGGCGTTGGATGTGAGTGTATCTGTACTCACTGAATCTACAAGTCATTGTTTTGGAGAAAAGATGCTTAAATGTAGTGTGAAAGCACGTGGTGGTTATTACGTTTGGTCATTTATTGTAAAGCTAATCAAAGGCTGAAGTTTGAACATTCAACCTTCCAGTAAATAATCATTACCAATGATCTAAAACCAACGCTTTTGTTTGTTTGTAGCGTCAACGTTTTATCAGTCATGTTAAATGTTGTTTATGTCTTTGTTTAATTGAGACAGACTCTTGATCCAATGTTTACAAGATCATTTTAATCGAGACAAATCAACATGGAAATGATCACATCGCAAAAAAACACTGAGTGATCATCATTCATGGCAAAGGAAGCAAATAAATAAATAAGTTATGACACACACACAAAAAAATTCATTTTAACTGCATTTCGTCAGAAGGAGCATCATCATCATCACATACACACACGTCAGCTTTACAGAAATAAAGGAGTACACACATAAATAATATTTTTTTAAATCATTTCATCTCCAACACATCATCATCATGATTCTGTCCTCCTTCCTTTATCGCTTCCATATTCTGTCCAATGAAACATTGCAAGCATTACAGCAGGTTTTTTGCTGGGGTGGCCTGGAGTTTAAATGGGGCTGAAATGTCTCGCAATTATTTTAAAAATAATTAATATTTTTCAAATGAAAACACACAGTCTCAAGCAATTGTGTTCTATACTTTCACTTAGCCAAAAATAAATCTACTTCAAATAAAAAGCAGTAGAAATAAGATATCTGAGTGGGCACTAGTCCTGGCTACTCTGTATTTGTAATACACTATAACAAACATGATCAAAATCTGATTCTAGAAAAAAATGTCTTCGGGGTCACCAGAAATTCTTGATATCAAAATAGGGTCACAATCTAAAAAAGGTTTTGGAACCACTGCTTTACAGAGTTCCTGTCACTGTGCGTTTATAATGTAGCTTTATTTTATTTTTTAAACAATTAACATAAATAGTTAAAATTCACTTTCACTTTTTTTAGATTTTTTTTTTTTAGGACAGCTTTCTCATGGCAGACACTTTTCCTTTGTTTCTTGCATCCTTAGTATCCAAAAATCTAAGTTTCTTTCTTCATTTTTGATCTGACTTTTACAATCTCTCTGCATATCTGTTCAATTATCTGCAATCATCAGGATTTTGAGCCGTAATCTATGGGGAGAGATTTTTCTCAAAAATATTCACAAATAGTTTCACAATTTTTACATGTATTTTTCTGATTTTAACACATGTTTTTCAAATGCACAAATATATCCACAATTTACACGTGTTTTGTAATTTGTGTGTGTATTTATCAGTATAAATCTTCAACTGTGCATGTGAATTGTGTAAAGT
Organism: Gouania willdenowi; assembly: GCF_900634775.1. Classification (NCBI taxonomy): domain Eukaryota; kingdom Metazoa; phylum Chordata; class Actinopteri; order Blenniiformes; family Gobiesocidae; genus Gouania; species Gouania willdenowi. Next base: position 7,974,370 of record NC_041044.1, read on the forward strand.
GCGTTTGTGGATCGGCTGCAGGGCTTGTGAATTTATTTGTGAGTTAAACACCTGATTCACGTGTGTGGAAAGCCCCACCCCTCCAGTAGACAGCAGTATTTAAGTCTCTGCTAAGATTAATTCCATTTACAGATTCAAAAACAGATGCTACAAGAATATCTAATAACGTCACTGATATTCACTGCAGTGTCACCAAAATCACTGCAGCCTTCCCTTGTCTCCTGCTGATCATACTACAACACTTGGTTTGACAAAAATAATTTTTTTCTGAATTTGTATGGATGACAGCTCTAATCAGAGTCAAATTCTGCACAACTTTATGTCAAACCCCCAAACCAAGCTTATTACCAAAGCCCTTAGGTCTGGCTCCATCTATCCCATACAGGTGCAACCTGCAGCCGACAGCTTCTCCACCTTGTGCCAGCAGTGAGAGTTATCTAGGAAGGCCATGTCCTCGTGGTGCGTGGGCCTGCAGCAGGGCGAGCTGTGCCACTGCCCTCCAGGAACTGGCTGTGGGATCACTCCACTGAGCAGCAGATTGTTGAGGCTCAGGTCGTGGTTTGAGCGCACGTGAGGACACGTCCCGCTGCAGTACTTAAATAAGACCGTCTCGTCTGAGTCGTAGCCAAGCTCAAGGTCTCGAACCTTCAGTAGGATGGAGCGCAGCTCGCACTGGGAGTCCAGGGTGGAGCGTGGTAGTCGGGCACGGACTGGGATCTCACGCTGCTTTCCAGAAGCTTCTCTTTGACCATCCTCTGTTTGTCTTTGCTCATCTGTAAGGGATGTGGCTGTTTGTAAGTCTGGTTATAACAATGACAAAAGGTCAGAGGTCACAACCATTCTTTCAGCCATCACCTACCAGTCAACAATCTCAGCCAGTGGCCGTCACCAGTGTAGATACAGGAAAGAATCAGGAGCAGCTTCAGCAGAGACCTCATGGCTGCAGATGATCCAGACCGAAGAGTTCCTCAGTGATGCTTCGGACGCAGACCAGTCCAATATATAGCTTCGGGAGATGCAGGGAGGGTCGAAGGGTGGGAGACAGATGCTAAGCACTTACTTGCCAAAAGACGATCCTGCTCACCTGAGTCTGACTGGGGAGTTTGGGAGGGCAGACGGGGGCTTGACCCAGAATTTGCCCTGTTAGGATTATATAATTGATATAAATTACCTTTATTATCATCCATTTTCCCTCAGATGTTTTTTTTTCCAGAAGATGCTGAACCTTTGCTGTGTGGAGTCCCAACATTTTGGAGAGGGTGATGTCGCTTTGATGGCGCCTGGGATGTATGTGCGTGCTTAATGAATCAGTTTAGGAGCAGATAAGCCGAATTCCAGGAGCTATCATCACACACTGTGTTCTCATTTACAAACCACAGAGAAATTATTCCGACGGGAAACGTAAAGACAAAAGTGAGAGGATGTGCAGAGTCACCATGACTCCAACAGGGATGCTGGGCATTGTTGAGCTGAATAAAAGGTTAAAGAGAATAAAAAAGGAGTCTGTAATTAAAACACAACAGGTCGGTATCAGCAGACATTCCACAATAGAGGTCTTGTTTCGAGCTGCCCCATAAATTGAGGGCTTTCATTAACAATGTGTGTCTGACATGTAGAATATGTAGAATATGCATTATGTAACTGTCATAGGGTCCAAACAGCCAAAGGAATTCTGAGTTTGCATGAAAGTGCATATTTGGACCATGTCTCTTCCATTACTTCAGCACTCCCTACATCTTCTCCAGCCTGAACTTAACACAGCACAACACACTTAGCATTAACACAGGAACAAAGTCTTTTTGTAGTCGTTTTGTACATTCTACTGGCATCTTTGCATATTTTACATTTTATTTTTGTGTTTCTTTTGTGTGTTCATGTGGTCATTTTGTGCATTTTTTCATGTCATTTCTGTGTATTTTTGTTATTGTTTTGTGCATGTGTCATGAGTGCATTTTTCTGTTTTTTGCAGTCATTTTGCGTATTTTTCTGTTATTTTGTGTGTTTGGAGTCACTGGTTTGGGGGATGCACAAAATTAGACACAGGGCCACATGTCTGTTTTAGACATTGAAGCAGGTGCAAAAGGGGTGGAGATTGCTCTTTTGAAACCAGGGGTTTGTGCACATCAAGGTGTTCAAAGCGCACGTTCACCCCTGTTTTATATCCTGTAGGGAGGGGCTGTAAGCTAATGGCTGTCTGTGTCATACCGACTGCAGCCTGGAAGCTTAACTCCTGCAACGGAGACGGCTAACAGAAGTTACACAAACTGTGTTCAGTGATAAAATGCCATAAACAGTACAACCCGTCTGTATAGTGTCTAGAACCCTTATGTTCTTGACACAGGACAAATTTTCAGGACATCCCACGCACTTCTGTTTAAAAAAATACCAATTGTCCCTTAATAATTAAATGAGCACAGTGTAAATATTTAGTTCATTGGATTGATACTCTTTGAGGGGGGTACGTGTCGATTTTCGTGCATCCTTATGTTTCTTCCATTTTCAGCTTCCAATATCTCAGGAACTACAACACATAGGAAACTGAAATTTGGTTTAGAAATACAGCTCCTCCTACTCTCTCAGATTATACAAAAAGATCTGCTATGCATTCATCAAAATTGGAAAATAACATTTTTCAATATTCGCGAGTGGTAAAATCATACCTGTCAAGTATCCCGTTTTAGCCGAGAAACTCCCGTATTTTACCCCTCTCTCCCGCCATCTGCCTGTATTAGTATTTTCCCGTAAATATCCTGTATTTTACTGTAGTAATAATTTAAAGATGCCTTACTAAACTGAACGCTGTCACTAGCCTCGCAAGAACTATCACCTGAAATGGCCTGAGTGGCAGTTCTCGCGAGATTAGTGCCGACAGCGGCAACAAACCCGGAAACAACTCAGAAAGATGATGATGGAAGACGTTCCGGCAACAAAAACAAAGAACTGGTGTAAATACATTGTAAAATGTGACAGAGAGTTTATCTTCCTAAAGAGCAGCAGGATGTGACACAGTTACACGTTCTGTTAGATTAATAACAAAGATTTTACCACAGTGGAAGGAACCACGCAAGTCAGCGTGAAAAATCAGCCTATCACAAGCTCCACAAATATACACTGCTTTAAAAAAAGTGTTAAAGAATGTAAAGTCTGCAACAAATCTAGATAATAAGTCATTAATGAATACTAGAGAACCACATGAGTGAGCATGAGAAATTATAAGAAAATATGTAATATGAAAATAAAATGTTAATGTCTAACTTAAAGACAAGCAATGTGCAGTTAACAGTAAATATGCAATGTGTTGACTTGTATATAAACTGTAAGTATATTAAATAAACACATGTGCTTCATATACACATTTATGTTTTTATTTAGGCTGTTTTATAATTTCGGAGTTAGGGCTGAGTGATATATCGAGATTGAAGATGTATCGAGTTTTTTATTTTGGCGATATAGAAAACTATAATATTTCATATATATATATATATATTATAGCTTATTATGTATCAAAATACTAGTTTTAGGAGTTGCTGCTTTTACTTGTCAGAACAACATGTAATGCTCAGTTAGATGATTAATGAGTGCACATATTGTGCAGCTGTTTGTTAATAAATGTGTCTGTGTAGCATTTTGCATCAGCAAATTTAACAGAGAATTGTCTTTCCGGTCAGACTTTATTTGAAATCAAATTATCTAGATTTATATCGTATATCACCATTTTGAGAAAATATATTGAGATGTGAGTTTTGGTCCATAGTTCCCAGCCCTAGTAGGAATGTTCACTGCATTTCAATGTTAATAAAGGTTGACCAACCAGATTCTAATCACATCATTGTATTTAGTAAGTGGTTGACAAGTGGGTATTTTAGATTTCTTGTACACTTATCTTAAAATATAAGGGATACTGGAGCTTGGTTGGGCGGGTGGGACGGTTCGTAGTGGACGCCAGAAAATTTCCCTTATTTTCAAATCCAAAACTTGACAGGTATGGGTAAAATAGCCCCAAAGTTGGGGTCCAAAAAAAAAATGAGGAAGTTGCATCAAGAAAATTTGTTTGTATTCCAAGAACGAGTAACCTGTATACTATGAATTAAAACAGAGATCAGATTTTTTCTTACTTCCACATGCAGTTACGGGCCAATGAAAATAGTAAAAAAAAACAATTTTCTCAGATTTCATGAGACTGCCACCCAAGAACCAATGCATATATGTGACTATTCATTAGTGATGTGAACAGTCTGTGTACAGAGCTCTAAGATGATCAAATTAAGTTTTTTACTGAAGACCCAAACATGCTCAAGCCCCAAACCCAGACAAACTTTTTTTTTAACATTTTTAGGGTCTGGCATGTCCACCAGATAGAATATATAGCATATATTTTTATATATTCCGAGAGAGTAGGTGGAGCTGTATTATTATACCAAATTTCAGTTTCCTATGTGAAGTTGTTCCTGAGATATTGGAAGCTGAAAATGGAAGAAAAATAAGGACGAGCAAAAACGACACATACCCTCCTCACTAAATTGTCCATATCTCAAAAATTATTCATCCTATCAAACTCAAAATTTACAGTGTGCATTATCAAACATCCCTCTAAATCCTCCTGATACTGCTCCTTGAAGCTTGGATTTATTTTGGGATATGTAGACCAGTGAAGAGACAAATGAGGATTTATGTACCTTTAAAGAGGTCATTTTTCATGCAGTGGATCAGTCCTGAATCCTGAACTAACAATGGCTCAAAAAGGATTTACAGTCAGGAATTTAAAACATTCCTTCCTCGGTCATGTATTGGAGCCTGTGGTTGAATTACAAGCTTGGATGTAAAACTAAAAGTATTTTTAATTGCATCTTTTCTTTGTTCTCGTTTCTATAAAGAGTACTGGGAGACAGAAAAAGCAACATGCTGATCACACCAGTTCCTCTCTTGCTGCTGTTGAGGGTTGGCTTTCACTAGACTCCTGAAGGTGAGCTGTGGCATCTGGAACCATGGAACCACCCAGAGGTTTTAGCTGATGTGCATCTGGGCTAGAATTTGAAAAACCTTGATTATTGGCAGGGCTCTTGGATTTTAGGACACGCCCAGTCACTCTCTAACACAAATATGGGCAAATGGCAACCCGGGGGCTACGTTTGGCCCATGGTCTAATTTATGCTCCCAACATAAATTAATAAAATGACAAAAATACAAAAAAAACTATAACAAAAATGCATTAAATGATCACCCAAAAAATACAGAAAAACACACAAAGGGATAACAAAATGCACAAAACGACCACAAAAATATCATAAATATATACAAAACAACCAGAGGTGCCCCAAATTTGCAACGGGGTTCCTCTCTCCTTTTGTTGCTTGGACTCTGTAGATTCTTTTAAAAATCAATTAAACCTCCTTTTTTAAGAAAGTGTTCTAGCCTTACCGACTCAGTCTGAGCTGCCAATATTGCTTGTATTTTCTTGTATTTGAATGTGTCTTTTATGAAGCACTTTGTGAGTATATGCTGTACATAGTATATCGAGTATATATATATATATATATATATATATATATATATATATATATATATATATATATATATATATATATATATACACTATGTATCTATACTGTATATACAGTTTAATTATTTCATCCTCATTTCATACACAAGGCAACTGCATGTGCTTCACATGATAAAACATTCAATTATTTAAAATCAATAAGAACATTTAAAATCATCAGTAAAATCAATTCAAATCATCAACAAAAACATTACATCAACAACATGACCAAAAATCTATCTCTCAATCATATGCAGTAGAGAAAAAAAGTGCCTTTAACTTTGATTTAAAAATGTTCACATTGGATGCTGACTTCAGCTCTGCTGGCAGTTTGTTCCACTTCTTTGCAGCATAACAACTAAAAGCAGCATCAGCATGTTTACTGACATGTCACTAATGTATTCTGGACCAAACCCATTCACAGATTTATACACCAGCAGCAGAACTTTAAAGTCTATTCTGAGGCTGACTGGGAGCCAGTGTAAAGACTTTGAAACTGGAGTAATGTGTTCTGACCTCTTTGTTCTGGTTAAGATCCGAGCTGCAGCGTTCTGAACCAGCTGTAGCTGTTTGATGCTCTTTTGGGGGATTCTTGTCAGAAGACCATTACAATAGTCCAGTCTGCTGGAGATAAAAGCATGGACCAGTTTCTCCTGATCTTTCTGAGCCATTAAACCTTTCACTCTGGAGATGTTCTCTAGGTGGTAGAAGCTGTTTTTGTGATAGATTTGATCTGACTGCTGAATGTAAGATCTGAGTCAATCAGAACACCAAGGTTTTTGACTTGGTCTTTAGCTTTTAAAGATCGAGACTCAAGATACTTGCTGACAGCAGTCCTCTTTTCCTTGTTACCAAAGAAAATCACCTCCATCTTGTCATGGTTTAGTTGAAGGAAGTTTTCACTCATCCAGCAGTTTACTTTTTCTAAGCAGTCACACAACACCTCTATGGGACCATAGTCATCTGATATAGTTGTGTGTCATCTGCGTAGCTCTGATAATCACATGCTTACAAAATAACTTAGCTCCTCCAAGTATGACTTAAACCATTGCATTACTTTTCCATTTAGTCCAACCCATGTTTGCAATCTGTGCAACAAAATTGTATGATCTACAGTGTCAAATGCAGCACTTAGATCTAATAGAATGAGAACAGATACTTTTCCTGAATCAGTGTTCAACCTTATGTCATTGATCACTTTGATAAGAGCAGTTTCTGTGCTGTGATGAGAACGAAAACCTGACTGAAATTTATCAAATATTTTGTTGAATGTTAAGAATTGACTCAGTTGGTTGAAGACCACCTTCTCAATGATCTTGGCCATGAATGGAAGGTTGCTGATTGGTCTATAGTTAGCCAGTATAGAGGCATCCAGTGTTCTGTTTTTTAACAGAGGTTTCACAGCAGCTACTTTCAGGGATTTTGGTACGGTGCCTGATTGGAATGAGCAGTTAATTATCTGACACAAATCAGTGACAATTGACTTTACAACAGTTTTAAAGAAGTTTGAGGGTATTGTGTCAAGGCAACACATTGATGAATTCAGCTGCTGAACAGTTTCCTCTATTGTTTTTGGGTTCACTGTAATAAACTCTAACATTGTAGTTGACTCATCCCTCAGTGGTTGAAGCTGTTCAAGCTTTTTGTTATTTTGCTGGTTTGTTCTGATGTTTGACCTTATTGATTGTATTTTTTCATTGAAATATACAACAAATTCTTTGCATTTTCCAGCTGACAGTAATTCAGGGGCTATCTGATCTAGGGGATTGTGAGCTTTTCAATTACAGAAAACAACTGCTAGAGTTGTTGACATTTTTGGCAATAATTTCAGAAAAGTATTGCTGCCTTGCTTTGAACAAGCCATCTTTGAATTTTCGCAGACTAATTTTGTATAATTCTAGATTAATTTGGAGTTTTGTTGATCTCCATTTACGCTCAGCTCTTCTACAGTCAGATTTTAAATTCTGCATTATCTCAGTCTCCTCCAAGGTGTTTTCTGTATATTTGGTTTTCTCTTAGTTTTGATTGGAGCCACCACATCTATGACATTACAGACTTTTGTATTAAACTCATCCAAAAGATCATCAACTGTCTCAGCACTCAATGTTGGTGCCATTGCTATGGCTTCCATAAACTGTGCACTTGTGTTGTCATTTATGTACCTTTTCTTTAAACACACATAACTAGGGGGAACAGATGTTACAGTCTCTAGGTCAAAAAAGACACAGAAATGATCAGATAGAGCTAAGTCTCTTACATCAACAGCAGAGATATCAACACCTTTAGAGATAACCAGATCCAAAGTGTGACCTTGAGCGTGTGTCGGACCAGTCACATGTTGTATAAGACCAAAAGTATCCATTAAAGCATACAGTTCTTTGGCAGTATTGTCCATGTTATTGTCTACATGAATATTTAAGTCACCTGTTATTATTAAAAAGTTGTATTCAGTGCATACAACTGACAGCAGTTCAGCAAACTCATCCACGAATTCTCCAGAATATTTTGGGGTTCTATAAACGACTAAAAACAGAACTCTTGAATCACCCTTCAGTAAGAATGACATATATTCAAAGGAGATAAAATCACCAAATATTATTTCTTTGCACTGAAATATTGATTAAAAAATGGCAGCAACTCCACCACCTTTCCTGCAAGTACGACACTTATTGAAATAAATAAAATCTACAAGAGATCTAACATTAAGAAGAGCTAATTTTAAAGACTTTACTGGAGACACTGGTGGACTTTTTGGATGACATGTTATAGGAGTCAAATTTTTATCTCTATTAAGCTTTTTGCTTTTCTTTAATTTTACAATTTTACCTGTGTTACCTGTCACCACAGGAATTAAAGAAGCTGCATTAACTCCATAAGGCCCTGACTATTTCTGATTGTTCCTAAAAAAATAGAGCTATTGCAGTCTGGACCCAGCACACATCAGACCTGTGTCGCTCTAAGATGAACACAGCTGGCTTGAGGATAAGAGTGATCCTGGTCCTGGTATTGTCGAGGAGGGATGGGTGGTGCAGATTGGTTCTTTAGAGGAGATAAGATGGGACCATGGTGGGGTAAAGGGTGGGGTGTCAGTCTTGTGCCAGCCAGAACCAGCTTGTTCATCTGGGCAATTAAATCCAAGAAGGCAGGGGTAGGAGAGAAGCTGGATGAGGTGGAAGTAGGTGAATTTTGGGGTGAAGCAGGTGGGTCCTGAGATATGGGGAGTGGGTTGACCTCTTCATTTTGCCGATTTTGATTTCTTGCTGGAAGCTCATCGACTCCATGTTCTTTCCTTGTTGTTTTGTTCTCCGATGGTACATGTTGTCCTCTGTCTTTATCAGGACTGATAGCAGTGTGACTGGTGAAGTAAAACAAGTTGGATGTGAAGAGTTTTACTCCAGCCTTGTTTAGACACAGTCCATTTGCTCTAAAAAGATGACAACGTTCCCAAAAAATAGGAAAATTTTCTATAAAATTTAGTGAAAGGGCAGCACAAGCCGAAGACAAAAATTTATTCAAAGAGTAAATCCTTGAGAATTTCAGATCTCCTTTGCAGACTGGAGGTATTGGGCCACTGATGAACACTTTAGGCTGCAAACAGCTCACAGTTTTTAGCAGATGGGTGAAATCCTGCTTTAACACCTCAGACTCCTCCTTGGCTAAATCATTTAACCCAAAATGAATCACAACATTTTTCAAATGTGGGTAATCTGCAACGATATGCAAGATTTTGTCAGCCAGGTCTGATACTGTGTCATTAGGTAAGCAGATCACTTTCACGTTGCTGCTAAACATCTTCTGAGCATCTTTAACAGAAACGTCTCCCACTATCAGTGTGTGAGGTTGTTGCTTTGGCCTCCCATGTCGCTTTTGTTTTCCTGAAGCACTTTCAGTCTTCGCAGTTCCAGAAGGTTGTGTGTTGACCTCATTAGAGCCAGATCCTTGGTCATTCAGCAGTGGGGCGAATCGATTACCCAGTTCTACATGAAACTGGGTTTGTGACTTGGTGATACTCCTGCCTTTAACAGATGTCCACTTTTGTGCCTGGGCAGACAAGGGAGTTGATGTTGAGGCTGCAGTCTGTGAAGCCAGTGCAGGCCATTCCGTCTCATTATTGATATCAGGGCGCTTTGCTCGGCCCGTTAGCCTTTGAAGTGGATATGACTTTTTCTTAGGCTTAGCTCCCAGAGTATTCCAGGGAGGACTCGCACCTGTTGGCTTATCAACGGGAACAGGATCCTCACTAGGTCTGATAGCTCTGTTAGCACAGGCTGGTAGCGAGTTAGCTTTATCCACTCCGCTGTTTTAAAACAGCGGCACAGTCGTATCATTATCATATCCACAGTGTCCATTAACCTCAATGTTTACTTGTATTCCTCGCACTGTCGTCTCCAGTTCAGTAATCTTTTGGAGAAGACTGCTGTATTCTGTTGTGGAAAGAGCCATTCTTCCGCTAGTTAGCTTGCTACTTAAAGCTAGCTAGCCTGCTACTTATAGCTAGCTAGCTTGCTACTTAGCTTTCCAGTTGAGCCAGTAAATAAAAAAGCGGTAGATGTTTACCTCAGGTTCTTTCTCCTTATCACTAACAGGCCCACTAAGGGTTATTGATAATTAACAAATAAAACTAAAATAAATTTACTTCATGTGGAGGTTAAAACAGCAAAGTATTTATTATGAATTATTAATTTGCACAGGAACCTAGCTATGTTCTGTAACCTAAGTGCACATAAATCAAACCAACTTAGTGTTCCACTGTGCACGTGCACGTCAATAACAGAAAGAGTTTTCGTTTGCCAGCAAACTTCCTGCAGATATTTAAAAAAAAACATGAACAATGGTTTTTTTCAATTGAAGTTGGACGAACACAAATAAAAAATAGGAATAAATGGATAAAATTTGAATCATGACCAGTATTAATTTGACAGCAAATTTTGATTTGGTTTTAGTCACAGTCTTTGGGCTAAAACGCAACTTTTATTCTAAATTTAGTCATCAGGCCTATTTTAGATGTAGTCTTGTTTTAGTCAACTAAGTGACATTTAGATAACAAATTTGAATTTAGTCGACTAAAATTTTTTTTTTTTTTTTTTTGGTTGAATTACCATTGATCAACCTGACAGGGAGATATGATGTGATCAATGTGTAACTCCACATGATCATGAGTTCAGATTAGATTTCGTCCCATGCTATAAAATATTTACGTATTTTTACAGGTTACATTTTTTACCCATTTTCTTGAAATTTCGTTTTTGCACTGAGGGAGCCCTGACGTTTTTTTTTTTTTTTCATTTTTCAAAGAGGGACACAATAGAAAAAAAGTTACAGCATTAAGTCATCCTGTCATTTTGCTACAATTTTTTCAGAAAACCTCTCCATAAAAAGGGTCGGACATGATGCCATCTTGGAATAATGCAGAGAGACGGGAGGATCAGCGTGAGAGATAACAAGAGAAAAGAGTGGAGGAAGTGGTGGGAGAATGTGGAGCATTCTGTCATTTGACTGGAATGGAAAGAACGTGGCATCATGTTTACTCATCTAAGCAGTATCTGAGTCTGACTCTGATTTAGTCCAATGATGGACTGTGACCTGTGAATAAGGCAAATATAGCAGAGACATTTACCATTTACTAAATGGGAATTCAAAGTCCATTTCAGAGCAGATTAGACTTTACTCAGACGTGCATTAGTCAGCAGGATGAGTGTAAGGATGTGAATGACACTGTGGTGGTTACTTTGTACTTCACTGTTTTCAGACTTAGTTTGCAGCGACTTATGTAGAACTGATTAAAAACCTGGGGCTCCTTGGCCCCTGCTCTTTCTAATGGCCTGGCTGGAGGTCGGGCCCGGGCCGGCGCTTGGGTTTGCAGTAACGGTTCTTGCACACACGTTGGTATTGGATGCACTGGCATGCCTTGGGCTGTGGGATAACATTTGTACTGGGCTTAACCTTAGACACGTTGATCACAAATACCTGTTTTAGGTATTACCACTCACTCCTTCCCTCTGTCCACAGCCACCACCATTATACCTAAGCTTCACACTTCCACCATATGCACAACAACAACATCACATCTCACTCTCACTTTAAAATAATCAACTCTTCCCCACCTTTCCATTTCCTACCTTGAATCTCTCCCCCCTGTTCCCTTCACCCTCACTTAGGTATGACACTGCCCTCTCTTTTTATATCCTCCCTTTAATAGAGTATTTCTTTCCCTTCCCTATGGAGGACTGGTGATGGTCACAATTATGCAATAAAGTAAACTCATTTATTTAATTACAATTACAAAACATGCATTGCTGTCCTAAAAAGATTACACTTCTTGTAGTGTTGACCTTTGACAGCATATGCAGACAAAATGAAAAAAAAAAGCTAAATCTAAATGTTAAATCTAAAACCAAATGTTAAATCTAAATCTAAATGTTGAATCTAAATCTAAATGTTAAATCAGTTGCAAAATGTAAACCTAAATGTTTAGAAATTATGCAAAATGAGCAGGTCAGCGCTTGTCGATCATGAGGCCCATAAACTCAAGTATACACATTTCATGCCAATATTTTGAAGATTTTTGGAGATTCACCATTGTGCAACTGATAAAACTTCCAGCTAACTTCAAAACAAGAGCCCTATATACAAAAGCTAATGGAAGACAAGAAGAGATGCTTTTGTTTTGAAAAGGAGATGTTTGACTTTTAGCTTGAAACCGGTACCAGGACCATTTTACATTCTGTTTGCAATGCTTCAAGACTAGTGTGCCCACTGTACTATAGTATACATCTGCATACTCAATTTTGCCATACTATCTATGTGAATGCACGACATACTCATTTTGACGTCAGACTGGTGTCCTGTGTTAGGTGATTCCTGCCTTGGTTTACAGCATAAGTCTGGGATTCTGTTATGAATGAATGAATGAATGAATGAATGAATGAATGAATGAATGAATGAATGAATGAATGATAGAACAAAACTAAAGACACAAGTGACAGTAAGTGCAGATCAGTGTTGGCCAAAGGGCGACAAACATGCATCACATCTGCCTGAAGGTTCTATCCCAGTATAAAGACACAGATGGAGCAGAAAACGATGAGAAATACATGCAGATCCTGTAAATATTAATTGAAAGTGAGCTGTTGTGCATTCCCTGGATGAGCCGCTGGGACAGTCAGTCCTTATAGGGCTCGTCTGAGCCCAGGCAGGTCAGGAATGTAGCGAGCAGTCTTCATCTCACTGGAAAAACTGGAAGAGGATTTACTTCCATAATCTGAAACTCGCACGAAGCTGCGCCTGTTTACGCCGTCAATCTTACGCCTGTGTGAGTGAACGGCTGTTTGTCAGGATGAAAATGTCCAGTTCATAGAATGGAAGTTAAGGAGAAGGAATACACATGAGAAAATAACATATATGTTGTACTTAAACAACCAGTAAAGGATGAGACACTGTAATTATGTGGAGCAACGCAACAGGAATTTAGTGAAACAAAAGCTCACACCAGTGAAAGACAAACTATAAACTGAAACTCGGGTGTTTTATTAACTCATTGGAGAGCAGCCTCCAGTCAGTAGACTATGGCTGTGTTCAAAATCACATAGTAACGTACGACTCATAGTCTGACGTCTAGTATGTAGTGTGTTCACATGAGATTGTATGGAAAGATTGAGTACGCGAGAAATACCGTACCTGTATACTATATCGAGACATTTTTTAAGTATGCATGGTGGGCACACTAGTCATACTCAACAGTCCCATGATGCATTGCGAAAGGAATGTAAAATCATCCTGGGAGCAGCTTCAAGCTTAAAGTCAAACATTCCCTTTTCAAAATAAAAGCATCTCTTCCAATAGTTTTTAGCGCTTTTGGAAATAGGGCTCTTGTTTTGAAATTAACCGGAAGTTTTTTCAGTAGCACAATGGTGGGTCTCCGAAAATCCCTGTAAAGTTGGCTTAAAATGTGCATAATGGATCAAATGAGCACATACTGATATTCTAATTGGTCACTTTTCTCGCTTAAAATGTTTTCAGAACTTTTAAAGGTGGCGAATCAACAAAGATATTTAGCCTCAGTGTGCTTCAGGTGTTTGTCGATGTAGGTTCCAAATGCATTTTGGGAAACTTGGAAGTAAACTTCATCCAAATCATTTTTTCCCCTCTGTTCACTGACCCCAACCCAAATGCTTGTTCATGTGGCTCTTGTTGGGTTCTTTCTTTCTTACTATAGACCAGTGTTTTTCAACCACTGTGCCGCGGCACACTAGTGTGCCGCGAGAGATCGTCAGGTGTGCCGTGGGAAATTATCCAATTTCACCTAATTGGTCTAAAAAAAAATTTTGAAAACATATTAATTATTATCTGCAAATAATATACCATTGTCGAGTGTCCGTGCTGCAGTAGTGACTAAAGGTGCGTGCACACCGAACGCGACGGAAGCGATGCCGTTGCCTTAAATCGTCCCTGATCGGTAGTTCGCACATAGTGGGAGGGAGGGAGGGAGGGAGGGAGGGGCTGCTGCCTCCGCTCTACAGACAGTGGAGGACGGGAGATATCGCTTCACGTCGCTTAAAAAGTTAAAATTTTTCAACTTTGATCATGCAAGTCGCGTCGCTGAGGGGGAGATAAATTGACGTTGCGTCATTTACATTGATTTTTAATGTAATCAGCTCTTTGTTCATCCAAACAGGCACAGATTTCACACTGAGTGAGTGAAATACACTGAGATTGACATTTTGTACATGTAACTCTTCATATTTCTCAGTGTAGAACAGTGAAATCTTTCCCAAATATTATTGCTTCTGTCATAATAAGCACGATATTTCTGTATTCCTGGTAATTAATAATTTTGGACAGAATTAGAGTTTGCAAAACACTTTGACGTTTTCTACTACCTTTAAGACCACATTGTTGTTTCATTTGTTATGTTCAAGCTGTATTTTTGAAGTGGACATGTTAAGTGCACTTTTTATTTGAAAGAAGAAATACAAATGATGATAAAGTCCTTTATTCTTTGTGTTTATTTGATTCCTATTCAAGACACTTTGATGAGAATGGCTATATTGTTAATATAGGCTACAGAGTATCATTTTTTAACATGTTTGGCTGGTGGTGTGCCTCGTGATTTTTTCAATGAAAAAAATGTGCCTTGGCTCAAAAAAGGTTGAAAAACACTGCTATAGACTATTTTTTTGTAGCTTTGAGATGACTTTGATGTAATTTGCGCTATAAATAAAGTTGAATTGAATTGAAATTTGAATTGTATAGTATAGTTCGTATGCGATTCTGAACACAGCCCATTTATCCTCTGTAGGATGTTGCATTGCTGTATTTTGGGAGTCCTTCATGTCAGAGTTGTTCTGTGTAAGTAAATCAAACTGCTCTAGATACATTTCCCATTCAGGACAATAAAGTTTATCCTTTAAAAATGTTGGAACTATATTCAAAGGGTCAATACATACCTGTACACGTTCATCTCCAAAGGTCACTCTACCAGTCAATCATCTTCATTTCATAATTAAAGGATGTTAATGATTAGAGCTGCATACAGGTGGAAATGCTCTGGTAAACTTCAACAGAAACTTAAGCTCTGGAATTTGGGAAATATTAAAAAATAACTTTGGGAGATTATTTTATTTATTGCAAATAACCAGAAATTAGGAGTGACTTCAATACCTGCATCATATACAAATATTAGCATCCATGCAAATAATACAATAAAAAAACACAATGTTTATAAAGATAATTTGTAACTTTAGAATTATTCAAGTTTTGTAAGCTTCTTGTTTTTAGCCTGTTTAGGACTGTCACGGTCTAGCCTTGGTGGATGGTGTTGGAACCTTTGTTCCTGAACAGTATGCAGGGGGTCCATGACCTCATACCCCTGCAGCAAGCAGTGTGCCATGATGTGCATGTGATTGAGGAAAGAAAGAGCACTTCTCAGTATACTGTACTTACATGAAATCTAATTAAGTCAAGCTGATGCTAAAAAATGATTTCCCATCTCTGTTCAGGGCCTAAAATACCTTTAAATCCATATTGATTCCAATAAATTGAAAATGTGGGATGTGCTCTTGTATATGCACCTGAAGATTACAAGTGGCAGTCAAAGTAGTTTACCTTTAAGTACCTTTCATTTGCAAAGTGGACATTTCAAGTGCAGACATTCAAAAAAATTATTAATTAAGGGGGATTCTTTATTGTGGAGAGGAATCTATATCGGTAGGACTTGAACACTGTCAATTTAACCTAAACCTCACTGAATCACCTTTTGGGGATACCCTCATAACACAAGAATGACTCAAATGGACCTTTAGTATTTTTATCTAAAGATAATCTTCAACCCAGTCTTTTTTCCAAAGTTCAAAATATTTTTGTTACACATACAAATATAACTTAGTTTTTTTCTGATTTCAAATATATATATATACATATATATTTAATTTTTTTTAACCTTCATGCTGTATATAAACCACGAAAGAGGATTAGGGCCACGTGTGAATTTCTTTTTTTTTTTTTTGAAGTTCTGACTTTAAATTTAGAAGAATTATCTTTAGATAAAAATACTAAAGGTCCATTTGAGTCATTCTTGTGTTAAACAACAAAAAGTCAAACTTCAGTTTTACGGTAACTGAGCCAAAATTTGTGGGTTCGAACCCTGCGATGGACTTTTTTTTTTTAAATGTTACGAGGGTAATCTCCAAAAGGTGATTCAGTGAGGTTTAGGTTAAATTGACAGTATTCAAGTCCTACTGATATAGATTCCTCTCACAGTAAAGAATCCCCCTTAATGAATAAATACCAGGGCTCCAGCAGATCCTTAGAAAGTCATCACATTTATGAATCTAAAAATATGGCCTTAATTGTCATTAAAATGTATTAAATCAAAGTTTCAAAAAATTTTAACACATGCGTGTGATTTCATTATTGCAATTAGTCTCACATTTCAAAATAAATGGTATTTGTTTTTGCATTCACGACAGCGGAACCAACCAACAAAACAGTGACAGTGAGTGTGGTTGCTGTGGGACCCATGTGTAGACGTGCGTTATGCTTGTAGTGACTTTTAACAACATGGAGAAATGTAAATCTAAAGAAAATGGCCTGTGCAACGATGATTTTTATTTTTTGTATTTTTGTTGTTTCATAGATTTCTGGCTATTTTTGTAGTCCTCTTTGATTTTTATTATTTTAGTCTGTTTTTAATTTTCACTTTGTGTGCATTTTACTGTGATTTTGTGTGCACTAGACACTGGAAAATAATTGACCCTAACCCTATGTAATTGATGTGCCATTTCCCCCCAATGTGTTTACTGTGAAATTAGTCTCAAATTTAATTTCAAATGGCATTAAAAAGTCTTGAATTTAATTTGACTGAAGGGATTAACCCTGAAATACACACAAATGATTTTTTTTCTCCACAAAGCCACATCAGAGGGAGGAAAGAGCCACACATTGCAGACCTTTGCTCTCTAAGGTTAAACGTGTACGTTGATGCTTTTTTTTTTAATATCTTAATTGTTGTGGGGAATTTTCCCCATTTGGGGATTAACCAAGTACTACAAAAGCGTATTAAGGCCACATTAAAATAAAAACTAATCTGAGCACTGTGATTGAAGTTGTAATATTTCGAGAATAAAGTCATAATATTTTGAGAATAGAGCAGTAGTTTGATGTGATCCATCTGGTTCTTTTGTCAGAACAAAGTGGCTTTAAGATCCTTAAACAGAAAACAGTGCAAGTCCTACTTTTTACCATGTGTGAAACCTAAGATAATCTCACTAAATGCTCCACATTCTCTGTAACACACACAACATTCGGTTTGTATTTTTATTTCATTCTGATTAAATTAGAACCTCGTTCTCAAAATTTTATGACTTTAATCTTAAAATTATGTTATAATACAATATTCTCAAAATATTACAACTTTAATTTTATAGTGCCCAGATTTTTTTAATTTTATTTTAATGTTGCCCTCATAGACCTAATAATACTTAGTGTAGCGCTGCACAATTATTCAAATTTCAATCATGATTTTGGTTGCCATGATTAAATAAATCTGATTGTCTGCAATATTTACATTTATAATACGAGTTATGTAATAGTGCATTCATTCAGTTAGCCTTTGGCACATTTTAAAAAGAAGTTTTTTTTTTATTAGAATTCTTATTTAAAGCTTCATTTTGGATTGTAAACGGTACACATTGTTTAAAAGTAGCGTAAAACAGTTTTTACAAAATATAAATTGTGATTATACTATTGATAAAAAAATAATCATGATTATTATTTTGGCCATAATCGTGTAGCCCTAGCTTATTGAAGAACTAATTTCACCAGAAAATGTGCTTCTTAGGTGCAAATAAAGGACAATGAGCAACTACACAATTATACATATGTAACATAACTTTATGTGTTATGAGACAAAAAAAAAGGACATTTCACATCCGCTGTCATTTTTGCAGTGGATTTCTTCCACATGACTGAATACAAAACATATTTCAATGAAAAGTTTTCCACTCGAATAAAAATAAAATGTACTTTTTTTATTTTTACAATGTCATCAAGTGTATATACAAGTAAACATGTTTGGACACAAAAAAAACTTAAGTGGACATTAAGCTTTGCTGGTTTCTTCTACGTGTTGGTATGGGGAGAGATTGGTCTGAAAAAATATTCACAAATATTATATATCCCCAAGTTTCATGGTTTTTTGAATTTTCACACGTGGTTTTTTTTTTAGATTTTCACACGTTTTGTCAATTTTCACAGCTTTTTTATTAGATTTCCATGTGCGTTTTGTTTTTAGATTTGCAGATTTTAGCGTGTTTTTTTTAACTTGTTCTTCAGAAATACATGTAAAATTGTGTATATATTTGCAAATATCTTTGAGACAAATCTCTCCCCATACGGTGGAGTCTTTCCATTTTCACAGTTCAGGTGTCTACACAGCTAGAGGTGCAGCCAGTGCATTTTGAAAGGTCTCTGAGTCCATGACACACGACAAGGACGCATCCTGTAGAATAGACGCCAAGTCAGAAGCACAGGGCTGCACAGATGCATTCTGGGTAGAATCCTTCCCCTGGACTCTTTTCACATCCTTGAACCCACTCAACCTGGACGCCAGAGACCTCTTGGGTCTGGGCTTCTTTGCCTTCCTCCTGGTGGGGTCGTGGATGATGCTGTGGCGCTGCAGACTTTTCTTCATGGCAAACGCCTTGCCACAGTCCGGGTGAAGGCAGAGGAAGGGTCTCAGGTTCTCGTGGAAGGAAGCGATGTGGCTCTGCAGGTTGAACAGTGTGGTGAAGGAACTGTCACAGCTGTCTCGAGGACACCTGAACACCACTCTGGTGTCTAGGTGCACGTACAGGTGCTGCTCCATGGACGAGGTGTCCCTGAACACCTTGCTGCAGTACCGGCATGTGACCACAGGGCGGTGCTGCTCCTTCTTGTGCTTCAGTAGCTCCGTCCATGTCTTCCCGGTGAACGCACAGCCCTCCTCCGTGCACGGGTACCCTCGGTGGACCTTCTCGTGGCGCTTGAGCTTGCTGGGGAAGGTGAACCTCGCGCTGCAGCCCGGATGTGGGCATGTGTAGGGCGGAAGCTCCGTGTGCTGTTCACACATGTGCGACTTGAGCTGATTGTGCTTCTTGAACTCCAGCCCGCAGTTCTCAAACTTACACACGTATTTCTTCGCCTCCTGCGCGTGGATGCGGGTGACGTGCGTGGCTCTGTTGGCGTTAGTGGTGAAGCTCTGCGTGCATCCGGCCTCCGTGCACGGGAAGGGCTTCTCCCCGGTGTGTGTGAGCTCGTGCCTGGTCAGGTGGTAGCGGCTACAGAAGGACTTCACACAGCCAGGCCACGGACACGCGTGCGGCTTCACCCCGGTGTGTTTACACAGGTGAGCGTCCAGCTTCCACTGCTTGTTGTAGGCGGACAAACAGCCGCGGAACGAGCAGATGTAACGTTTGTAGGGAAGCTCCGTGCTGCCCTCCGTATCCGCCATGTTTGTAGCACATTTTATTAGACTCCCAGAATCCTTTTCGAACGATGACTTCTTCTGTTTTTGTTTTTATTTCCGGCAGTGTGGACTCTACAAGGCCTATCACTGCCCTCCACTGGTCTCTAGCTTAACTTTGTTTATTGTATTTATTTGTCTTTTTTTTATTATTATTGAACAAATACAAACAAAAGCACCATTAACATTTCTACAGATTATAGACAAAGCTGAAAGGCTATGCATCATAAATCACTTTACATTCTGTATAATTCACTCATTCTACAGATTACTGTACTGCAGAGGTGGCAAAAGTACATGTCTTCAGGACTGAAATAAAAGTATAGATATTAGAGGTGTCTCGATATTGGTCCAATATTAGCCTGACAACGAATATTGGATTCAAAATTCCGGATTTTCCAATTTATTTATTTATTTATTTTTCCCAAAATTCATGTTTTTATTTATTTTATTCAATTGCAGAATACTGTAGATATTATGTTGAAGGTTAAAATGTATGTAACAATTGGTTAATAATAAATGGGTCAGTTTTTCTCATTCCTACTATTGCTGACTGTTGTTCTCTGTTTAACATCACTTCTAACATTCCACAATACAAAATAAGTAATTATTTTTTTTTATTAAAGAAGAAGAAGAAAAAAAAGTGTGTGATTCATGCTGATATCGTTATCGGCCGATACGCAAGGCTGCAATACTGGTATCATGTAGGCTAAAATGTATAACAAGGTGCAAATGAATCCCGAATGCTTATATATATATATATATATATATATATATATAAAAAATAATAATAATGAGTAAAAAAGTTAAAAGTAAAACACATTTCCCTTCAATAATAAGACAGGGTTTTTTTAAACCAGCAAAAATCCATATCTTTTTTGTTTTTGTTTTTAATAACTTGTAGAAAACTGGTACATGGAAACAAGTTAAATCTGTTACACTTTATGAACACCTGGAGAATTTAGCACTTATTATAGATACAATTTGTAAAGAAGAAAAAAAAAATAGCAAATGCTCAAAAAAACCCAGAGCAGCTTTGAGTTTAACATTTTTAAGAATGTGTAGAAAACTGGTAGATGGATATAAATTAAACCTGTTACCCTTTATGAACATCTGAAGAATTTAGAACTCAGTATAGATACAATTTTTAAATAAAATGTGTCAAGAAAAAAATAGCAAATGGTCAATTAAATCCAGAGCAGCTTCGAGGGTAACATTTCTAAAAACTTTAAAATGTTAAACATGAAACTAAGGGACCTAAATTATAGTTTTCAAAGTGTTTGTAAATTGAGACTTTGTCGACGTTTAAGTTACGAAATCTAGAAAAAAATGAAAGGGGTGGGATTAGGTAAGTTTATTCTTCTTCCTACTCCTTTTGGTTCATGTAAACTGATACGGCAATATACTGTTTTGCTGTTATTTCTTGATGTCAATTTATTTTATTTGTTTCTAAACTTTTTTCAAGTTGTCTTTTACATGATCGAAATAAATAAATCAAAGACAAAACAAAAACACACTATATAAATATACAGTTGATATAAAAAGTCTACACATCCCTGTTCAAATGCCAGGTTTTTGTGATGTAAAAAAAAAAGACACCAATATAAATAATTTCACAACTTTTTCCACTTTTAATGTGACCAGAAAAACTCAACAACTAACTTTTAAGTCGGGGAGGGGGGGGTCGCGAGACATTGGGAGGGGGTTGCCAAATGCCTTCAAGAAACAGAATATTTTTTGAACAACATGAACCTGTTTTTGCTCATTTTTACCCTTTTTCTGCAACGACACCAAATGCCATATTTGAACTTATTTTCATCCCTTTTTCGTGCCATATTTTTGCTCCTTTTAATGTATTTTTTCTACGTTATTCCCATTCCTGCCACTTCATCAAATTTCAATGCAACATTTTTTTTTTGTTGCCACTTTTAACATCTTTATACCATATTTCATGCTCATTTTGGCCAATTTAACCACATTCACGATTTGTTATGCCTATTATTTTCCAGGTCAAGCTAATTGTTACTACTTTTAAAATTACATTACCCCTACTTTTCAACTTTTAACCAATTTTTGTGGTTTTTAAAATCCAGTTTCAACACCTTTTTCAACATTTTTGGTCACTTTTAACCAATTTTATTTCTGATTAAAACAAGGATTTACATCTTTAGGATGACCATATACTATGGCACAAATAATAAACTTCCTGGGTAACAGTGGATATTATATGATAAATAAATAAATGTGGGTATCACAGATTCATAGTACAATGGATCATCATTTTGCTGAGTTCATGGATGGTCCACAAAAATCTCTCCCCTTTATTCCCCCTTATAGATGTCCCTGTCTCCTCATGACTGTTCTTCAATGTTCATGTCTGTGTTCAACTCCCTTCAGCTACAGTGGGGGTCCCCAGTCTCTGGAACCTTTATTTTGGGGGTCCTTGGCTGAAAAGGTTTGTGGTGCACTCGTCCCGAAATGCAAACTTTAGAACTAAAACATATCCTGGCAGATGCTCAAGGTAATATTTCACAAAAGCATCTGCTTTTTTTTTTGTTTTTGTTGTCATGTCCAACATAAGTAACATCCATATAGATATTATAACAGGACATAGTTCAAAGAATTACTGCCTATTTTAGTTTATTAGCCACATTCTTCCCTTACAAACACTGTAACCGATTTCTGTAGTTTCTACAGTAAGAATATACAGTAACTTCTTGTTTTTGTGTTTTACAAAGTTTAACTGTGTACTGCAGTGCATCATGGGTAAAAAAAAAAAATTACAGTAATTAGCATCAATTTTCTACAGAGATATATTATAAAACTACAGGAAATCTGTGTTCTCCCTGTTGAGTGTGTATTACAGTTTATTATTGTTTCTGTGAAACCTCCCGCATCCACTCATTCAGCTCTGTGCGGTGTTCACACCAAGCTAGCCTGTCTGAGCAGGACCCCATCTCCCCCCTCACGACGCGGCCGTGGCAGCGGGAGAAGAGACGGGGACACTCACGGATACCGCGGAGGCACCTGGGGCTACCAGCCGCTATCCCCCAACACGAGGAGGACGTCCACGTGTTGGACTGCGGGGATGATGACGACGGGAGAGGAAGAGGAGGATGACGCCTTCATCACTCCGACCCGGGCTGCACTGCCTGCCGCCACCGTGGACAGAGGAGGATGGGGAAAGCACACCAGCCCCTCTCCCCGGTGGAACCACTCGTCGCGGCACCTCTGCTTCCGTGGCTGTCTGCGGTGTCCCCTGAAGACCGAGCCTGCCGACCACAGCGGACCGTCTCCAGGCTGACCTCTCGGTCTCCATGATGCTCACAGTCTACCAGGATGAGCTGTGTGTGTTCGGGCTCTGATTTTAGGGGTTGTTCAGGCAAAGCTCCTCAGGTTCTAAAGGTTTACGGTAAAACTGTACGTTTTTAATAAATGTGTTTTTTACAGCTCTGACTCTGGTTTTATTTAACAGGTGAAAGGAATCTATTGCATACAGAATGCTTCACAATATGCATATTTTTTTAAAAGCTGCTGATAGAAAATAGAATTTACTGTAAAAAAAAAAAAAAAAAAATGTGAAGTTACAGCTATTTACTGGCATTTTTTGTTGCCAGATAAATACTGTAATTTGAATTACAAGATAAAAACAAGAGTACAACAAAACACCACTTTTCTGTAAAAATGCAATAAATTGTTGTAATTCATTTACAACAAAAACATGTAAAAGTTATACTGTTATTTACTGTAATTCTTTTTACAGTAATTCAATGTGATATTTACAATACTTTATTGGCAACTTTTTTGCCATGTGTTTACTGTAAAATCACCAGTAAATTATTTACAGTGCAGCTCTAACACAGCTTTAACTTTGAAAGTAAATGTCACATTAAGAAAAATATACCAATTTGGAGAATAAGTTTAAATAGCCAAAAATTGAAGGAATTATTCTCAATATCAAACACACACACCTTCATATATATCTATAGTATATTTAGAGGAAAGGAGATGAATCAAGTTTGCTATTTAAACCGTGGTATTGAGTAGCTTTAAAGTATAAATCCAAAATACAATCTTTGTAGGCGTTTTTTAAGTCTGTCTCCACCCTGTACAATAACTGACATCTTTAAGGTGGTACAGCTGCCGTGATTAACATCTATCTATCAATCTCTCTCTCTCTATATATATATATATCTAGCAAAAAAAAAATATCGGTGTGTCTGTCTGTTCCTCAAATATCTCTGCAAATCAACAGCAATGATACCGTTCGTAAATTATTTTATAAAATTGCAGCTTTGCAGAACGGCTCATTGTTGACAGGTTGTCATGGTTACTCAGGATAAGATGAATGGTGCGTCGATCATCTACAGGAGTGACTGCACAGGCTTTTAAAAACGACTAAAGTGGGAAACTAAGGTGAGTAATATTAGTATTAGTAGAGTAATATATTAATAAAAACTCGTGCGTGTGCGCGTGTGATTCAAAATTAAATTTTCATTAGGAATTGAGTGTTTACAAGATCAGTTTAAAGAGCATTTAACTTATAACCTCCCACTTTTCTATAGCAAGACATACTTCCTACGGGCACTGCACTAGTCTGGATTATGTTCATCCATTGGCTTTCAATTATTACCATTTTATGTTCTGCTAGTCTTGTTTTGCGTTGTCTCTTTGTTAAAGCAGCCATAGGGGCATTCAAATGTGTACATTCTAATGTGTAAACAACAAACTATTGCAATCAATAAACAATATGATATTGTATTTATGACCTGATGTGGAATCTGTAAAATAATTAGCATTGATTATTCATATTGTGGCAGTAATTGCAGGTTCTTTGTCTCCACACCTAAGCAGCACTCCATGTCAACCTGTTCCTAACTGAGGATTTATGTTTGTTTAGGTTATCTTTCCAGTTCATCATTACATCAGCAGTTGGTGATTTGTAGTCGACACAATGGTAAGTAATAATTCATTTTCCATATTACTTCTGTTTTTTTAACATCAAGAGAATACAGTCCTTGATTAATTTTATTGAATTTCAATCATATTTTTCAATGCAAGTAGATAAATGAAATCATATGGGAAAGAACTATCACTGAATGTGTTTTTGGTTTGTTTGTTTGTTTGTTTCTCCGAGATCAATTCTGTATCTAAGCCTACTGTTATTTTATTTTTTGGTTTAAAAATCTGAATGATCTTGCTGATAAAACTTTACTTAAAATAAGAGTTAATTATTTTGTTCAACCTTTTTTAAAAAAAAAAAAAATGTATTCAAATGGATCTATTTGTTTGTTTGTTTGTTTGTTTGTTTTTGTGAATGATGTTTCATTTTTTTGTTTGCACTGACAGGGTGAAAGAAAAGGAACAAATAAATACTATCCTCCAGATTTTGATCCAGCCAAGGTGTGTGAAATCCCACAGTCCTTTTTGTCTGTTGTGTAAGCTTTGCTTTTAAAAAATACATTACAATCTCTATTTATTAACAGGTTTAATGTGTTCAGTTATTTGATTTGACATTGGTTAAAAATGGTCATGAAAAAAAAACCTTTTGTGCTGATATTTCATTTATTTTACAGTTGACCGTTGATTCATTTCCTTACATTGCTGCAGAAAAAATGATACACATTTACACACATATATTAAAATAAAACACATTTTTTGCATAAACATTCTCCATAAGTGTCAAAAGTGTTTGTTGAGATTGTTTTTGATGATTTACACACACAAAAAAAAAAAAATCAATAACAATAACTTACTATTTTGGACATTTTTCTTTTTTCAGCATGGATCACTTAATGGTTACCACAAAACTCACGCTCTACGGGTGCGAGCCAGGAAACTGTCCCAGGGCATCCTCATCATCAGGTTTGTTTGTTTGACACACGCACAGTCATTGGTCACAGATGTTTGAGTGGAGCGCTAAAGATGCTAGCATTTTGGTCGACTTCTCACCATAAGCAGATACTGTAACTGGTTATTAATCTGATGTGTTGAACCGTGTCCCATTGCCACCATTGCACACATAATGTATCATCTCTGTAAAAAATGTTGGATTATTGTGCAGAAGATTGATCATATTTGTGGAGACTCAGCCATTATCATACAGGCTGACTATGATTTCATACTTGGTATTAGCAGAGTCTGAGCTGATAAAGGTTGAGATTATGACCTGAAAGAACTAAAATTATTGAAAAGAAATCCCCCTTTTAATTCATCAGAGATTGTAAAAATGTAGTTTCTTTAAAGCATTGTCAATTTTTATTGGACAATATTCTTAATGTACTGAAATCACGCTTGTGGTGTTTATTGTTAGAAAACAGCTTTGAGTGGAAAACCATTGCCAATGCTGAAATAATCCAACTAAACATTTGTAAAATAATGCATATTGTATTTTTTTATTCCTTACAATTAATTTAATTAAATTGGTATTGTAGGAGGAAGACTTATTAATAATGTGATATATGAATGAGAATATTAATTAGGATTATTAATATTACTCCATATTTTCTCCTTTTCACAGGAGAAAAATGTTTTTAGACTAAACTCATTAATTTGAATCCAGGGAAGTAGACTCGTACAGCAACATATACTGTATATAATTCCAGCAAATTAATTTTGTCTCTTTTGTAATAATGTTTAGGTTTAATTTTTTCAGGCAAAACTTTTTCAGGAAATTTACTCCTACATGTTTCGACTGCCAACTGCCAGTAGATGACTCTGAGGAAGACTGACAGTTGGCAGTCAAAATATGTCGGGAGATCAAAGTAAATTTCCTGAAAAAAGTTTGTCTTAATAAATGAAACCTTAACATAGTGATCCAAGCCTACTTCTAATAGTTTATTGTTCACGTGTATTTATTACAGATCACATCTAGTCATGCATATAGACATACCATACCACAGCTTAAAGAATATTTTACAGTGACAGTAGTAGCAGTAGTAGTTACATGGTTAAATGCATCATATGTGTTTATGATGTCTACAATCACCCACACTGTGTTTTTATCCATCAAGGTTTGAAATGCCCTATAACATCTGGTGTGATGGCTGCAAAAACCACATTGGCATGGGTACGACTGAAGAAAATCACAATCTAAAGGTCACACACTGTTCATTTACATCGCCTTGACTCTGTCATGTCTCTGTGCAGGGGTTCGTTACAATGCTGAGAAAAAGAAAGTGGGGAACTACTACACCACGCCAATCTACAGGTACGTCATGTGACGGCTTCTCCTTCAGTCCCAAACCCCAAAGTGGTAACACAGTTGCTTCTCCGCAGGGTTGTAGTCAATTATAACTGGAATTGCGTAATTGATAATTAATTAAAATCATGAGGTAATTATATCATAATTGAAAAAACCTGTTGCTGTTTTAATCATAATTCAATTGCAATTGGGTTCAGATAATTGACTTTGTAATTGTAATTGGCATTATATAAAAACTGTCAGTTACAATTTAATTGATTAATTAATTGATTTGGAATCCTAACAAGGTAACCAAGTGATGAAAACTAAATTATGTATTTTACAGCTGTTTTAAGACAGGTTAAAACTAACCTGTTATAATAAGAGATGCTATCAGAAAGCTAACACAAGTTTTATTGGGTTATTTATTTCAGGTTCAGTAATTGTGATTAATTGAATTTGAAATTTAGTAATTGAGAACGTAATTGTAATTGACTTTCATGGGAAAAACAATAATTGTAATTTTAACTGTAATTAGAAAAAATGCCAGTCACTGTAATCACAATTAATTTGTAATTGAACATGGATAATTGAAGACATAATTATAATTGGAAAATGTAATTTACCCCAACCCTGCTTCTGGGTGCCAGGTTCAGGATGAAGTGTCACCTGTGTGTGAACTACATTGAGATGCAGACGGACCCAGCCACTTGTGACTATGTGATAGTGAGCGGAGCAAGCAGGAAGGAGGAGCGCTGGGACATGGCAGAAAACGAACAGATCCTCACCACAGGTAGAAGACTCTCACCATGCTGTAGTTCTGAAGTATCCCAGGTTTTCAGAAGTCATGGTGACGCTTGTTTGGTTTCAGTTTGTTGCTGAGCTTCCATCTCTTCTTACAGAGCGAGCGGAGAAGGAGAAGCTGGAGACGGACGCCATGTACAAACTGGACCACAGCAGCAAAGATAAGCAGAAGCTGAATAAGGCTCTGCCCTCGCTGTCAGAGATCCAGGACATGCAGAGCCGCTGGATAGACGACTTCCAGCTCAACAGCGCCCTCCGTAAAAAGTTTAGGGTAAGTAGTAAAAATGTTTTTTTGATTATTAATGGTGTTGTGGATGATGTTATTTTGGCTTCAACTTCCGAGTGGATCATCTTAAGTATTGATCTTCCTAATTGTCATTCATTCTGATGATACAGTATGTTTACGTAAGGCCGTCGTACATGTTTGTGCCTGGTGCGCACCAGGTCCTTTGAAAAAGGATTTTCACTTACCGATGGCCAGTTTGACATAGTGGGAAAAGTGCAAATCTTCTTTTGCAAGGTAATCTTGTATGAGCGATGCCAACTCCAACTTGTAAACAGAGCTGTGCACGAGGAAAACTGGGCTGGTGGACGCTCTCTCGCACACGTAGGCCTTCCCACTTGGAAGCAGGTAGTGTTGCGCATGTGCAGAGGGTGTTTTTTTTCTAAACTTTGGGAAAATCATCAGTTCTGCATAGTCTGTTTACAGTAACAGGAAGTATAATATTTTTAAAAGTAAAGATTCATTATTAGCTTTCTGCCGATATTGTCCGACACTGGAGAGGAGGATCCGCCATATACCCGTAGTCAAACCTCGTATCCAGGAGGAGCAATGTGGTTTTTGTCCTGATCGTGGAACTATGGACCAGCTCTACACCGTCAGTGGGTCTTAGGTCTTAGAGGGTCCATGGGAGTTTGCCCAACCAGTCCACATGTGCTTTGTGGACTTGGAGAAGTGTACTGAGGGGAGTCCTGAGGGGAGTTCTCCGGGAGTACGGGGTATATCCAGGGCTTAATTTGGGACAGATCCTGCCGGAACAAGATCCGGCACCTCCCATATTTTGA
Organism: Gouania willdenowi; assembly: GCF_900634775.1. Classification (NCBI taxonomy): domain Eukaryota; kingdom Metazoa; phylum Chordata; class Actinopteri; order Blenniiformes; family Gobiesocidae; genus Gouania; species Gouania willdenowi. The sequence goes on from NC_041044.1 coordinate 8,002,960, forward strand.
CAGGCACTTATTTGATTGGATACAGCACCTTGTTTTGCTTTGAGGTGTTTTGATTGAATAGAAGTATTACATTTGGACAACTATGTCTTGTATCGGGCTAAAATCAATTGAAATGTCATTGTACACACAAAACTGAATGTAAAAACTAAGTCAGGCCACACCCACACTATGTCTAAAGTGTGATTTTGTGTAAAAAATAGTTTCTGTGTCAGCTTGAAAGATGATAGTAAATGGAAAAAGAGCTCTTTTAAGCCATTAAGTAAGCTTGACGTAAAGAAGTCCAAGGTTGTTTCCGTGGAAATCGCGGGAAAGAGCAGCAGCACAGCAGCAGTTAGCGTAGCGAGTAGCAGTACCTGTAGCGATGATGCTAACAACAGACAGGACACTATCCAGGGGACATGAGGAGGACTCGGGGACAGAAAGAAGAGACGGAGACGATTGTGAAAGTTCTGGTATGAACATTGAGAAGGAGGCTCAGTTCAAAGCCAGGATTAGCTGCGTGACCTTTGTGACAGGAGTGGCTAAATTAGCTGTGATTTTGCGCTGTCCTTGGTGCTGAAACATGGCAGATTTGACGCTGTCACTCAGAGTGAGAGACAGATGCGCTCCTTAACGGGCGATTGTCTGTGCTTCTTTATGACTAATTCATCTTTTTTTTTTAATAAAACATTTAGGTTAATTGGTTGTTAATTGATGATATTATTGGCTGATTTAGTTAGCAAAAGGCGCTTTAAAATAAATGTTTTCTTTTGTGACATTTTTGTCTCTCTCTTACTGCTGGAACAACACTCGGCCTGTGTTTCTGGTCCTGATTTACAAACTAAGCACTGGGTATATCAGACCCTCTGTATGACCGGGGTCAGAGCTTGTTATGCATGACTGGCAGTAAGTCAAACTTGTTTCCAGTGAGGGTTGGACTCCATCAGGGCTGCCGTTTGTCAACAATTCTGTTCATAACTTTTATGGTCATGAGTTTGGTTTGGTGGCCCCAGGATTGGGTCACTGCTTTTTGTAGATGATATGGTCCTATTGGCTTCATCAGGCCGTGACCTTCAGCTCTCACTGGATCGACTTCAGTGACGTGCCGCGACCACTAGGGTTGGGTAGGCACGTTGCAAATGGAGACCACCAATGACAATTTTATATGTTTCTGCTGGCAAGTGTCAATCAAACAAAATCAAGATCGTAAAACACCATTAAAGAAACGAACAATTATTTAATATAGCCTCCATACTCTCCCAACAAAATATACCTCATGACACGGCAGCGCATCCGTTGTTTGTGTTGGAAACACAGAAACACGGAGAAAATGACAACAACAACAACTCACAACAGCCTCAGTGAGGCACATCCTAATCCTTCCTTTTGTACCATTCACTTTGACAAGTACCAACAATTTTCTGACCTTACCTTTGCTGAAGGTCTGGTAGCTCAGGTGTTGATCTCCCATCGTTTAAAAGCTGTTGTTTTTCCTCAAAAGAAAGTTTCTTTAACGCAACGCTGGATCAATTCACTAATGTGTAATGGGGGTGGGGTGTTGCTGGGGAAGTTTGAATAACAGTGAATTGACCAAAAGTTTATGGAGGGAGAGTAAAGCGACCGGGTGTGAGCACCCCTTAGTTACCAAGGAGGACAGCAACCATGATGTCACAAATTTATTAAAAAGATTAAGGTAAAACAGATTAAAATGCCCACAAATTAAAATCAACGTATGCTAAAATCCATTAACGATGTGGGCTAAGGAACGAATAAAATAGGGGAAAAAGTCACTGTCCACAATAAAGTGCAATGTGCAGCTACGCCCAGGTCCTCCGCTCTCCCTTGTCCCAAGGCGGTAGATCCCACTGGTCACAGGCTCAGGGTCCCCTGAAAATGCAAAACATAGGCCAGCACGGGGGTCCGAGACTACGTCCGAAGGAGGGGTGTTGCCACGTCACTTACAGGGCAAGGCAGAGTTCCCCTCTGCCTTTGCGTGTATGTGGCTCTTAACACTCCAATCAGTCTCGATACTTCCCGCTGGCTCCAGCCCTCCACACGCTGGGACACCTACACAGAACAACTACCGGCAGTCAAACGTCCCACAACAATATCCCCGATCTGACTTTGTCCAACAAGTGTTACTACGGTCCCATAGGGTACTCACACGGAAGGCAGAGTCCTCCTCTGCCCCTGCGTGTATATCGCCTCGCAACACTTGTGATCCCGGCGTGCTTGTGGTCCCCGATGCGTGTGCCGTCCTGTGCCCTGGGAACCTGGGGAGGACCCACAGCTTCCCTGCTGCTCCTTCTCCTGTCTGTGTCGTTTTTCCTCCCCCTGCTCCTTCTCCTGTCTGCCCCTTTTATTGTGCTCCAGCCACAGGTGCTGATTAACCTCAGGTGTGTTGATTAGCCTCAGGGTTTGGACATAGTCATGTGATGGGGTTGATCAAATTACAGCATGTGACTGGCAAGGTTCATAAAACAAAAGCTAAAATGCACTGCAAAAATAAAACCAATACAAAACACAGCACACAATACAAAATAAAATACCATTTCACAGCAGGATCACACCCCCCCATGCTCTGAGGTTGTCAGTCCCTGAAACATATACAGTTCAGTTTCTTTACCGTGTCGGTATTTGTCCAAAATTTGAGCGATTTGACCTTCTTGGGGCAAAATCCACAATGTCCTGCTCGGCCTGGGCTGGTGCTAAAGGTCCTTTCAAGTCAAAATTATCCATCAGGATGCAGCTCCTCTCAAGCATAAGGGATCACTGGTGAGGAACAAATGCACAAAGCCTACAAGAGGCACATGCAATGAGCACTATGGTGCTGCAGAAGGGGGCAAACAGTCCAGATTTGACTCCAGTTCAGATCACATGAAAAGGAATCCTCAAAGAAGAAGAAGCTCACAGAACGAGTTCACAATCCATAAAATGAGCAAACACCTATTGAATTAATCCTGTCATTTCCACACAAATGGAGCATGTTACCTCTGATGCAGCGCTACCATATTCCGAGTCCAATGACAATGCCTCCTCTTGTAGCGCTGCAAAGTCATCACCTGGGTGTCGACGAGCATACACCTTTAGTGCCTGGGCCATTGGTCCTTCACACAGTCCTAGAAGCAACTGATCTCGCAGAGCTGCCATGGAGGGGGGGGTCATCATGTCGCCGTAGCCTGCAATGTAATTCACGGAGACGTAAAATAAAAGACCGGACAGTTTCACCCGGCTTCTGAGCACAGATAAACAATTGTGACCTTACAATAGAAATTGGTGTTTGGTCACCATAGAGGAAGCCAAGATAAGTAAAAATTTTCCAGGCTGTGTCTTTTTCATCATCATCTAAGACGCTGATTTGACGCTTAGCTTCACCGGCCAACGCTCCTAAAACAATGGCAACTTTTCGGGGCTCAGTCAGCTCTTGCGACCCCAACAACCCTTCAATTTGTTCCTTCCAATCATTAAGTTTTAACTCATCCCCTGGCCCTTTAAACTTGGGGAGCCAGGGGGCACCAGGATAAACAGGCATCATCATGGCTACTTCCTCCTCGGTAACAAGTGTGCTCGAGACCCAGGTCCTGTCGACAACGCCAGAAAATGTAATGGGGGTGGGGTGTTGCTGGGGAAGTTTGAATAACAGTGAATTGACCAAAAGTTTATGGAGGGAGAGTAAAGCGACCGGGTGTGAGCACCGCTTAGTTACCAAGGAGGACGGCAACCATGATGTCACAAATTTATTAAAAAGATTAAGGTAAAACAGATTAAAATGCCCACAAATTAAAATCAACGTATGCTAAAATCCATTAACGATGTGGGCTAAGGAACGAATAAAATAGGGGAAAAAGTCACTGTCCACAATAAAGTGCAATGTGCAGCTACGCCCAGGTCCTCCGCTCTCCCTTGTCCCAAGGCGGTAGATCCCACTGGTCACAGGCTCAGGGTCCCCTGAAAATGCAAAACATAGGCCAGCACGGGGGTCCGAGACTACGTCCGAAGGAGGGGTGTTGCCACGTCACTTACAGGGCAAGGCAGAGTTCCCCTCTGCCTTTGCGTGTATGTGGCTCTTAACACTCCAATCAGTCTCGATACTTCCCGCTGGCTCCAGCCCTCCACACGCTGGAACACCTACACAGAACAACTACCGGCAGTCAAACGTCCCACAACAATATCCCCGATCTGACTTTGTCCAACAAGTGTTACTACGGTCCCATAGGGTACTCACACGGAAGGCAGAGTCCTCCTCTGCCCCTGCGTGTATATCGCCTCGCAACACTTGTGATCCCGGCGTGCTTGTGGTCCCCGATGCGTGTGCCGTCCTGTGCCCTGGGAACCTGGAGGGCAGAGTCCTCCTCTGCCCCTGGGAATTTGGGGAGGACCCACAGCTTCCCTGCTGCTCCTTCTCCTGTCTGTGTCGTTTTTCCTCCCCCTGCTCCTTCTCCTGTCTGCCCCTTTTATTGTGCTCCAGCCACAGGTGCTGATTAACCTCAGGTGTGTTGATTAGCCTCAGGGTTTGGACATAGTCATGTGATGGGGTTGATCAAATTACAGCATGTGACTGGCAAGGTTCATAAAACAAAAGCTAAAATGCACTGCAAAAATAAAACCAATACAAAACACACTAAAAACACAGCACACAATACAAAATAAAATACCATTTCACAGCAGGATCACAAATGCACTGTGAACGTATGTATAGCATTTAGCGTCGCACGATTACGTCCAAAGGCAGTGTAGAGAGCTGCCTTTGGATGCAAATGGTTTTCATCTTGGGAAACTGACTACACATGCACAAACACATGAACTTATAGGTACTGTAGGCTATTGGAAATTGACAAATAAATAATTTATAATAATATTATATTTAAAACAAATAATCAAAATATCAAGTCACCCTTGGGTTGGCATTGCACGTCACTGATCGACTTACAGCCGAGTGTGAAGCAGCCGTATTGAGAATCAGCACCTTCAAATTCTAGTCATTGGTTGTTGGCCAGAAAAATGTCACTGTAGATCTTCTTCTTTTGCATATATCATCATATGGCCAACTCAGTGTCATGTAGCCACGCCCTTGTCTCTGGTCTTAACTAGTAAAGGCCAGCTTGTGAGGGCGGGCTGTATAGGGGCAGTCGGAGATTATGTGCTCGGCATTCTGCTGACTGTAGATAAAACCAGTGGTATTCGATTGTTGCAGTTGCTCTTAAATACGGTGGCTGGGAAGTGTCAGGTGAATGCATTTACAGAAACGGACACAAATGCAAACAGGTCACAACACAAATGCAAACAGGTCACAACACGAATGCAAACAGGTCACAACACGAATGCAAACCGGCCACAACGGAAGTGCTTCCGACGGACCGGTATTACAGACGGACACGTTTCTGGCGGATGTTTTTAGCCCACCAGAACAGTTAAGAACAAGAAGAAGACATCGAAACGCGTATGAAAGTAAGTGAAAGTTGATCAGGATACTCATATATTTTTCATATCAGGCTATCATATTATAATACCCGTCCGACTGTCCGACTGTAATACCGGTCCGTCGGAAACACTTCCGTTGTGGCCGGTTTGCATTCGTGTTGTGACCTGTTTGCATTCGTGTTGTGACCTGTTTGCATTTGTGTTCATTTCTGTAAATGCATTCACCTGACACTTCCCAGCCACCGTACTTAAAGAACGAAAAAAGAAAAAAAAAAAAACAGTGATGTGTTATGTTGGCCTCTAGCAGAGCTCTTAAAAAAGGTCTGTGATTGACTGGGGAATAAAAACATTCATTATTTTAGACTGATGGCCATAATGTTATGACTTATTGATAAATCTTGTGTGTTGTTTTTATTTATTGCAATTTGTTTTGCAGACAGAAAAAACGGCCATTGCTGAAAAGGAGGAGAAGGACAACGCAGTAAGAATGAGAACCAACCTTTCCATCCCACTGCTCCCAGAGAAGGAGGAGGACAAGAAACTTGCAGCTCTGCTCACCTACCAGGCCCCAGAATGTAAGACATTTTTGCTTATTTTACCCTTTTTCTGCAACTCCAACACACTTGCCATATTGTGGCACCTTTTAATGCATTTTTTGCTGCATTACTCCCATTTATCCATCAAATTTCAATGCTTTTTCTGCACATTTTTTCCACTTTCAAGATATTTTCAACAATTACTGTATAAACCCTTTCCACCACGTTTCCACCTAATATCACATATTTTGAGCCATTTTTGTCACTTTTAACTTCTTCTCACCATATTTCATGCTTATTTTTGCCAAATTAATCACATTCATGATTTGTCAATCCAATTATTTGTCAGTTTAAACTGATTGTTCTTACTTTTACAATACCCCCCTGTCTGTCTGTCTGTCTGTCTCTCTGTTAGCAAGATAACTTTATGATAAAGGTTAACTTTAAGATAAAAGGTTATGAATGGATTTGGATGAAATTTTCAGGAAATGTTGATAATGGGACAAGGTGATTACATTTTGGTGATGTCAGAATCAGAATCAGAATCAGAATCATCTTTATTGGCCAAGTGTATGTTGTACACACGAGGAATTTGACTCGGTCAACTGTGCTCTCTCCAATAGTGAAACATTCAATAATAAACAATCAACTAGAAGAGATGATAATAAGTATAAACATAAGTATAAATATAAACAGTAGTTAGACTAGAATGTGCAAATAACAAGATGATGATAATAATAATAATAATAATAATAATAATAATAATAATAATAATAATAATAATAATAATAATAATAATAGTATAAAAAAAATAAACAAATACAAAATAAAAATTAAAAAAAATAAGATAAAAGAAGGAAAAAAATAATAGAAAAGAAAGATAATAATAAAATATAATAATAATAAAAGGAAAATAGTGCAGTAGAGCATTGATAAGTAGTGCAGGAGAACATTTAAATTAAAGGTATGTACATGAACATTCTCAGTGTCAGATTGATCCAGGGTTGTTATGTTTGGTTCCAGGGTTTTTCCACAGAAACAGGACTGACACTCTTTGACTGTTCAGTGTTAATCAGAGTGACAGCCTGGGGGAAGAAACTGTTTTTATGGCGGGTTGTTTTGGCGTACAGTGATCTGTAGCGTCTGCCAGAGGGGAGGAGTTTAAACAGATTGTGTGCAGGGTGAGAGGGGTCTGCAGTGATGCTACCTGCCCGTTTCCTGACCCTGGACAGGTATAAGACTTGGATGGAGGGCAGATCAACACCAATGATCTTTTCTGCAGTCCTGACTATCCTTTGTAGTCTGTGTCTGTCTAGTTTGGTTGAAGATCCAAACCAGACAGTGATGGAGGTGCACAGAACAGATTGAATGATGGAGGTGTAGAACATGATCAGCAGCTCCTGGGGCAGGTTGAACTTCCTCAGCTGACGCAGGAAGTACATCCTCTGCTGTGCCTTTTTCCTGGTTGAGTCTATGTGGGAGGTCCACTTCAGGTCCTGTGAGATTGTGGATCCCAAGAACCTGAAGGAGTCCACGGTAGCCAATTCCCTATTTAAAATGGTAAGGGGGGGGAGTGGGGGGGGATTTCTTCTGAAGTCCACTGTCATCTCCACGGTCTTGAACGGGTTCAGTTCCAGATGGTTCTGACTGCACCAAAGAGCCAGCTGTTCCACCTCCCGTCTGAAGGCAGACTCGTCCCCGTCCCGGATGAGACCGATGACGGTGGTGTCATCTGCAAACTTCAGGAGTTTCACAGAGGGGTCCCCTGAGGTGCAGTCATTGGTGTAGAGGGAGAATAGCAGTGGGGAGAGAACACACCCCTGGGGGGCGCCAGTGTTGAGTGACCGGGTGCCAGATGTGATGCTTCCCAGCCTTACTTGCTGCTTCCTGTCAGTCAGGAAGTTGGTGATCCACTGACAGGTGGAGGCCGGCACTGTGAGCTGGGTGAGTTTCTGGTGAAGGATGTCCGGGATGATGGTGTTGAATGCAGAGCTGAAATCCACAAACAGGATCCTAGCGTAGGTCCCTGGGGAGTCGAGGTGGTGCAGGATGTAGTTCAGACCAATGTTGACTGCATCCTCGACAGACCTGTTTGCCCGATAGGCAAACTGCAGGGGGTCCAGCAGGGGTCCTGTGATGTCCTTCAGGTGGCTCAGAACCAGCCTCTCAAAGGACTTCATGACTACAGACGTCAGAGCAATGGGTCGATAGTCATTAAGTCCTGTGATGGCAGGTTTCTTGGGGACTGGGATGATGCTGGAACTTTTGAAGCAGGAAGGTACTTCACACAGCTCCAGTGATGTGTTGAAGATCCGTGTGAAGATGGGAGCCAGCTGCTCAGCACAGGCTTTCAGGCAGGAGGGAGATACTCCGTCTGGTCCTGGAGCCTTTTTGATCTTTTGTTTTTTGAAAAGCTGGCACACATCTCTTTCATTGATCTTCAGGGCAGGTGGGGGGACAGAGGGAGAGGTAGGGGGGGAAGTAGGGGGAGCAGGAAGGGCAGAGTCCAGGTGATGGGCTGATGCTAATGAGCTGGGGGGTGGGTGTGAAAACCTGCAGTAGAAGCTGTTCAGGTCTCTAGCTAGTCTTTTGTTACCAGTAGGGTGGGGGGAGGGTTTCCTATAGTTGGTAACTTCATGCAGGCTTTTCCACACTGCAGAGGGATCTTTGTTTGAGAAGCTTTGTTTTAGCTTCTCAGTGTAGCACCTCTTGGCTACTTTGATCTCCCTGGATAGTGTGTACTTGGCTTGCCTGAACAGGTCCCTATCCCCACTCCTGTAGGCTTCCTCCTTAGCCTGACGTAACATCCTAATGTTCTGCATTACCAAAAATAAGAAAATACTTCTCGTGGAAATCAAAATAAGGGTGAATGTGAGCTGTGCCTGAGCCTGCTCCTTTAAGTGTGGTGGCTTATGGGTAATGTAGTAGTGGTAGGGAAGTGTATTGTGTGTATGTCCTGCCCGGCACTCGTGCTGTACTCTCTACATGTTTGTGACAAAAGAATAAATGTGGCACCATTTAAATAAAATAGTGCACTATGGTTTAATAAATTACTTGGCGGAAGTCTGCGCTCTCCCAGTGCTTTTTTAGTTCTGTCTGTTTTTTGGCCACTCTAATTTCAAACTTTTAACCAATTTCTGTGGTTTTTAAAATCCCTTTTCCACCATTTTTTGTCACTTTTAACTCATTTTATTTCTATTTAAAACAAGGATTTACATCTTTCAGATGACTATATACTATGGCGCAAATAATAATAAACTTCCTATTTAACAGTGGATATTTATTATGAATAAATGTGGTTATCCCAGATTCATAGAACAATGGATCATCATTTTGCTGACTTTATGGATGGACCCCAAAAAGCTCTTCCCTTTATTCCCCCTTATAGATGGCCCTGTCTCCACATGACTGTTCTTCAGTGTTCATGTCTGTGTTCAACCACCTTCAGCTACAGTGGGGTCCCCGGTCTCTGGATCCTTTATTTTGGGGGTCTCTGGCGGAAGGTTGAAAACAACTGATTTATATTATTCAGCAGGAACACACATACCTGTATGATGTCTTTATACATCCCACAAAGCGTCTCCTTCATCAGCTCACATGATTTTATTTACCTATCGTTTTGCACAGCCACCATAATATCCTTACTAGAGATACAACGAATATATGCAGCTGTGTGGAATTTGCATGAAAAAGCAACATTTGGACTTTGGATTAGGGAGTTGAAAGCAAGGCCGAATTGTAGCATATGGCGCAATCAAACAACGTGCAGTGATTTAGAATCAGAAAAGTATGTGAACGTTGCTGCAGAACCAGCAGCAGCTCCTCCTTTTCGCTCACAAACACAGCAGACTCTCTCCTTACCGCTCTCTGTCGACTGTCACCACGTAAAAGTTGGAACTCGTCCAATTCCACAACCGAGTCAGTTGTTAGGGCTGTGAGCCACCAATCATCCCCGTCGTTTCCTCCTTACACTACACCGGGTCTCGCTGCATAGGCTAGTGTAGCATTAGCACGAAGTGCTAACAGCTGATGTGTGTAAACAATGGGTCCGTGGCTCCAAGCAGTGACTCCCAACATGATCAGCAACAGAAAAAGTAGTGCAGTTTGGGCGTCCAGTAGTGCAGTTTGCATTTCCATATATGGCAATAAAGTATAATATATATTCTATATGAAACCGCAGTGTTTGTTTTAGCTGTTAAATAGTTGGAGAGGGAGGAGCTCACATTCTAGGAGGCGTGTTAGGTGACGTTGCCTGTGTTGGAATATACTTTATTCTTATTCCAGCATGTTCGTTGAATAGGAAGGATCACAGTTAAAATTCTTACTTGACCTTTTATTTTACCTGATGTGCAGGAAGCAGTTCAATACGAGATCTCGGGCTCAACCACACCCTTCTTAGAAAAATGCCTAAAACAGAGTCTTGAGCAAAATCAAAGAAGAAGAGCCCCGAATTGCATGTGCAGGGCTAATTTATGCTTTCAACTCACGTCATCCGTTTATCAGTTATTGTGCTCCTGTGTAACCTGACTCCAATAACTAATACAGACATAAAGTGTGGTTGAGCCGTTATAGTCTTTTCAACATGTTATTCAACATCACAATGTTACAAAAGACATCTGAAGTAATTCAGAAAGTGAGTATTTAACTGTTTACACAAAGATTTCAATAATGCCATATATGGCATTGACCTTGACCATTTCAAGGAAAAAATGAGTGGCTGCAATAGCTCAGAGTGGAAAATTACAACAAAATGTTGAAACAGGACATGTTTACCTGCTGCACTTATCTTTGCCTTAAGCAATGATTATATGTTAGATCAACACCCAATTGATTATTTAAAACCTTCACATGCCAATGTGGGCAAAATCCAACTCGCCCATTTGGAGATGACTTTCTACAAAATGTGGAATAACAAGGGAGGAAGGAAATAGAACTTTTTAAACTTTGTCCCTCTGAATTAGGCTAAAAGGATGTATATCACTGTATCAAAATCATTATAAAGTGATTTTTTTTATCATACCTCCCCTTTAATGCACTTTAGTTTTTTTTTGGAATGCATGTTTCGTTTTATTTGAAGGGCTAATATAAATGAAAAACTTTGTTGTGCTTTTTTTGAAAAGCAAAGGCTACTGGAATATTTAAAAAATGTCATGATATTCAATAAACATTTATTTTCATTAAAAAAAAAAATTCTAAAAAATAGTGAGAAACTTAACAACCACATTCAGTATTCGGCCAAACGTTTATATTTTATTCGGCTTCGGCATCAAATTTTCATTTTGGTGCATCCCTAATCCTTACCCATAAAAGATGAGGCTAGTGGTAAAATTACAGGAGATATTTTGGTGAAAAACAGTGTATATTCTGAGATAATTAAGGATATGCTTTAGGTATTTAAAGCTATTAGAGGAAAATAAGTATTTAAAGTGTAAGCAAAAATAACTTCAACTACTATTTAAATGAATTCATGTTTATTGTTTCCTTTCCATCTTTCTTCAGCTTATGATGAGTACCAGCACCGCAAGAGGAAAGAGATCTCTTCTCGGTCCTGGTTTAAGTCCAATACATCATCATCTGCTGGAGCTGCAGCCACTCTGCTCCTTAAGTTGGGCCAGCAGGCCAAACAGGCAGCAATGACCAAAGCCTCCACTTCTCAGCTCAGCCCTCTGATCCGAAAACGCAGCACAATCAAAGCTGAAACCTGCGCCACCATCACCCAAAGGAAGTCACATGTTCCCATGGAGACATGCGAGGGGATGAAGTCGTCAGAAGCAGCAGAAACGTCTGCTGGTGTGTCATTGAATCGCTGTGAAGCAGGAGTGGAAACAGGCAGAGATGTTAAAGTCACACATGAGGAAAACAAAGAACTGATGCACACAGAGAACATGATGAGAGGAAAGGAGGAGCACAGAGGTGGAGGAGGGCTCTCCTCTCTGGTGGCGGACTACACCAGTGACTCTGCTTCAAATTCTGAACACTGAGAACGATGAACTGAAGGAAGCACATCCTCAACACACAGTTAACACAGTGTTTAATGGTGTCTGTTATTAAATGTAAAGTGTGAACATTGTTCACTTTGTTGTGATTTCGTATTAAACCTTTATCTGCGTCTTCAACCTCACACAGATTTTAAATGGTTTTAAAAAACGTTTCAGCAACACTTTGTGTTATATTGGGTGAAATGACCATTCCATCCTGAGAGTATAGTCAATACATTATGGGCCTGTACTACAAAGCTGGATTTCCTCTTATTGCACTAACTTCCAGGATTTATTCAGTGTGTGCTGTACTACGACGTTGGCTAACTTCTTTCCGGGGTAAATCACCATGGTAACTTAGGCTGAACACCTAACATGGTCCGTAGTAAGTTTTGTTCTGGATAAGATCTGAGCTAGGACTAAAGTCCCGCCTCCTGACCAAACAGTTCTCTTGGAAAATGACCTGCCCATTGTTCGAAGATCCTGATTGGTACAGATTTTACAGCTGTGTTTTGAAAAGAAAGAAAATTAATGGATAAATACAATGCTTTCATTTACCGACGACATTCAGTTCTCCTGCCTATAACAGTTAGCCAGAAGTCACCTGACAAACGTATGCAAATCTTAACCAGAGTCCGTTTAATTAAGTTTAAAGATTTATTACCAGTTTGGATAGAGGATGGTTTAGTTCTGGTCACAGCTGTGGCCCCCTCCTCACATACACCCAGGATAAGAGGCAGAATTTAACACGAGTACTTAGATAGCGGGAGGAAGATCCTCCATCGCTCTTACAATGACATCATCATTTGGTGACAAGTCAGATCTTGGTCCGGAGCTGTTATCGTCACAGCCAGTGGGGGGCTGCTTCCAGTCCATCTTCATTTAGTCAGCAACGCACTTAATTTGAAACATCTCTGTCACATCTTTTAGGAAAGATATAGATTTATATTTGATGGACTATATAGATCTACAGTAGCTGATGAAGCCTGTGTCGGACACTCTCCGTATGCGTGGATGTTTCAACTCATTCATTCTTTCATTCATTCATACATACACTATAGTGAAGTTGACGTTATCAGCAGGAACATTCTACAGTGAAACAATGTGCTCTCATCCCAGTGTGTGTGTGATAAATTGAGGAGGACTACCTGAATAGAAACACGTCTGTGATGTAATAAGTGAAACTGATCAGGGTGCACGGTAGTTTAATGGTTAGCACGTCCGCCTCACAGCAAGAATGTCCGGGGTTCAAGATCCTGGGGCGGACACTTGGGGCCCTTCTGTGTGGAGTTTGCATGTAATCCCCGTGCTGTGTGGGTTTCCCCCGGGTACTTCAGCTTCCCCCCACAATCCAAAAACATGTAAGGTTGATTGAAGTCTCGGAATTGCCCGTGGGAGTGGTTGTTTGTGTTTGTGTTCCCCTGTGATGGACTGGCGCTCTGTCCAGGGTGTGTCCCTGCCTAGCGCCTTGTGTGACCCAAAGATAGGCACTGGCAGATCCCCGCGACCTTAAAAAACAGGAACAAGCGGATCTAAAAATGGATAGATGGATGATCAGAGCGCTGTCCGTTTATGATCCCATGGATTAATAATGTATTATCTCACTCTTTTATGCATTAAAGGTATTGTGGACGATGTTTAAAAAAGAAACGCCCGCTCCACATTTTGAAAAAAAACGCGCACGCGCAACACGCCTACATGTGCGGGAGAGCGTGCACGAGCCCCATTTTCCTCGTGCACAGCTCTGTTTACAAGTTGGTGCGGACATTGGTCATACAAGCTTACCTTACAAAAGAAGATATGCACTTTTCCCACTATGTCATACTCGCCACCGGTAAGTGAAAATGCATTTTCAAAGGACCCGGTGCTCACCGGAAACGAGCACGAAGACGTACGACGGCCTTTCGTAAACATGATTGACAATTAGGAGGACCAATAGTCTTGATGATCTACCCGGAAGCTAAACATTGTCTACAATACCTTTAACAGTGTCAGCAGCTTCGTGCCTGTGTTCTTTTCTTCCTGCTTTTTATGCAGCAACAGTGTTGATTTCCGTCTGAATTATGGATTTTAATTCTTCATAATTTTAAAGAATTACTCCTCAATTGTGATGTAAGTTGCTCTATAGTTTGTCTGTGTTTGTGATTGGTCACTGGAGCACGCATGTAACCTGCCTGAAATCACCTGGCTGAAGTGAACATATTTATATCCTGCTTTGTAGTACAGGGGCTCTCTGACGAAGAATGGTTGGATAGGTGAAGCCCTCTAACGGAGAGATATCCCGGATATACTGTACTTATCCAGCTTCATAGTACAGGCCCTATATGTTCAGATAAAGGAATGTTAAGAACAGGAACCCTGTAAAAACTGACCGATCCCTGCCATTTGGTCCAAACGGAAAGAACCAATTAGATGCCTTCTTCTGTCCCTCCCTCCTCCTGTGTGCACTCTCATCACATGACACTGTTCCTTGAAATATCAGCACGAATATGGTTCTGAAGAGCCTGAAACGTGATGCAGGTGTTGTTTCTTTCTGTTGGACGGTTCACTATTTTTGGGTGCACGGTGGCTTAGTGGTTAGCACGTCCGCCTCACAGCAAGAAGGTCCTGGGTTCAAGCCCTGGGGTGGACACTTGGGTCCTTTCTGTGTGGAGTTTGCATGTTCTCCCCGTGCTGCGTGGGTTTCCTCCGGGTACTCCGGCTTCCGCCCACAATCCAAAAACATGACTGTAAGGTTGATTGGAGGCTCTAAATTGCCCATAGGAGTGAATGAGAGAGTGAATGGTTGTCTGTGTCTGTGTTGCCCTGTGATGGACTGGCGCCCTGTCCAGGGTGTACCCCCGCCAAGCGCCCTATGAGAGCCGGAGATTGGCACCGGCAGACCCCCGCGACCCTGTTAAACGGGAATAAGCGGGTAAGAAAATGGATGGATGGATGGGTTCACTATTTGTTTTGCTTTGGGGAGATTTATTTTTATTTCAGATTTACGTTCAAGCTTGTGGGGGCGTGGCTTAGGACGGAGTCCTGACTGAGGCGTACAGGAGGGGGTGGAGCTTAGAGAAGGTCTGGCTAGCTCAAATCATGTTAGCTTTTCAACGTTTCAGGGTTTCATAACATATTTCCTCCTATTAAAGCCTATTGTTCTTTGAGGGTCATATTTCAGGTTAAATCAGTGGTTCTCAAACTGTTTCTGCCACGTCGCCTTTAAAGTATTAATCATTTTCAGGGTCTTGCATTAAAAAATCAGAATCAGAATTATTTTATTAATCCCAGGGGAAATTGCTTATGTTACAGAACAGAGAAGAAGAAAAAAAAAATCACAAATAAAACAATAAAACGTTTAACAAAGACAAAAGAAAGAATAAACATTAAATAAGTGTATAATTAAGTAAAAGACTGTTAAAAAAATAGGGATCAGATACACACACATTACAGTAGTAGAAAATAAAGTAGGAGAGATAATAATAATAATAATAATAATTATAATATTCAAATTATACAATATGATACAGACAACCTTTATTGAAACAGGTAAAATGCTCCCCACAGTTTGAGAGCCACTGGGTTAGATCAACATAACTGAGTCATTTGGGGAGGAGTGATGCCTGAAAACACAGATCAATGAACTTTGTTTAGTGCCAGATCAAATATAAGTGACTGACAGTGACTTCAGTCGACAGTGACTGAAAACGTGAGGAGAGGTTTGTGTCTGTTAAAGCAGCAGATAGCCGCTCATTGAGTCTCCACAGTCATCATGATTCAATGGAGGCTTCACAGCATCTTCTTCCTGATGCTGCTCTGCCATTCTAAGGCACAGTTTAATATGAGAAGGTATGTCTCTACATGTTGCTGTTTTAAGGTTGTTTCCTTATGAAAAACTGTGTTTTTTCTTTCAGACAATCGTGGAGAGACAGGTTTGCCTGCTCAACATTGATTTACCAGTTTACCTTTATTATTCCATCTTCAGTTAATAATATACTTTTTTCCCAGGTTTAGCGATATTGACACTTTTTGGGATATGCATAGGTAAGTGTCTACACAAGCCATTCACCAGATTAGTTATAATATAAATCAATATCAGAAGTCTTTATCTTATAAAGGGACACATCTATGCATATACTTTAATGTGATAGGACAAACTGTTGATAAGTGTGATTGATCAGTTACTCCATGCTCAATACACACTGTATATTATGGGATGTCGAATGTAAAAACTGGAACACTATTTCATAGCTGACATACTGTATTTTGAACATTTAGTTCACTTTCCCGATATTTAACTCATTTTTATTTCATTTGAGAAATAAATTAATATAAAACAACAAGTTCTGTATAACTTGCTGTTATATCTAAATGTTAAATGTAAACGTTGAATCTAAATCTAAATGTTAAATGTGAATGTTAGATGTAAATTTTAAATGTTAAATTTAAATCTAAATGATAAATGGTATATATAAATGTTAAATGTAAATGTTGAATCTAAATGTGAATGTTAAATGTAAATGTTAAATCTAAATGTTAAATCTAAATGTTAAATGTAAATGTTGAATCTAAATGTGAATGTTAAATCTAAATGTAAATGTTAAATCTAAATGTTAAATGTAAATGTTGAATTTAAATCTAAATGTAGTCTAAATCTAGAGTTTATATTTTGACCGCACTTATTTGATTGGATCCAGCACCTCATTTTTATTTTTATGTTTTCCAGCACTTCATTTGCTTTTAGGTGTTTTGATTAAATTTTGAAGTATATTTGCATAGCTGTGTCTTTTATTGAGTTGAAATCATTGGAAATGTCAGTGTACACACAAAATTGAATATAAGAACAGAGTATGAGTGAGGAACAGAGAGGAAAGTCTAGCCACGCCCACGCCACATCTAAAACGTAATTTTCCACAAAAGTTGTGTCTTGTCAGCTTGGAAGACGGTAGAACATGGCTAACAAAAAGGCAGTTAGTTTTAAAGAGCTTTTTTAAGCTAACAAGTGAAGCTAAGCCTGAGGTAAAGGTTGCTTCTGTGGAAATCGCGGAGCAGCAGCAGCACGGCAGTAGTTAGCATAGCGAGTAGCAGCACCTGTAGCAAAGCTGCTAATGCAGGAGAAGCTGCCTCCAACAGACATGGGAGGAGAACTATCTCGGTTACAAGCCAAGATGAGCTGCGACTCTAGGCTTATGAAAACAAAGGCAGGCCTGGGCTGTGAAATATGTAAAAAAAAGTTGCGAGGATACAAAGTTCTCCATGGCTGTTTTTTTTTAAAGGTAAGAAAATTCAATTTCAAAGCTAATGTTATTTGATGAGTGCTGAATGGCTCCTTTTCTTGGGGAAAAATGTACAACTGCTCAATATACAAGGCAGGACAGGGTCCAACGCCTCAAAGAAAGGATAAACAGGATAATCTTCTTCATGGTGAAGGGTAATTTATTTTCCAAAATAACATGATTATAATTTACATTGTAGGGATGTAACGATTAAACGTAAGGCAGTTAAAAACGATTCATAGGTATCACGGTTCATATCGATTTTCTGAAAATGTAATATTTTATTTATATATATTTATCCTTCTCTTGTCCAAATGCTGAGGCGGCGGGCGGAATCTGCTACTACTTTCTTTCTGGCCGCCTTCTACTCTTAAACATGTTCATAAATGATTCCTTACCCCTTTAGCGCCGAAATAATATCTGTAATATTACTTGAATATCTGTAAAAGTCACGTTTTATCTATTAGCTCTGTCTGCTAGCATAGCATCTCTTCTTCACTGCACAGAATAGCTGCATCCCAACCGACCACTGGGTTACCAGCGCCCTCTCCTGGTCCAAACAAATATCTTACGTAAATACAGTGCAGACTGGTTCAAGTCCAATTGTTAAGGCACAAAATACATTTTCAGTTGTACTTTTAAAAAGAAAAATAACTATTACGCAGTTTTGCATTGTTTACTATAGAACCAGAATTTAAATTAATAGGCTTCTTCTTAATTTGTATTATTCCTTTATTTATTTCATTCAAGATTTATTTTTAGTTAAATTGCATTGTTTTGAATAGTTTTTCAGTCATTTGTCTACAGTCTCATTTTGTAAAATAAATCGTGAGAGAATCGTATCGTGAACCCAGTGTCGTGAATCGAATCGTATCGGGAGTTGAGTGAATCGTTACATCCCTAATACATTGCAATAAATAACAGTGAATATAATGTAACTTTTCAATAATAAGCTGTATTCATATAGATCTGATCATGACAATAATTTTTTTTTTATTTTTATCGATGGTCGACTGACGTGGTGTTTTAAGCATTTTTTTTAAATGAGTACAACAATCTCTGTGCATGGCTAATCCAGCAGCTGTACATCTCAGTACGTAGCAGTCACGTACTGAAATTGAAGACAGTCTCAGTACGGAGGTAAACTCAGACCGTGACACCGGGACCTGATGATTTACAAATTGAGCACTGTCTAAATCTAAATGTTAAATGTAAATCTAAATGTTAAATTGCTCGCCAAGTGGAAAGTATAATGTTTAGAAATAAAGCAAAGTGGTTTAACTTAAATGCTCAAACTATAAAACAGCGACCAAGTTTATACATTTGGCGTCCTATAGAATAAAAAGTCTCTGATACACAATCTGGCCAAAAAACAGCATTTGTGTCTGTGACTGTTTAAACCTGTCCTTTTACCTGTGCTATAAAAACATTTTAGGAAGGGATGGTGGGCGTCACAAATATGCAATGCATTCAAGTGATCTTTTTTTCCAAGAAAAGTAAACAAATACAGACACGAGGGATAAAATGTCAGCCGAAAAACAATACTTATGTCAATCAATATTACCTTTTATGGCAAATATAACCTAATAATAATATCGTCCATCTCTAATGATTAGCAATCATTTGTCCAAATAGCCACACAATGGCGTATTATTGTGTATTTTTTTTATATTTTTCAGTCAGAACCAGTAATACCTTAAATCTTATCCATCATTCATTGTATTAACTGTGAATAAGCTAGAACTTAATAGGATGCAAATGTAAACACACAATGTCCTAATCAAGTTCATGTTTTTAACTTTAATCAGAATTATGTCATGTGACTGACAATTGATTTCAACTGTATCTGTTAATGTCATATTTTTCTTGTCCATTATTAGCATCCATCTAACACTAGAACCAATTGAGATGATTAATACTCGACCAAGGTACAGTGGACAATGGATTATTACAAATTTGCTGTTTGTAATTATCTACATTCACTGTAAATCATTATCTATATTATCCATCTAGAGCAGGGATGGTTGCTTTGTGTATTTTTAAAGTAATTTTGTATTGCTGAAATGTAATTTGTGTATTTTTCTGTCGCTTTGTGTTCTTTTGTTGTCATTTGGTGTGTTTTTGGAGTTATTTTGTGTACTGTGTTGGGTTTCATAGTCCTTCCAATTTCTTAGAACGTGTTTTTCTTTTGGGGATTGCATAAAATTAACCAGAGGGCCTCATGTGGCCCCCGGGCCACCAGTTCCCCATCTTTGATCTTGACGCATGCAAAGCACTGATCTCACTGCTTTTCTTGTTTTTTTCATTTATCCAAAACATATTATGATTGTTCTTTTTATTTATATTTACTGCAGGTTTGTCCTGCTGGCCCCAGACCTGCTAAGGACGGACAACCCAGAGAATATCTACGTACAGGCCGAGGGTCTGTCAGCACCCATCACTGTATCCATCTCCATCCAGGACTTCACCAGATCCACCACGTTGCTCCAGGAATCGGTCATACTCAATACGGAAAACCAATATTACGCTCTCAAGTCCATACAGGTGAGTCAGCATTCACTACTTGTACTTGTTTTATTGTTACAGGTGTCAGTAATGTATATATTTCATTTAAATACAATGAGCATTGTAGAAAGGAGATGGACAACTTTTATCACAACAGGGCCACAAAAGGTGTGATTGTTTGATCTGAGGGCCACATTTCCAACATGTTAGAATTTAGATTAAAATAATGACCACAATGTTTTTGTTCTGTTCTGTTCTGATTTTTTGTATTTTTGGAGTTATTTTGTGTTTTTGGAGTCATGTAAGTGTATTTTTGGTGTCGTTTTATGTATTTTCATACTTTATTTTGTATATTTTATTGAATTTGTAGATTAAACATTAGGGAGCCAATATTCAAGACACATTTAGGGGTTTAGGAGGGCCTGGTGTTCCTCAAATGAAAAAGCAAATTAAACTAGGCGAGACCTGTATTCGCAAGGAGAATTTGAAAAAAATGGCATAAATGACAACCTGTATCTGGATTTGTTGACAAGTTTGTTCTTTTTTCCAATAAAATTGAGTGCATGAAAAACAGAAGACTGACATTGACCTTAAATATGACCTTGAGCAAAGGTCAAGGTCACACATTGAAAGGAAATGTTGTTCAATGGTACCAGTCTGAGCACTGTATCGCAGTTGTATTGATGCTGATACACGTAAAACA
Organism: Gouania willdenowi; assembly: GCF_900634775.1. Taxonomy (NCBI): domain Eukaryota; kingdom Metazoa; phylum Chordata; class Actinopteri; order Blenniiformes; family Gobiesocidae; genus Gouania; species Gouania willdenowi. Next base: position 8,023,340 of record NC_041044.1, read on the forward strand.
CGCAAAAATCGGCCAATTAAATTATCCGGCCGATGAATCGGTCGATCACTAGTTGGATCCATGCATTACAAGACATTTGGAAACATTTGAGCACTTGACAACCTCCGATCTCAACTAAACAAGCATCTCAGATGGAAAACATATCCTGTACTTTAATTATCCTAACATCTTATTTTATTCCAGCTTCCCTCAGATGGTTTGGCTCGTGACGAGAAAAACAACAAATTTGTGAACCTGAAAGTGGAGTTTGAGGATTTATACAGTGAAGAGAGTCTACTGATGGTGTCCTTTCACTCGGGTTACATCTTCCTTTCAACAGACAAACCCATTTACAACCCCGGAGATACTGGTGAGATTAAAAAATGTCAAAGCAGAGGAGTTAACCTGGTTCTGCTTTTATCTTTGAGTTCTCTCAGATTGATTATTCTGTTTTTCTTCTACTGTGCAGTGCGTTTCAGAGCCTTCGTGTCCTCCCTGAACTTCAAGGCTTTAGATGCATCTATCACAATAGACATCCAGGTAAACGTGATTAATCAATCAATCAATCAAACATTTTTTACAAATTGTATGAAATGTGGTCCAAAGTGCTTCACAGAGTTTTGATAAAGTTGACAAAAGGTAAAATTATTAAAAGGCTTAGAGACCAGAAGAAGTAATTTAATAAAACAGTTGAAAGAATGACAAATAAGATAGGATCAGAGATAAAAACAAAGCAGAGAAAAATAAAAAACATTAAAATGAGCATAAAATCAGTAAATGTTAAAATAAAGGAAATTATGCAGCATACAATCTGATTCCTTTTGAATAATCTGATGTATCTTAACAAAGCTCTCTTACTTATTAACAGATTCCATCAAATAGGATGCTTCCAAATCTGTAACATATTAGTCACGCTACTATGCTACATCATCATGGCTACTCGTGTGTGCTGCACACGGAGGTCGCTACTTTTATATGTCATGATTTTAGTCAAATTGTTTAATCCAAGGCTGTAATGTGCAACAGCAGCTGGTTTTTAATGTGCTTTAAACTAGTGTATCACAAGGCAAAACAAGATTTTATAATGCCTCAAATGTTCCAGGTTCAATATTCATCCAATGCTCATAAGTCGTTTTATTAACTGTGGTTGGTTCAACCCAAATAACGTGTGTGTCCATGTGTTTAGAATCCAGACGGCGTGGTAGTCAAGGAAATCTCTCGAACCAGAGCCACTGATGGTGTTTCCACTGATACGTTTGTTCTCTCTGAAGTAGCAAAGTAAGACCATCTTTCATTTTTAACAGCAAAGTGAAAAGTCATTTGATTATTCTTTTGGCATTATGGCTTTTTAGAGGCAACTACCATGTTCATTGATGTACACACTGTGCTTAAATACTTGGTGCAACTAAGTTGATGGTAGAACAACCAAACTATGTAAAGCTAAAAAAAATAGGAAAGGAAAACCATATCTATGCCAGACATTATATTGCATACATACAGGTTACTTCAGGCATTTGCAACTGGTGGAACGGGGGCCACATTTGGCCCTCAATCTAATTTTGAGTGAGCCGCAAAAGCACAAAAACAATATAACAGAAAAATACACAAAATGGCAACAAAAATGCACAAAATGTCTCCAATAACACACACAATGATTAAAAACAGACAAAACTGCAATGAAAATATACAAAACAACTAAAAAATCATATATTACAGAAACAATTTTGAATCCTACATTTTTAGTAACTCCTTTATCTGCTATTCAGGTATGTCAGATGCGTTGTGTGTAAGGTGTATTGCTTGTGTTTATTTTTTTATGTTGCTTGGCATGTAATTGTGTGTACAGTATATGCACAGATGCTCTGGCACAAGAGAAGTTACTGACGGAAAAATAATGTTCTTCGAATTTGATTAAATTGAATTGAAAAATACACAAAACAAGAACAAGAAAATACAAAAATGAAAGGAAGAAAAATACAAAACAACTACAAAAACACACAAAGCATTTTTTCTCATGTGTATTAAAGCTCAGGTTGGTCATTATTCCAAATGTTGACATGAATGTGGATAATGTGGCCCTCAGATCAGTTAGTCATATTTTGAAGTTGCCCATCACGGGGCTATGATATACAGGTACATCTCAATGAGATGGAATATCACTGAGATGATAGAAGGGAAACTTGATAATTCATAGATTCATTCAGGCATTTAGATTTTTAATCTTGATGAATATTGCTTACATCAATTAAAAACCAAAAAATTGAGTTCCTTGGAAAATTATAATCTTACTTAAAGCTGATATCTGGAGTTTCTGAGAAATCTGTTTATGTATGATTCTTTTGAAATAAGAAAAAATACATACAGTAACTAGTCTTTTACTATGGTCTACTGCCGGTGGTCACTCACATACATTAATGTATATAAGTCCCTCCTTCGTCCTATAGACCCCTATATAAATGGAAACGATTGCCTAGTGCGCCTAGCTAATAGGCTTTTACTTCCTGATGCGAGGACTGTCAATCAAAGTGAATGCACGAGCTACGTAAATTGTGCATGGGGCCGCGCTCCGAAACTCCAAAGTGACCCATTCCACGATTGCCAATGTATAAAGCTTCTACTACAAGACAAAAGAAAAATTCAGGGACAAAGCTTGTGAATAAATGTCTTCGTGACCTCAACAGAATTTATCTCAGAGCTGCTTTTCAAAGGGGGAGGGACTTGCTGCTTTTAAAAGGATTCTGAACAGACCAGGATTTGGCGACATTTCTCATGGACAGGCAATAAACATGTTTTAATCAAAAGTTATGGCACTCTAACAATAAATGTGTAGTTTTTGTAGTTATGCGACTTTGTTATGTTTTGCAATGCGTGTGCCCAAATGTAGAGGCGTAGCTTCTGGTAGATTGGCAGAGGCGGGGGAGGAAGTAGAGGGCAGGACATTGAAATGTTCTCTCAGAAACTCCGGATAGCAGCTTTAAGACTGATCCAAAAACAAGTTTGTTGACAAGCCAGAAAATTCCATCGCAAAAAAGCTGGTAGGTCCCAGAGTGCTGCTTCTAAGAACATTAACTGGGAGACAATTTGGAAAAGGTGCACATGCACAAAGGTTCATTGCAGCCTTGAGAAGATTGTAAAGAACTGTCCTTTCAAAAATGTTGTGGATTTAATGCTTCAAGGGTCAACTATTGTGTGGCACATTAGTAAAATAAAGAATCCCTGTTATTGGTTAAATCAGGTTGATTGATGTTGAGGAGTGTCTTGGGAGGGAATAAACAACTGAATTATAGGTGGACGACTACTTGTGTCCAGTTGCTGTAATCAAGCTCCCAGAGACAGCGTCAGAGGAGTGCCTGGGTTAAGAAAAGAAAGGACTGGACTGTTTCTCTATGGTCCAAAATCCTATTTTTATGGTTTCAAATTAGCATTTAATTTCCCAGAGTCTGAAAGAGGAATCCAAGCTTTATGAGGTCTAGTGTTAAGTTTCCACAGTCACTGATGGTTTTGGCAGGAATTCCATCGGCTGGTGTGTGCCATAGTCAATGCAACTGTTTGCAAAGACATTTTAGATGCACTCAGAGAGTTGTTCTTCTGTTATATTAGTCGAAATGTGATGATAACCAGCGAAAAGACACACTTCACAGAGCAAAAAATAACAAATAAAGGTGTCATACAGTTATTTAACCTACATATTATTATTGCCTAATTTTCATACTGACATTTTTCGGAAATGTTATCACACAGCTATGTTCCTATACCATTACGTTCATTCAAGCTTCCATTATATTGAAGAATAATTAATAAAATAAATTAGCTTCACAATAATGGACATGAGGCATAAGATATTTTGTTTTTGTAAGAATAGTAATGTCATATCACAGCATGATGCATTGTGTTGGTGTTGTTTACAGAAAAAGCTAAAAAGTTGTAGACAAAGACTGGAACTTTCTTTTGAAATTCCTTGAATCATTTAATTAAACCTTTTAATGTAAGTATAAAAAGAAAATGTTGAGATTTTATGTTAACTGCTCTAATGAAATAGCAAGCTCATTAATATGATTTTGCTGGTAGTAATTGCCACTTTCCCCATTAACCATGATTGTTACAAGTTGAATTAAAATCCATAATAAACCTTTGGTGTTTTAATGTAACAGGGAGCAGAATTAGTGTAGAATGAAGACAAAGTTACAAGCTGCTCTGGGATTTTCCAGTGTTGATTCAAGGCAAATTGACAGAATTGTGCAAATAGTAGTTAGTACTCAAAACAAAGTCCAAGCTGAGAGTAATCAGGTCAACCAAATCCAACAGTGAGGGAGACAGGAATCACAGGATTCGGGATTCAATAAGTAACACACTGAAATAAAACCACTGGGATGCACAGGCATGAATGGGAATCAGGTGAATGAGTTGAAACTGGGACAGCCTGGTGTGAAAGACAGAACATGTTGATAAAAATAGAGAAAATCACAATAATCAGATAATAACCTAATTGTAAAGTGAAAATAAACCCACAAAGCCAACACATGCATCTTGTTATAACTGAATGTATGATTTCCTTTAATGATCATAGGAGACACAGGATCTTTGTTTTGACCTTTTCGGTACCTTCACTGATTGTTTTGCAGTGAAGGATTATGGGTACTGACTGCAAGGTTTGACCACTGGCAGCAAAACACATTCACCTCCCAGTTTGAAGTAAAAAAATATGGTAGGTCAATAGTTTCTTTAAAGTGTGTGAGCATGTGGAGCTTTTTTTGTTGGAATATCATTTTCACTGTTTACAGATATCATTTGTATGAATTATAGTGAGTGAATTAAACTGAAACTAAATGTGTATCTAGGGGTGTGGACAGTGAAAGTGTTCATATAAACAAAAGGAAAAGGGTACGGACATTCATTTAATCAGTGATACTAACCATAGTTAAGCACTACTAGTACTCAAAATTGGAGTACATTCACTCATATTTGGTTTACTAGTGCACGAGTAGACTTTACTAGTGAAGCAAAAAGTACTACTAGTAGACCAAAACTGTTCATTAGTACTACTAGTAGACCTCATTAATGGGGACAGGGAAAGGCTAATTCAGGCTCGCCTTTGGCTTTCAAAAATATTACAACCAGGGAGAGGGATTGGGTTGTAATCACTCCTACTTCAGTTGCATTAGGTCTACTTGCACTACCAGTGAGTCTTTTCTAGTAAAGCTTTGAACTTTTACTAGTAACGTATTTTAAGTCTACTAGTAACACAAAATTGTCTACTAGTAGACGATTTTGCTTATGGTACTCGCGCACTATTGCAATAAAAACCCCTATTTGTTTATTAGTACTGCTAGTACACTCAACATATATTACTAGTAGTACTAGTAGACTGCTTTCAGTCAACTAGTAGTACAAGCAAAGCCAAAAGATCCACTAGTTGGACTAGTGGACTTAATGCAAATAAAGTAAGGCAAGGCAAATGTATTTGTAAAGCGCATTTCATACACAAGACAACTCAATGTGCTTTACATGATCAAAAAGGGCAACGGCTTAAAATAAATAAAAACATTAAAGTCGGCGACAAAAAAAACCTATTTAAAATCATCAACAAACATATTACATCAACAACAACATGACCAAAAATCTCCCTCTCAATCATATGCAGTAGAGAAAAAGAGTGCCTTTTACTTTGATTTTTAAATGTTCACATTGGATGCTGACTTGAGCAAGTAGGAGAACAAAACCCAGCTCCCTGATTGGTTGTGGATCAGGTGGTAGTGGGTTGTCTTCTGATCGAGAGGTTGGGTGTTCGATCCCAGTACCTGACTGTGTTGAAGTGTCCTTGGGCAAGACACTGACCCCTAAGTTGCTCCCAGTGGTTGACTAGCACCTTGCATGGCAGTCCTGTCCCACTGGTGTGTGAATGTGAGAGTGATTGGGTGAATGAGCTGATATGTAAAGCGCTTTGAGACTGCTTCAGTGTGGGGATAAATCGCTATATAAATCAAGTCCATTTTAATACTTTTAAAAGCCATTGGTAGGCCTGAATGTACTTTTCCCACCCCTTTATTAGCATATGATGCTTACTCGTGACACATTTTGCTTCACTAGTAAAGTCTACTCATGCAGTAGTAGGCAAAAATTTAGTACATGTACTCCAAAATTGTGCACTAGTAGAGCTTAATAATGGTTGATATCACTGCTATCGAATTTATTCTCAAACAGCTTGCCATAAACACTAAATATGACTATTTAAACACTAAATATGACTCTTTAGTGTTTATGGCAAGACTAGTAAGGTCTCCTCATGTGCTAGCGTGTCAAAAACCCTTATTTGTAGAACATAATTTCTGTTTACTAGTGCACTCAAAATCTTGCTACTAGAAGACTGTTTTTAGTCAACCTGTAGTACTAGTACAGCCAAAAGATTCACTTTTACTACCAGTAGACCTAATGCAGTACTTTAGCAGTATAGTACTAGTGACATGTTTAGCTTCACTAGTAAACTGAAATTGAACACTAGTAGAGCTTAACTATGCTTGATATCACTGATGGGCGATCCAGGTTATGTTCAAAAGGCTTTTTATTAATAAGGGACTAAGATTCCTTTGGGACAAATTTGCTTTTGGAAAAGAAGTCACACATACTTTTCCTAATGAGGTGTGTTGTTTCAGTGCTGCCTGCCTTCAATGTTACGTTGACACCTAAAGCAACTTTCCTCAGCCTGGATGACAAAGAGTTTGCAGTTGAAGTATCTGCCAGGTTTGTTAAATACACACACTAATAAACAGCATCATGCATCTCCAGAGGCATCAACATGGAATTCTTTGTGAAAGGTAATTAGGTGTGAGAAGAGATGAATAACAGAAAAGCTTTTATTCATTTTCAGGTATCTGTATGGGAAACCAGTGCAAGGGACAGCGTTCGTAGTGTTTGGGGTGAAGATGAACAAAGAGATGATTAGATTGCCCTCAGTAAAGAAGACGTCAGAGGTAAGTTTAGTCACTTTCACCAGGTTCTGCGGTTCTAATAGGTTCTATAAGTCAAAGAAATAATCATCTTTAATGTATAACAGCACCCTCAGAGTCAAAAGTATCATAAACTGGTTAAAAGCACTTATGTAGATTGATGTTATTTCCACTGCTGTTTGCAGGTTAAATCCTTTAACAATGTATGTATATATGGGACAGTATTGACCAAGAAATGTCCACAAACACACATATGGTGCTGCATTGATATATTTCAAGCCAGTATAAATTTATATTACATTAATAAAGTATTGGTAAAGAGAGCTTTAGTTATAGAGTTAAAATGCTAATCGTGTATGGATCTGCAAGGTAGAGAAATAGTGCCAAAAGTCATGTGACAGATTTTTGTTGGTGTAGAATTGTTTGTTTGTATTTTTTGTACTTACAACCCAGCAATGAGTGAAGAACCTGTGTTACATCAGTGGATGAGTCAAGGCCGCCAGACAAATTTTAAGCCAAGATTTACCAGCATGATATTTTGTCTTGACTAGAAACACAACCTGCTACGGAGAAATCCTAAAAATATACATTACCATTAGTAGCTGTAATGTGACAAAAGAAGGAAAGGGGTCGAAACATTTATGGAAGCAACTAAATATCATTTCTTTGAGTTTTTTGCAGCTATATACTTGATATAGGTTTTTTTAGAGCTGTAGGGGTCACTTCAGGAAAGGTTTTTCTTTTTAGAGTTTTGACATTTAAAAAAAATGTTTTTAAAGCTGCAATACATCTTGACGAGATTATGTTTTGGATATTTATTGTTCATCTTATTCCAGAGACTAAATCTGAGTCTTTCTGTCTCCTTCAGTTGAATGGTGGGGTTGTGAAACTGAGCATGGATGAGCTGAAGATGGCATACCCCAATATTAGATCTTTAGTGGGAAACTCTTTGTATGTCAGGGCCTCCGTGCTCACCAAAACAGGTAAACATGTCGAATCCAAGGGAATCTAAGCAGAACAATGTTGCATCGCAGACGCAGACTACCCCTTTCATCCCTCCATCTATTAATTCATCTATCCATCCAACTACCCATCCCTCCTTTCATATATTCATCCATCCATCCACCCATTCATTCATCCATCATCCATCCATCTATCATCAATCCATCCTTCCATTCGTCCATCCATTAATTCATCCATCCATTAATTAATTTATCCAACCATTAATCCATCCACCCATCCATTGATTAATTCATCAATTAATCCATCATACATCCATCCATCTATATTAACAAATGTATAACGCACACACACACACAAACACACACACACATGCAAAAACACGCAAATCGATTTGTGTGCTGGTCAGTAGAATGTTATGTTGACATTCATCTGTTCAGGTTCACACAGTCACTGTTTGGGGACTTTTGACTGTTTTGTTTCCAAAATGCTCAACACCAAATTAAAAACATGAGTCACTTCTAAAAGTTCTCCAAGTGGTTTTAAGCAATGGCCAATTTTGCAGTTTTCCTTATGTACTGTAGTTGTTTCTAGTCACTGGACGTTGTGTAATAAACAATCAAATATCTAAATCTGACTGGCTTTAACTAGTGTCCCCATAAAGAATGGCAACATTTCCATCGCTAAGGAATAAAACAATGTGTATTGAACAATGGGCTCAAAATTACCTTTTATTCCCAAGCAGTTTATGAAGTCAGGAAAGGCTGGTCCCCTTTAAATGATGATCAAAATAAAATTCCCCAGTAGAAACATTAACTATCATCTGTGTGTACGAACAAGTTCATCCATGTATCAGTGGACTTTACTCAGTTCTTTTCATCACAGCCTACGAAAACTGCAAAATGTTGTATTCAAACAGCAGTGTTTCATTAGACATGTTGTGTAATCTGTGAATACCCCAGTGTAACCTTGAGGGAAAGTATGTACTAAAGCAATTAAATGTAATTTCCTGTTCCTGTAAGTATTTTTATATTTTTTAATTCAAGAATTAATGATTTTTTTTCACCTGATACTCTTTCCCCCTGTTTAGGAAGTGATCTGGTTGAGGCTGAAAAGTCAGGTATTAAAATCGTGGAGTCTCCATATGTGTTGCTCCTCAAAGATATGCCAAAGTACTTCAAGCCAGGTCTCCATCTGGACTTCACAGTAACAATCAGTCTTTATTTTCATCCATCACACAATACAATTTGTTAATGAAATTAAATTGAGAAAGTGTGAGTTTGCATCCTTTTGCTTCAGATTCAGGTTAACCACCATGACGGCTCCCCGGCCAGTAACGTCCCTGTTAATGTGAAGTTTCTGAAAAAACCTGAAATTGTTTATTCAGGGAAAATCAGAGTCAGCATCCTTATGCCCAAAGCACTGCAGGCACAAACCATCACTGTAAGTATGAGAAGCTGCTAAATCAATGTAGTTGATGGTTCTCCCCAACATACAGTATAGTTTACGAAACCTATACCAGACATGGGCAACTGGTGGCCTGAGGACCACATGCAGCCCTCGGCATAATTTTGTGCATCCCCTGAAAGAAAAATCCCCACAAGCTTGTAATTGAAGAAGTTTGAATATGAATCCCGAAATAAAACACACACAAAACAACAACACATATACAAAATGACTCTAAAGATGCACAAAATGCCAACAAAAATACAGAAAATACAAAAACGTACTAATTTACAAATTACAGAAAAATTCACATAATTTGTTCTTTCCCGTGTTAATGTTCAGATCGGTCATTATTCTAAATGCTAATGTAAATGTTGATCATGTGGCCCTCAGATCGGACCTGCTGTGCTAAAAGTTTGTGACCTATTCAATTATAAAAGCTCAACCAGACCCTTTTCTTTTTGCTGCCTCTGTATATGCAATTATGGTATGTGATGTCATTTGTCTTTTTTTTAGGCTGAGACAGCACAGGCTGGCCTGAGACCGGAGCAACAGGCCAAACACCAGGTCACGGTTCAGCCCTATGAGACCTTTGACCAGAACAACCAAAACTACCTGTACATTTCCACTGGATCAAACATGGTGTCAAAAGGAGACCGAGTATCCTTTAAACTCATCATCTCATGTAAAGAGAAGACACACAGAAGTCTCATCAAACACATCACATACCTGGTAATGCCGGGACACCAAATTAGCTTTTAACTTCTTGAACTATAAAACATTTACAGTCGTTCTTTACTTACCAGGTGATCAGTAAAGGAAAAATTATCACTGCGAAGCGTTTGGATGTGAGCAGTGAGGACACCTTCACTTTTGTGGCGCTGATGGTAACTCCAGACATGATGCCGTCATTTCGCTTTGTGGCATTCTACAGTATCCACTGGATAGGACGAGAGGAAGTAGTATCCGACTCGGTTTGGATAGATGTGGTGGACTCCTGCATTGGAGAGGTGAGTGTTCTGAAAATAACAATAACAGTGTTTTTACTTTCACTGTTGTTGGCTTCCTCTTGGGTTAGTACCTGGGTAAAAGCCACAAATAATGCTAATAATAGCAAAGAATCTCAACAACCTTTTCAACTTTGAATTTTTTTGAAAGAATATTTGGTGGAATTAAATGTCCAGTATTATGCTATTTTTCACCCATCTCTAATTGTTCTAAGACCCCCAACAACATAGTATTTGCGGTTTATTTTCCCAAAGTCGCCTGTTTTCTGGAGTTTTAGCCCAATGAAAAGTGACTTTCAGAGCACTCTTAAAAAGAAGCAGTTTTACAGGCGTAAACACACACACTGATTCAGCTGTGTTTATCACAGCAGCAGCAGCAGTAAATGGTGATTTCATTGGTCCAGAGCTTCATGGACAATGGAAGACCATTTATTTGAAAGAAATTTCCTTTTTTTTTTTCTTTTTCTTTTCTTTCCCTTTTTTTGATCAGAAGAAGAAAACAAAGATTGTTTAGTCTGTAGGGATTTGTCCAAAAAACGAGTAGGCAGTAAATGCATCATTTGAGTACAATGTCTACTTGCATAGCCTCAGGTCAGTTGTAGGAATGAGTTTGACCCGTTTACATAGACTTTACATTTACTTTACCAACCCAGCCCAAGCAATTCCATTCACAAAATCAGAGCAGGGGCCTGTGGCAATTCTGCTCAGCTGCTTTTTTTTTCTCCCTTCATGGGCCCCTGACCTCGTCTGGGCCCCGGTTCATCTGTACTGTCGATATTTATGCCACACAATCTTGCCTCTCTTTCAGCTGAAAGTGGGTCCTGTGGACGGAGAAGTCGCGGACTACAAACCAGGCAAATCCTTCTCTTTTCAAATCAGAGGTGAGCCAGGGTCAAAGGTCAGCCTGGTGGCTGTGGACAATGCTGTGTATCTTCTCAACAAAGAAAAACTGACACAGAAAAAGGTGTGTGTGTGTGTGTGTGTGTGTGTGTGTGTGTGTGTTGTGTGTGTATATGCTATAAGATCATTGAGAATAAAAAGGAAAAAATATATGTTTTCTTTCAGATTTGGAATACAGTAGAGCACGGAGACATTGGATGCACACACGGAGGAGGCCGAGATGCTCTGGCTGTGTTTACAGATGCGGGGCTGTTTTACTCCTCCAATGGCGGCCTCAAGACAGTCAACAGAAATGGTATCTACTGTTTAAACTGAACAAACAGATAAGACATTTTAAAAGACAAGTTAATTTTGCAGAATGATAAGTTAAAACACCTCCAAGTTCACTTCTAGATATTTCTGTCATAACACATTGTTTAAATACATGTTTTCTGTGATTTCTAGTAATTAGGCATCCTTTACTGTTAAATATAAAATGTGTACTTTGCACTTTTATGGTTGTGGATCTATACTGTAGATTAGAATGTGAGTGACAGTGTTGAAATGGACAATCAATCTCAGTAATCAATTTAATAGTCATGGTTAAAATTAGACATAAACACTTCAAGTTGTGACCAAACAAACAAGCTAGGAATGAGTCGGATGTCTTAAAGGTGAAGAGCCAAAATTACAGACAAATGAACAATTATTCATGTTCATTCAACATTTATTCATATTTTATGTATTACAAAAATTTTGTGAGGAATATTATTCTACTTGTGTGGTTTTCAAATCATTGTCATCCTTGCCATGATGTGGAGTTACTGCAGGTGGGCTGTAGGTGTGTAGAAAAGCTCTCAATATTGAATCATGTCATAGAGTTGAGAAATGCTCAGAAATACACTGCTGTGTATTTCTGTTAAAATAGTTCAAACTGATTATACATCTTGATCAAGTTTATGCATCTTGGGTTGGGACCTACTATTCTTTAACTCTACAGAGGTTATTAAGTGGACATTCACAGTACTAAGAAAATAAAATGTATTTTTATTGCACTTTTTCAATATAGAAACAATCACAAAACGACTCACAGCAACATATACAGTACATTCAATAATGTAGCATTAAAAATGGTAATTAATTGTAAAATTATTATGAAAATACAATTGATAAAATTGATATTTATAATTATTAATATCATAACTAATAATAATACACCTACAACATGGCTAAAATACAAACAGGAGACTCTGAATAAAATTTAAAAAATGATTTAAACGAACCAGAACCATGTGTAAAACACGAAGCTTCAAATTTTATTCTACTGATCAAAAACTGAATAATTAGCAAAAGTTCCATGTCAGATAGCAAATCCATGAACGAAGTATTTAATATTTAAGACACAACTCAAAATCAAAAACTTCTTGAAAAGAAATCTTACATTTTTACTCTCATTATAAAGTGTTAAAGACACATTTTCTTTTCCCCCTTTTTTTTCATTCTTTTTTTCAAACAATAAAAATACTATTTAAAGTTAGCTTATGCGATTTTCTCCAGGTACACTTTTTAAGTTTTTGGTTGAAATTGTCTTTATGACCTGACAGAAATTAAGGTCTTATGTGCTCTGATAAAGGAACAAAGAAAAGCCATCATCTGTAGCAGCTGTAAATCTGTAATAACGTCGACCAATGGAAAAAAAGGAACTGTATTTTTAACCAATCACGTCTCCCTGTCTCCCTGCTCGTTCTCGACCCTTCGCATGCACGAGCTCACACTGAAAGTTTGTCACTGCTGACAGAGTTAAAACAGAGTTTTTGGTCATGATTTTTAACATATATAATGGTAAAGTTTATTGTTTATTTACGGCTGAATGAGACATGAGACAACAACGTTTTTATACAACACAAGCGATGAACTGAGCTCCTCTTCTACAGCAGAGAGGGGAGGAGGGTAGAGGCGGAGTCGGGGAGGCTACATTCAAAATCATGCTAGCTTTCAAAAATCGCCTATCCTATTTTTAATGTCTATTTATTTTTTTCTCATTAGTCATGCAGTGTCCCGGAACCTCCAGGAGTCGGCGCTCGGCTGAACGGTTACAACAAAAAGCGCAATTGGGTAAGTGTGTTAAAATGGAGAGATTTTACATAAACTTCATCACTGAGAGGCGATTATTAAACACCATCATTAAAGTAGTTTTTCATAGCAGGGGGAGGAGGGTTACTACAATTAGTGTAATTAAAAAATCTAGTTATTAGGAAACAAAACAGAAGAATGAGGAAAAAAAGCTAAAAATTCAAATAACGAGTTTCTGGACGAGTCAGTGAAGGACACACATTAAAATTCAAACTGATCACCTGAATAAATGACGCCCCAATCTGACAATATAGATTATACCAAGGAAATATATTGTTACCATTGAATAAAGTTGCAGTATTTTGTAGTCATTCTTTATACAAAAAGTAGGAATAAAATATCCTTAGATACCAAGTTGGAATGACTTTAAACTGCTGTATATGTAACTCATTGTAATTTGACACCAGCATCATGTTTTTGACAACAAACACTTACTTTGTATTACAGCACTTCTACTACTAAGAAAGTAGGGGTAAACTCAGGATTACTATGACTACCTGTCAACAATGAGCTGTGTTACAAGAAGTTCCACAGTGTGGATGGGAAAATGAATGGATTATATATATATATATTTCTTTTTTTTTTTTTTTTTTGGTAGCCAGAACATCACCAAAATGTAATCACCTGTTCCTTGTCCCACAACAAATGAATTACCAGTAATATATATTTTGTACAGTCACTGTGTTTTATGGCACTTATAACTTATTTTTCCCTCACTCGTGTCCCAGAGAATCACTACAAGGAGGAACTGCAGCGTCGTTGTTGTCGAGACGGCCTCAAAACGATCCCAATGCCATATTCCTGCACACGACGCTCCCTCTACATCACTGAGGGGGCAGAATGCATCCTGGCTTTCCGCTACTGCTGTGCACACTACAGAGGCCAGGTGTATGATACAAGGATCCCCACCACTCTACCACCCATGACCACGCCCATCCCCACCATTACGGCAGTCCCCACCTTCTCCTCCCATCACATACCCCACATACATCGTGTTGACCGTGTGCAAGTATCTCCTCGATCAAGGAGTCCTTCTTTCAGTGAGTTCCATATCTTGTCTTTTCCTGCGTTTCAAAAACAAATATATTTATTTTCCAACAAGATACAGTAAATATTTCATCTAAACCCAGTGGTTCTCAAACTTTGTTGGCCATTCCCCACTTTGAACAAAGGTAAACTTTCAAGCCCCGCCCCTACGCCCATTGCTCCATAAAGAATCTTGACAAATATCACATTTTCAAATTTATTGAACTAACAAGGAACAAGTAACATTATATTTCATGAATGAATCAAAAACTAAATTAAACTAATCACCTGCATAAAAACATTTGTAAACGTGCAGCAGTCAAAAATACAGGAAATGACAAAACATTGTTTACAATCTGTGACAAAAAGCTCAAGGAAAAAAGACAAAAATTCATTTTTTAAGTCAGCTATTGAAAGTTTGTTTATTGTTTCGCTCCATGTGAAGTAGCCTACATGACAACGTAAATCATTATTTTTACACTTTAGTTCCACATTACATTTTTTTTCCAGTCACAAATTTAATGCAGTCTAATAATTTACTTGTCTTTTAATTTCTGCAACATTTTTAGGCTTCTCATTACTTTTTGTGTGTAGGCCTTTTGTTTTGTGTTAATGATATTTATTGTTAAGAAAGTTTTGTAAGAAGATTGGCAAGAAATTGAAAATTTCCTTCTCTTTCTTTCCACCTGTCATACACCACACATGGTGTGAGAATGTAACAGTTTTTCACTTATATATATATATATATATATATATATATATATATATATATGTATATATTATGGTTAGTTAGATTCCCCACCGTGGCTCAGTAGTTGAGTGGGTCGTCATTGTTGTTGTGTCCTTGGGCAAGGCACTTTACCTCCATTGCCTCGTATGTATTGTCCATGAATGTTGGTGGTGGTCAGAGGGGCCGTAGGCGCGAAATGGCAGCCAAGCTTCTGTCAGTCTGCCCCAGGGCAGCTGTGGAATTTGGAACCCTGCATTTGGTTCCATGTCAGGTCAAATTATTTCAGTCCAAGTTTTATGCAAATTAATTTGCATTTAGAGGTTGCACAAGACACTTAAAACATTCTCCGTACTATAACAGCGAGCCAAATAAAAAAGGCATATTGGAATAATGTGTGGTTTTGTTCTGCAAAAACAAACTGAAACTTTCATAAAAATGTTACTTAGAAAGTCTATCTCGCAACTGTGGATTTGTTGACATCTGCTGGAGGAATTCTGAAGTATGTTTGTGGCAGATTCATAGTTTCAAAGAAATGCTTTGTGTCGGTGGTGTCAAAATCACTGATCTTCTTCCCTTCATAATCTGCTTGATTAAAGGGGACATATCATGCTAAATCCACTTTTTTAGCCCTTAAATGCATTTTGTTGTATATTTAGAGTGCTTAGAAGTACAGAAAAAATCAAATTAGTCTCTTCAGGTGCTCCGTAGATATCTTTATATTCTGTTTTGCTCATATTTTTCAATCTGTTTTGATTTTTCTATTCTCTATTACGTTTTTTGAACTATTACATCACAGTATTTGCAGCGGAACTGCCAAATTAGTACATCAACTCCAGGTCCAACACTTCGAGCAATCCGCCATTTTTATTTCTCACTTTTATTTTGTAGTCCAAGCTCAAGGATGCCGAAGTTACGAGAGGATAAGTCAAAATGTTTGGTTGTTGGATGTAGTAACCCACACGCTTCATTACAACGTCTCCCAGCATCAGAACCTTTTCAAAGTGCCTGGTTGAGTTTTATTTTTCACAGAAATGTACCCACATCTGTGGGTAAGGTCATTTTTGTGTGCGCGAAGCACTTCAAGGATGACTGCTTCTGCAACCTCCGCCAGTATAAAGAAGGATTTGCCGAAAGACTTTGTCTGATTGAGGGTTCAATTCCTTCTATCTTTGGAGACGATGAACAGAGCACTTCGGTAAGCTGTAAATAACGCTAAAAAGTGTGATGATAAGACGTCCCTGTCATTGTTTTGTTAGCATTAGCAGTTGTACCGTATTCATATGTTAGCGCTGTGTGCTCGTTTTAGATCCTTGATGATATGGCCTACGTGATTTAATTTAAGTCTAAAGTTTTCATTAGTCATTTCATTTTGCCGTTTTTGTCTTTGAAAAGACTATTAAAATGCATTTTGTGACGTTAGCTTGGCGCTAGCGTTAGCTCGGTGCTTGTGTTAGCTCACTTGTTAGGGTTCTGCAGGTTCATCATCTTCATTTTCATCTCGCTCCGCCAGGTCAGACTCTGGCTTGAACATGTAAGGCTGGATGGACAAGTCTTCTGTTGTTGACATTTTGTAAATAACCTCTGAATAAAAAGTTTATGCGTCGCTACATAGTCGTATCTCTTCTATCAAACTACAAAAATGGCCGAGCAGGGTGGAGTTGAACCGAGTGTCACCTGAAGAGGGGGCGGGGTATGAAGTGCCTCATTTGTATTTAAAGAGACAGCACCAAAACGAGTTGCTCTCAGAAGCACATCAGAAAAGGGTAGAAAAGGATTCTGTGGAGCTATAATAATGAGGAATTCAGACCCAAGCATTGCAGTTCCACTTTATATAGACCACAACTGTATGATTTATATGTAAAAAGGAAGGATTTAAAACCATGATATGTCCCCTTTAAGGGCATCAACTTAAAGGGGACAACAAACGCTTTGGTGGAATCTCTTAACCTTTGTTTACAATAATGTTATGTCATTTGTTAGTTTCCAGGAAACTTTGAGTAGCTTGTGCAACCTCTAAAACATATTCTTTTTCTTTCAAATTTCATCCTAAATTTTTTTTTACCATGCTTTAATGGACCACCCTAATATATATCTGCTCTTTAAATATTTTCTTTAAATGATGGGAATGTTTAAAATCATAAATACTTTACATATACATTTATTTACATTATTGTTGGTCTGTTTAGTATTTATTGTTTTGTTTTTTTAATAGCATAAGAAACAGACATGTTAAAGATTTCTATTTGAATAGGTCTTGGACATTTTGAGCCGTTAATAGCATATTCACATGTGAATATGGAAAAGGAGCCATTGGTGGCCATGAGGTCCATGGTGCTTGAAGAGGAGGAGGTAAAGCTAGAGGTGGAGGAAGAAGAGGAAGAAGAGGAAGAGTGGGAATACATGGACAGGAAAGAGGTGTATCTGCGATCCAAGTTCTTCGAGTCGTGGCTTTGGATACATGTTACCCTGCCAAACAAAGTGGACATAGACGGGTAAGGAACCTTTCATTTGCTCTTTATGGTGATGGATGTGATGGAGAATCATGAACTCACAGGTAATGATCATCTTCTCAACCACTAAACGTTTTTATCACTTATTCTAATAAAGGCCCAATGGTTGGAGACATGGGGCTTGTTCTAGTGAATCAAACTCAGAATGTAAGACTGCACACATTCTAAACCACTCAGAAAAAGCAAACTTCCGCTAAGTTTTGGGGTGCAAAGTCTCCAGCAGGTGGTGCTGTAGAACCAGCCAAACATCCACATTATGCTCCAAAATTTCTTCTGGATACTGTATCCACAAAACCTGCTGGATTATATACAAAAACAAACTCGTTCTTCCTTTTGATATTGTCTATCAGCTCACCAAATTTAATTTAGATCCGTTCCAATCTTTTTGAGATATTCTGCTAACAAACATCCACATTAACAAACGGACAGACGGACATGTGCTTGTGAAAACATTACCAAACTTTTCCACTTTGGTCTCCTCTTTGCATTCTTCTACAGTACTCCAAACTCCACATATTGTAAATGTAGCATGATAACATGGGGCATTTTATTTAAGTTGCCGAAAAACCACTATTAAGAGTAAATTTTATACTTTCTCTGTGTCAGCACAGATTTAGCCTTGCCCTGCCGAATCTGTCATGAACCCTTTTCACTTTGGCACCATTTTTTAATTCTTCTACGGTCTTCCAAATCCCACAATGCATTGTGCAAAACTTTTCCAAATTTCATGTCCCATGACCATTTGACAACAACCCGTTTGTTTATGGTGGAGTCAAAAACAAACTTTCGGGTGGCAAATTCCACTTTCAACATTTGTTTGTCCAATCCACATTATTTATATACTGTAACACAATTTATAAGCAAATGTTTTGATACAATAAAAATATTTAAGACATTAAAAAATGACAAAAATTGTAAAAACAATAAAATTATATTTAAAACAATGAGATGAAATTAAAAACAAACTAAAAGACAGAGAGGACCACACGACTTAAAAGCCTGAGAATAAAAGTGGGTCTTAAGACAGGACTTAAAACACTCCACTGTGGGGGCCCTTCGGACGTGGAGGGGCAGAGCGTTCCACAGCTTAAGGCTGACAACGGAGAATGTCCTATCCCTTCTGGTTTTACGGTTCGTCTTAGGAACCACAAGCGGCATGGCCCTCAGACCTCAGAGTGCGCGCTGGAGTGTAAATTTGGAGGTCTGTGAGGTACTAAGGGGCCAGTCCATTCAAAGCTTTAAAAAAACAACAAAATCTTAAAATAATTTCCAAAATTAACAGAAAAGAAGCAATGATTGGTGAAATTCTGTATGTTCATACTTTTTGGTTCCTGTGAAAAGTCGTGCCGCGGAGTTCTGGACTAACTGCAAGCGATAAAGTGTCCACACGAGTAGATGACTTGATGACTAGTTTTTAAAAGTTAAAAAATGTTTCACTTAGGCTAAAAGACAAAGGTGATAAAAAACTAGATTTAACAATGGCGCCGATCTATTCATTGAGTTTAAAATCACAGTCAACAATGATGCCAAGGCTGGTGGCTGAGAGACAGACATATTGTTGTAAGGGACCCATGTCATTTTGGGGGGTCCCAGTGGCCAAACACCACAATTTCAGTTTTTCCCTCATTCAGATTTAAAAAGTTGTGAGTCAACCAAGCCTTGACATCACTTACGCACTGAATTTTGTGACTAAATCCCTATCCGAGGATCAATGACAACTTTTGAAGAAATAAAAACACATCATTTTTATGTTTTAATGGCTTTTGTAACATGTCCTGTTCTGCTGTAGATCTACTGTATGTTATGGAACTTTTAATATTTGTGTTTCTTTTTTGATGATTATGGGCGATAATGAATGTATCTGCTGAATTTTCAGGTTAGCAACAAAGGAAATGAGAAATGCTTTACCTGACAGCATCACAGAGTGGGGCATCATGGCAGTCAGTACATCATCGAATACAGGTGAGGAAAGGAAATGAGCAAAAGGAGGAGGAAGAGTATCAATGCAGATCAAAGAGCAATGATTTGATCTCACAAAGAGAATGATCCAAACCAAGTACAGATCATGTCTTTGATTTTTTTTTTTCTTACAGTTGTTGAATGCTTTTCCTGAAAATGCTTTTGACTAAAAGTGTTCAGTCTTAAAGCTATGGTTACATACTTATATAAGGTCTCTTGAGGTGCATGTGTTAAACTCAAGCCTACACGCCCATTTATGTGGTGTCGAATGTAAAAACTCAGTTACTGTTTGATAGCCGACATATTTTGAACATTTAGCTCACTTTCCTCACATTTAGTTAATTTTTCGTTAATTTGAGACAAATCCATGTAAAACAGCATTATATCATTGTTAAAAATGTGTACACATGAAAAATTAATCTGAACATAAATGCTAAATCTAAATGTAAAAGTTAAATATTTACATATGTATTTTCATTCAGCTTTACACATGGCGACCAATTTAACATTTAGATTTAGATTTAAATTTGCGTTTAACAATTACATTTAGATTTAGATATTAACATTTACATTTATTATTCATGTGTACACATTTTTAACAATGATATAAAACATGGTGTTTACAGGAATTTCTGTCTCAAATGAAAGAAAAATTAGCTAAATGTGAGGAAAGTGAGCTTCAAAATATGTCGACTATGAAACAGTGACTGAGTTTTTACATTGGACACTCCATACAATTTGGCCTTCTAAGACATCCAATATGGCCCACTACATTTTAGGAGGTACATTGAAAATTAGGTAAAATTTTATACAGTAGAGGTCCCTATATTTGTCTTGCAGCACAGTGTAGACTTACAATAGTGCGACTTTTCCTTTTTTTGTTCAGTTATTGCGGCTAAAAACTGCTAAAAATCTTAATTTATTCAAATTCAAGTTGAATTTTTTTCTCAGTTTGGCTCATGTGTATGTGTGGCTCATTATTTGAAGGTGATGTTAGTTGAGACTCACTGTATTATAAGGTATATTTAAGTAAATATCCAGTATTTTTCAAGTTTGCCAACATCAGCATATCACAATTGTTGCCTAAGATTGCACTAATACACAAGTGTTAACAATCGTTTCAGTTAAATGCTTTCAACCTAAAAAATATGGTATCAAATGTGAAGAAAATTAGACAGCGCTGTGTCAGATGCCGACAGAAATCAACCTTCCAAATGTCTGTAGGTTTCTGTGTTGCTGAGCCTTTCAATGTAAAAGTATGGAAGAATTTATTTGTGGACCTGAAGCTGCCTTACTCTGTGGCGAGGAATGAACGGGTGGAGATCAAAGCTGTGATACATAACTACGGTGACAATGACATGCATGTAAGAGACGGGCCTTCCTTTGGTTCTGTTTCACATTCATAAAGCATAGCAGCAATAGTACAGACTGATCTGTGATTGGCCTGTTTAGGTAAACGTGGTGCTGATGAAGACGGAGGGTATCTGCAGTGTTGCTTTCAAGGACACACACACGCAGGAAGTGTTGGTGGCAGCCCGCTCATCTGTGGCAGTGCCTTACACCATCGTACCTGTGGTGGTGGGGAAGCTTCATCTGGAAGTGATGGTGGTCGGTCGGGGCAGGATGGGTGGAGACAGAATTGAGAAATCTCTACGAGTGGTGGTGAGTCCCTCTCTCGGCTGAAATGTAAGGCCCAAATATTACATAATTTAATTTCCTTCATCCATCTGACTGTCTCTCCTTATTAAAGAGTAACTAAATCCTGAGGTTTTTGCTGGAAGTTCAAAAAATACCTTGATTATGGGCTCTAGAGCAGTTAATACATGCCCAGTCTAAACTATAAAGTCTCCAAAGAACAATTCTATTCACAATTCCCTCAATCCACCCTACTCACCACAGATTGCAGAGTTGACAGGGGCTGGTTTTTATAAAAGGGGCGGAGCCAACAGTGATGTGAGAAGCCACCAAAACGTCACAAACCACCAATCTGAGCCAATACCTACATTTGATTGTAATAGACGAGTTTTGACCCACAGAGGGCAGTCACTCTTACATTTTTACAACAAAATATGCCAAATTGAAATACTTTGACTAAAATGTCAAAAGTTGGACTAGGATCCGTTAACAACACTACTTTATATCAAATACATTTATTTTCAGCAGGAGAAAGTGGTTTTGGGGTTTATTTACTCTTTTAAGATCATGCATGATTTGAGACTCAATTCACACTCTTCTTTTAAAATCTAGCAAACTTTGAGCTCTCTCTTTTCATTTGAACTTGTGTTACATTAAAAAATGAATAACTAACATCTAGGGGGCGAATTCACTAAGGGCTCTATAAGTAAGTATAAGTATAAGTAAGTCTAAAAAGCCGCGCAGCCTGTTTCTGGCTGCACCCTATTCTTCCCCTGTACTTAAGTCAATCGCTGCGCGCCTTCATCCCAGTTACGCACTGTGGGTGGAGCAGCCCTGAAATGTGGATGTTCCCATTCAAATCTGGCTTTACGTGCATTCTCCGGTGTGCGCAAGTCCTTTTCCTCATACACGCTTCTAACCCTGGAATAAATGCAGCGCCACACGTGCGTCGCGCAGCAGCTGTTATCACTCAGCTGCTGCTGCGGGATTAATTAAAACTGTGATAGACGCAGACTTCTGTTCACGTTGGTCATAGTGATTCAACTATTTTCATACTATGTCCAACATAAAGTCACAGTTTGATCCACTACAGAGTGAAACAAGCTGTCATATGTGGATGGACCAGAAACTGTTCCCACACATGTTTTAATGAGGCTCAGCTCAGGGTGCTTTAAACAATTTATATTTAAAATTGACTGCGCATCACAATGCGCTTTTTCCCTCTGATGAATATGTAATGTAGATGGTTCTCACAAGGGGAGCAAAAAAATGGGAGGAGGAAATGCAAATAAGTTGTTGCAGCGGACGCAATGAATTTCATCAAACCAGGAACGGTTTGCCTTGACTGTTTTATGCACCGAAAGTAGTACGACCGACAGGCAGGTGTAAACTCACACACAGATCATAAATGGTGCTGATCGACTGATTGACATTAACTCAGATCAATGGCATCAACAGATCAATAGGACGGTTTCTGTCCAAATCTGCCTGTTTTCCATGGTCTGATAAGAGCAAAGTTACAGGACCTGACATAACAGCCACATTCTTTTAGGGGAGGAGAAATAACATTAGGTTTTAAAGTTGTTGTTTAAAATAAATAAATAAAAAAGATAAAAATAAATTATTTTTTTATTTTGTTTTCTACATTATTGAATGTTTGTGCAGCAGACAAGGAAGTTCACCTGCCTCCAATTGAAATTCTTCAAACGAGAAAAATGTTCATTTAAATAGGGTGGTCTCAACCACGTCTATACACGCACCTATAGGAGCTAAAAGTATATTAGTGAATTCCCCACAGTATGTGAGCAAACAGTGCCACCAAATGATTGAGGGACGCACCTGGTTTACCACCCTTTATTTCAGATTTTAGTGTATCTGCTCCGAGGTGTAATGCCACAAATAAATGGGAAATTGTTTTCCTATTACAGAATGTATCATTATTTTATTTGATTTGATTTGATTGATTTATTCATTGGTAATTGGTAAAGATAATATTAAATTTAAACCTGCATTTGGCAGTTTTTGGTGGTTTTAGTTCAGAATTTACTACAATTTCATTGCCGTGCTTGTGCACATATTACTGTAATAAAATGAAGGCTGTAATTTTTTGTCTTTTTTATAATCTTAACAGCTGGATGGAGTGCAGAAGACACATGTGTGGAGTATGATGTTGAACCCATCTTCTGAAGGAGGTAATCTGATTACCATTACACGTATTCTATACTGCATTTTAACCTGTACATTTTACATGATCAGACAACACACCTTTGACACATTGCCTATACTAAGCTCTCAGTTAATTGCTGTATAAAACAGACACTGTTCACTTCCTAAGAAATCATATATTGCACGTAAACATGCAGCATAAGGTCCCTATAATGTTAATGCCAGACTCATGGAACCACAAATGTAGCCTTGAGCAAAGAAAGAAACTAAGCAGAATGCAGCTTTTTATTTACTCGCCCGTTAAAATTAGGTATTCATATAGTGGGAGTTTAAGTAGAGTTGTCAATTATGGCCAAATGAGTATGTTTTTGAAGGTTGAATGTACAAAGATGTGTACATACTCAGTACTTTGTAGTGTTATAAAGGGGTATATTTGCAGGTGCAAAGTAAAATAGCATGTGTGATTTCCCTGGTTTAATTCTATGGGAAATGCGCATGATAAATGTGTTTGTTGTTTTTTTTAATTCTATTTTTTTTGTTTGGTGTATTTTTTTGTATAATTATTGTTTTTTGTTGCCATTGTAGTGTGATTCTGAGTCATTTTGTGTATTTTTGTACCTTCTTTGATGTAGTATTGTGTATTTCTGTTGTCATTTTGTGTATTTTTGTACCTTCTTTGATGTAGTATTGTGTATTTCTGTTGTCATTTTGTGTATTTTTTGTGTTATTGTTTAGTTTTTTGTATTCTGAGTCATTTTCATATTTTTGTTGTCGTTGGGTGTATTTTTCCGTAATGTATATTTTTTGGAGCCTTTTTGTATGTTTTTGTGCATTTCTGTTGTCGTTTTGTGTACTTTGTATATAAATATGTGTGTGTGTGTGTGTGTGTGTGTGTGTGTGTGTGACTTGCTACCTGTCTTTTTTTTAAAACTTTTTCTAATGGTAGCAACTGGTGTATCAACAGTGTTGCGCTAGTTACTGAAAAAAAGTAACTAGTTACCGTTACTAGTTACTTCATTAACAAAGTAACTCAGTTAGTGTTTTGATTACTTACACCAAAAAGTAATGCGTTACTGGAAAAAGTAACTTTTGAGTTACTTAGAATTAAAGAATGTGTTATTTATTTTGGGTCATTTGTGTCCATACAGCTTCATATTAGTGATGTAATAATAAAATAATCTACTGTTGATCAACTGCTATAAAACAACCATAAATGATGTGCATATAAAGCACAAAACAGCTGCTCCAAAATTAAAACAGTAATTTTTCAGCCCTAGCACAGTAATGTAAAGTAAACTGTGCATATTCCAGGTGCACATTCTGTTGTTGAAAATGCTTATGAAAATAAATGTGGAAAATGAAATTCACAGCATTTTTCTCAGCTACACAATGCTAAACATATCAGGTTAATGAGCTGCTGTTAGCAGTGACTCAGCAGCAGTGACAGGCAACAACATACCATGCAATAGTTTGGCTGACCTGTCCCTGGATAACAGTCACAGTCCGTTAAAATCCAGTTGCAGCGTTAGCTTAGCTTCACTGATGCATCTTTTGGAGACAAAAATAATGTGCGTATATCCACTCTGAGAAGCTCGTTCTGCTCTCGCATTGACTCGCCATGATTGCCGCACGTGATGTAAACAGAAACACGCTGACAATGCTTCTTCTTCTACTGTTTTACCGTGTTTGGCACGGCATCCCGCAAAAAAATGTAGCGCCAATGTAAACAGGAAGTACACTGCAGCTAGCAAAGTAACGGACAAACGCACCATATCGTAACGGTAACGGCGTTATTTCTTTAGAAAAATATTGCTTTACGGTACTAGTTACTGTCAAAAGTGACGTTCAGGCGGTAACGCGTTACACTGTGTATCAAGCATACATTTTTTAAAAGGCTATACGGGAAAGCTAAGGACATAATTTTTTAGGTTTTGAACAAAAAAAAATCTTATCATCTCAGCTCTGATCAATATATTCTAGTTCCTAGGTTCCCAATCTGGGGTACGCAAATTGTCATCGGAGGTACGTGAATAAAAGTTAAAAACATTACAAACTTGAATATAAATAGAGCAGCAGTCAGACGCCTCCATGCATTGCCACAAAATACAACATTGGCCCATGTAAGACTGCCCCCTAGTGGTGACAAAAATCTCATTATAAAAAAGTGACAATCTGACGACATTTCCTTT
The DNA here is from genome assembly GCF_900634775.1 of Gouania willdenowi. Classification (NCBI taxonomy): domain Eukaryota; kingdom Metazoa; phylum Chordata; class Actinopteri; order Blenniiformes; family Gobiesocidae; genus Gouania; species Gouania willdenowi. The sequence continues at coordinate 8,048,903 of NC_041044.1, forward strand.
TCCAAAATAATAGATTGTTTCTCACTGAAAATGCCAGAAGGCTAATTAATTAAATGCATTTGATAATTCTGAATAATATGTTTCATTGTGTGCTGACAGATTATTACTCTTTTTTTAATGACATATTATTCATCAACAGGATTGGTAAAATTCAGAGACAAATTTCACTGTAGGGCTGCATTGTATATGACATTACATTATTGTGAGGTACATGGCTTCAGGTTAAATCTTCGATGAAGTACAGGACTGTGATAGTTTAGGAACCTTTTTAAGAGCGCCTACTGGAGGGGCAACTGACCATTGTGACACATAGCTCCTTTTCCCTTACTTGTAATTTGACTGCATCTCTTTTGGTGTGAGGTACTAAGTAAACAAACTCAGAGACATAGTACATGTCAGCCCCAGAAAGAAACCCATAAAATTGAAGCAGAGTAAAAATACCAGTAGACCTACTAGTATGTTGAAATATTTGTTCACAGTAACACCTGATTTAGTGATTTCTAAATACTGCATGTAAGAGAAAAACGGATAGGAGGAATGCACACTATAGGAAAAAGTTATTTTCTCAGATGTAGCCGACGATAATTGCTGCTTTTATCTCTGGCACAACCACCAAATTCCACCTTGGCGTTCTGTGGGCCAAAAATGACCCAATATTGTTATTTCAACTTTGTTATCAATGTTTAAAGGGCCCATGTTAAGCTAAATCAACTTTTCTGTGCTTTAAACAATGTGAAATTGCTATTTGGGCCCAAAGTTATTTATTGATTCACTCAATCGTTAGTTAGAGGGTGATTTGCTCCTTTCTTACTGCAGGGCGAGCCCAAACACCTCGCTCCAATTTGATGACGCGTTCCCACTTTGATGACGAATTTGATGCGGCACTGAGCTGGAGAAGCCGCGCCTCCAGGAAGCTCTCTGCTGTGATTAACATGTAAACAAACACGCCCACGAAGGTGAGCATTTCAGCGTGCTTCGCACAGTGCTATGTATGTACAAGTGAACGCCCCGCCCCCCCCACTCTGTTTAGTGTTTATAAAGCAGCGTGAGCTCGGCTACGGAGTGGGTGGGAGGAGGGCGGGCCCGAGTTTGGGAAAATAAATCTCAAATACTATGTTTTTGGGGTTCTTAGAACAAATGGAGATTAGTGAAAAATAGTATGACATGAGACCTTTAGGAAAAAAATTCCCCAAAACATTGGGAAAATGCCCTGCGATGGACTGGGTGCACCCCCGCCTGAATGAAAGCTGGAGATAGGCACCAGCAGACCCCCACAACCCTGAAAAAAAAGAGCAAGCAAGTCAGAAAATTGATGGATGGACATTGGGAAAAAAATAACAAAATAAATAAATACTTTGAGGTTCGGGTAATCCATAGTATTTTATCAGTACGCACTGACTCTTTGGAAAGGGAAAAATCTACTAACATCACGGACCCAATAAGATGTCACTGATGTAATCACAGCCAATAGCAACATTTTATTGTAATAGCCAGTGTTTAACCCATAGAGGACAGTCACTCTGACATTTTACAACTAAAAACATTAAACACTTAGATTAAAATGTGAAGAGTGGGACCAGGATCATTAAACTACATTACTTTATACCTAATCTTAAATTTATTCAGCAGAAAACAGTGGTTTTAGGGTGCACTTACACTTTAAGTGTGTCATCACCTTACGTCCTCCACAGGAATCCAGAGGGTTCGTGCGAGCAAGCCTGAACTGAAGTCTGTTGTGCCACACTCAGTGCCAGAGGCGTTCATCAATATCAGAGGTAAAAGTTGTAAGAGCAACCAGAGAAGTTTGGTGGATTCTTCACATCTGCTGTGTTTTATCCTTCAGGCAACGTCTTAGCAGACAGCATTGAGAACTCCATCAGTGAGGACTCTCTGGGCACTCTGATCCGGATGCCCGGTGGCTGTGTGGAGCAGAACTTAGCTAGCATTACACTGCCGCTAATCGCCACTCTCTACCTGGATAAAACCAAAGGCTGGGAGAAAGTTGGAGTGCAGCGCAGGGAGGAGGCTCTCCGCTACATCAGGACAGGTGAGAAGAAGATATGTGTATTTTCAAAACTCAAAACAGGGACAGTAATTTAACCAAAGAAGATTTGCATATGCTTTTATTTGTGATGATACTACCTAACTAACAAATCACATGGCCATGTGACTCGTCATTATCCAAATGAGGAAAAAAATCTTCATGTTCCCCTATTCATCCATCCATCCATCCATTTTCTTACCCGCTTATTTCCCGTTTAACAGGGTCGCGGGGGTCTGCCGGTGCCAATCTCCGGCTCTCATAGGGCGCTTGGCGGGGGTACACCCTGGACAGGGCGCCAGTCCATCACAGGGCAGTTCCCCTATTCATTATCTTTGAAAGTTGTCATACAAAGGTGTTTGGAAGGAATATGAAACAGCCTCTTCACAGACTGTCGAAAACAAACGGTTTTTCAGTTTTAGAAACATCATTCATTACAATTCTCATCTTTACAGTCCAACTGCTGCCTGTAAAATATATGCGAACAGATTATTTGCTTATGATTTGCATATTCAGCAGAATATTCTTTGCGTGCCTAAATATTTTGGAGGCGTTATTTCCTCCCCGACTGCTACTGAGATTGGAGCGCTCAAATGAGAGTTTTGCGTGTGTTGTGTTCAAAATGGAGAATGTAGGAGAGCTGATTTTAATTATTTTGTATCGATTATTTTGGATGCCAGAAAGGTTTATGGGTGAATTAAACATCAGTTATTTTTATTTCCACTGCGTATTCTAGCAATAATCACTGCAGCCGTGTCTCTGTGTTGTGTGTAATGCTGGGAGTTACCAGCTACCTGTGGGAGAAACTAAATCTATACGCAGAAACAGGCACTGCAAATAGTCCCAGGTTTGATAAATATGATTGTACGTGCTACACCCCCCAGCCCCCTCATGTCATGTATCAACTCAACACCTGCAGGTGTAGGGATGTAAGGTCACACATGGGTCACCCACAGACAGACAAGTTTTAAACAGCTAAAACAGCTTAGGGTCAAATTGATCCCAGTGCATGCAATATATGTTCAGCACATTGAAAAAATATCATCATTATAATTTTATGCTTAAAGCTGATATTCAGAGTTTTTTAGAAAGCTATGTTAAAATTCGAAAAAATACCAAACTAGTCTTTTACTATGGTTTACTGCCGGTGGTCATTCATATACAGTACGTCAATGTATATAAGTCCCTCCTTCGTCCTATACACCTTTTTGCGTGACGTCAACACTTGACTTGGCAACGCGCGCCGCCATTTTAAGAGTGGTAATCATTTACCTGACAACCGCTATTTACCGCTGGTATCACGGTGGAGATTTCGCAGGTCTGGCTAATTTTTAGCGTATAATGCCCAAATCCTGCGTAGTATTTGGCTGTCATAACCACGCCTGGCTGAAGGAAAAGATAGACTTTTACAGAATACTGACAGAAAAAGGCCAGAAACGGAACTTATGGATCCAAGCACTGAGGTGAACAAACGTCGATGGAACAACATGGATCCCTAAATCAAAGTGGTCGTATATTTGCAGTAGACATTTTGTTAATGGTAGGTTGTGTATTTTGGGGATCTAATTTTTTCCTGACTGATTTTATGATGCTGATTATGAATTAGCCTACATTTCAATTGTAATTTGTAATGACTGAAATGTTTATGTCTAGTATGTCTAACTTGAAGACAAGCAACGTGAAATTAACATTAAATATGCAATGCCTTGACTTGTATATGAACTGTAAGTATATTAAATAAACAAATGTGCTTCATATACCCGTTTGTTTTAAGTTAGGCTGTATTATTATTATTATTATTATTATTATTATTATTATTATTATTATTAATGGCGCTAGCCTGGCATAGCCACATTGTGTAACAAGCCAATTATCATGATGACACAGGCCTATATAGACACAAAAACACATACATAAGCCTACCTTAATGAAAATATATGCATCCAAGCTTTTGTAAGTCCTCATCTTCTCCATAGTGTAGACGTCAGGGCTGTTAATGAGCTACTCATAAATAACAGACCATTGGAGATCTGGCCATGTTGTCTGGTTGTTTTTCCATTAACCTTGAGGTGTTTCGTATTGGACATGATTCTAAACCAACTAGATGTAACTTCCCTTCATGTCGGTGCTTGGCCTTTGGCTCTAATCTGCTGAAATATTCATACAACATTGAGTAAAACCTTTGTGTTGTCCGCGGTAAATTGTGTAAATGGTTGTCAGGCAAATGTAAACCCCTCTTAAAATGGCAAAGGGCGTTGCTCAGGCAAATGTCCCGGATGATGATGTCACTGCGAAAAGGTTGCATAGACCCCTATACAAATTGCAAATTGCGCCGCGATCGCCCAGCCAATAGGCTTCGACTACTTGTAGTGGAGACATGAACGCGCGTGTGTAAACTGTGCAAGAAACAAAGGCCCCGCGTCACAATATCAAACAGGTATCACTCTGAGCAGCATAGCATCATGGAGGAGGGCTCTGAAACACCAAAGCTTCTACTAAAAAACAAAAGAAAAGTCCGGGTACAAAGCTTACGGATAAACGTCTTTGTAATCGCAACAGAATTTATCTCTGAGCTGCTTTTCAAAGGTGGAGGGACTTGCGGCTTTTAAAAGGATTCCAAACAGCATTTCTCATGGACAGGTAATAAAAATGGTTTGATCAAACTACCATAAGTGTTTCATTATTGAAAAATAATACTACACGTGTGTTGGTTTTGTTGAACACTGTTGTTATGTTCCGCAATGCGCATGCACAAAAGTAGAGGCGTGGCTTCTGGTAGATTGGCAGAGGCAGGCGAGATGTTCGCTTTTGAATTTTCTCTTTCGCTTTTCATCCTCTGGATATCAGCTTTAATCAATTGTACCCATCAAAATAAGAAAAGTAATGAAATGTGAAGCCAAATAAAGTCAACTATTAGTTTTTGATTGATACGCTTTTGACATTTTCTCCTCCCAATATTTTGTGCCCCACATCTGATCCGCCCACATTACATATCCATCACTAACAGACTGGTTTGCAAGTTTGTATAACCAGACATCACATTAAAGACTTACACAAAAGACAACAAGAGTATTGTTATATCCTACTCAAGTAGAAGTACTGTTACTTGATTGAAATTGTACTCAATTACAAGTAAATCATACATAAAATACTGCAAGTACGTACAAGTAAAAAGTATCTCCAATAAATGGTACTCAAAGTAAAAGTTACTACTTACTTTAACCCCCCACGTTTATTTTTGGTGATAAATCTTGCCACAGTTTTCTTCCGTACAGTAAACATCTCATGTATAAACTTAAAAAGAAGAGAATCTTGCACAATTGGAACTTAATTTATTTTCCACAAAGGTATCTGTATGAAACAAAAGCTTTGTTAAATGTAAAAAAAATTTTTAAATTAAAAAAATTCTCGGGCTGAAATAACCAGCATTCAATGCAGTTTTGGCGTTTAATTTCATTGGTCGGCTATGATGTGATGCATTTGATTGTTGCCTGGTCATTTAATTTTTTTGTAGTTTCACAATGTCCGTTGATCATTTTAAAACAATAAATAATAATTTACTCAGTAACGGTTGGGTGTAGAAATGTAATGAATTATTTTACTTATTTTATAATGTTCAGTAAGTAGAAGTAAAAATTACTGATTTAGAAATATACCATACTCAAAAAGTACAAGTACCCATAAAAGCAACTCATTTACAGTAACGTGAGTACTAGTAATCCATTACTTTTGCCTGCGGTTGAATGTCTGTAATTCTATGTGTCATCTGTGAACGTGCTCGTCCTTTGTTTTCAGGCTATGAGAGACAGCTGGCGTACAGAAGGCCTGATGGTTCTTACCCACCTTACAAACATCAAGGAGCCAGTACATGGTACTGACCCATTGTACCTGTCACCATTCTTAGACTCTCACTTATTACCAGTTGTTTCATATTTCAACCATTTACTGTGAAATGTAGAGCTTCACCAGTTCAACGCAGTTATTGTATTGAGAGATCATGAACCTCAAGATATTGGAGGTTTTCTAATAATGGATTTTTAAGATAAAAAAAAAAAGGATTGAAGGTTACAATGTGAATTAAAACTTGGCTTAATTTGATTTCCAGTGTAAACTCAAGCGTATTTGTCCTTGTACTGATGATGTATTCTGATTTGCTCGATTAATCCTATGATGTAAATGATAGGCCAAAATGAGCCTTTGAGTTTCAGCCTATTCCTTTTTCATTTGCTTATTATTATTATGCATTGAATTTTATTTATTTATGTTTTTAAACTGAAGTAAAATCATTCATTCACTTTTTTAAACATAATGACAATATAAGGTTTCCAGGGCCTATGTGAAAAACAAAACAAAAAACAATTTAGAAAAACAATTTAAAAGCCTGATTATAAATGAATCCCTTAGTTTTGGTTTTGGATATACTGTAATTTTGTTCAATTAAATGAAGAATATTTAAGATAGAACATTATAAGATCTATAACTACTATTGTTGCTCTGTATCTGAAGTGATTTCCTCATGAACTTTTGTTGAACCTGTACTGATATGTCGTATATAAATCAGTGAAAGTTGAATTGTTTGCTAAATAAGTTTTTTTTTTTTTTTTTTTTGGCTGTCAGGATCACAGCATATGTGGTGAAGGTGTTTTCCATGGCCAACTCCTTCATCGGCATCAAACAGAAAGAAGTGTGTGACCCCATCCTTTACCTCATAAAACACAAAATCAGTGGTCCTGACACAATGTTCAGAGAAGACAACCCTGTTTACAGCCCCACAATGATGGTAAGAAAGAGGCTGACGGCCTCACACACACACTGATACACGCATTTTTAGTCTTTTTTGCATTTTAAAGCACCCATTTTTAATATGAATAGGCCTACATTGTTTAACATTTAAAACACTAGTACAGTGCCCGTCGTAAGTATGCATTCATGTGGGAGCATAAGGGGTATATATGCAAGTGCAAAATGTGGGTACAATTTTCCTGGTTTAATGTCATCATTATGTGTTTTTTTCTATCTTTCAGTTATTGTTTTGTGCATTTTTTTGTATAATTGTTTTTTGTTGCCATTGTAGTGTGATTCTGGCGTCATTTGGTTTATTTTTGGTATAAGTATTGTTTATTTTTTTGTTTTATTTTACTCATTTAGTATATTTTTATTATAAATACTGTGTGTATGTGTGTGTCTCTCCATCCATCTCTCGCGCGCGTCTTGCACATAATCCGTCGCAGGTTGTCAAGAGACACACAGAAGTACCACGAAAAATAAACGTTTTGCAACACCAACGTCGCAACTCTCTCTAAACGGCTCTGTGTGAGTTCAGTATTTTCATCCCGGTGTAGTGCACGAACGCGCGTCAGCCGTGTGTGTGTGTATGTGTTTACATTGTCGCTGCTAGCATCTTTCTTAGCACATAGAATAATATAAGAAAGACTCACTCTTGCGCAGAACAAACAATCATAGTGGAGCCGTGTTGTGGACCCATTATTATTATAATCACTTCAGCCACTGCTTGTTACAGAAAAAGTTAACATTGACGCTAAAACATTTTCCAAATATATCTCGAGTCACTGTCAATCTTTACTTCATACAAAAGTACGCCAGTTAAGTCAACTATTCATCAGCATGCATGGCTATCCTGTACACTCCCTCGACTAACAGAGAAAGTTGGTCACACCAGTGCCACCACTGGATAAGTTTGTGTAGAGCCCTGATAATAATAAAGCTGATGATACGAATATAATAATCTTAGCGAAAATAGTAATAGTAATAATAGTAATGGTTATAATAATATTAATAGTAATAATAGCAATAACAAAGTAATATAATAAGAATTTAGTAACAATAGTATGATAAAAAAAACAATAATAAAATATTAAATAATGATATGGTAATATGATGATAATATAGCAATGCTAATAATACAATGAGAATAAATATGATGATAATATAGCAATGCTAATAATACAATGAGAATAAATATGATGATAATATAGCAATGCTAATAATACAATGAGAATACCAGTAACTATAATATAAAACATTAATAATTAAAAAGGAGTTTAAGAATATAATGGTCCAATTCTATTTACTCTGGCCATGGAACCTTTAGCCATTGCAGTGAGAACTCAGATGGGACTATGGGGGGTATTTATTGGGCGGAAAATCATCTTATATCTTTATTTGCCGATGACATTATATTTTTTCTGACAGACCTAAAAAATACCATCCCTAACCCGGTGAACTTAATTGAAGAATTTGGAATGTTTTCTGGATATAAAATTAACAACAGTAAATCTATACTTATGTTTCTTAATGAAGAGGACAGAAAAAATCCTACAGTGAAAATTAATTTTACTATTGCCACAGATGGATTTAACTACTTAGGCATCAAAATTACTCCAGATTTGAACAAAATAGTTGCTACTAATTATGCCCCCCTGGTAGACAAGGTTACAGAAACTTTAAATCGTTGGTCAAACTTACCCATCTCCATGATAAGACGAATAAATATCCTGAAGATGTCAATTTTACCCAAATTCTTGTATTACTTCCAGACACTCCCCCTGCCATTATCACAAACATTCTTTGATAACCTAAACAAAACATGGCACAATCAGAAAGCGAGGCTTCGGTTTAAATTACTGTACTTGCCCTATGAAAGAGGGGGGCTTCAACTCCCAAACCTTAGATGGTATTACATGACTGCCCAATTAACATCAGCTTCACATTATTTTTGCACAAACTCACCTCCAACTTGGATGACTATTGAACAACAATCCATTCCAGATTTGCCTCTTAATAATTATATTTATTCAGCCAATTTAAAAACTCTTAAAGGGGACATATTATGCTAAATCCACTTTTTTAGCCCTTAAATGCATTTTGATGTATATTTAGATTGTTTAGAAGCACAGAAAAGTTCAAATTAATCTCTTCAGGTGCTCCGTTGATATCTTTATATTCTGTTTTGGTCATATTTTTCAATCCGTTTTGATTTTTCGATTCTCTATTACGTTTTTTGAACAATAACGTCATCGGAACTGCCAAATTAGGACATCGACTCCAGGCCCAACACTTTGAGCAATCCGCCATTTTTATTTCTCACTTTTATTTTGTAGTCCAAGCTCCAGGATGCAGAAGTTACGAGAGGAGAAATCAAAATGTTTGGTTGTTGGATGTAGTAACCCACACGCTTCATTACACCGTCTCCCAGCATCAGAACCTTTTCAAAGTGCCTGGTTGAGTTTTATTTTTCACAGAAATGTACCCACATCTGTGGGTAAGGTCATTTTTGTGTGTGTGAAGCACTTCAAGGATGACTGCTTCTGCAACCTCCACCAGTATAAAGAAGGATTTGCTGAAAGACTTTGTTTGATTGAGGGTTCAATTCCTTCTATCTTTGGAGACGACGAACAGAGCACTTCGGTAAGCTGTAAATAACGCTAAAAAGTGTGATAAGACCTCCCTGTCATTGTTTTGTTAGCATTAGCAGTTGCACCGTCTTCATATGTTAGCGCTGTGTGCTCGTTTTAGATCCTTGATGATACGCCTACGTGGATTAATTTAAGTCTAAAGTTTTCATGAGTCATTTCATTTTGCCGTTTTTGTCTCCGAAAAGACTGTATTAAAATGCATTTCGTGACGTTAGTTTGGCGCTAGCGTTAGCTCAGTGCTTGTGTTAGCTCACTTGTTAGGGTTCTGCAGGTTCATCATCTTCATTTTCATCTCGCTCCGCCAGGTCAGACTCTGGCTCAAACATGTAAGGCTGGATGGACAAGTCTTCTGTTGTTGACATTGTGTAAATGACGTGTGAATAAACTTTTTCTGCGCCGCTACATAGCCATATCTCTTCTATCAAACTACAAAAATGGCCGAGCAGGGTGGAGTTGAACCTGGAGAGGGGGGCGGGGTATGAAGTGTCTCATTTGCATTTAAAGAGACCGCACCAAAACGAGTTGCTCTTAGAAGCACATCAGAAAAAGGTAGAAAAGGGGTCTGGGGAGCTATAATAATGAGGAATTCAGACCCAAGCAGTGCAGTTCTGCTTTATATAGACCACAACTGTATGATTTACATGTAAAAAGGAAGGATTTAAAACCATGATATGTCCCCTTTAAGAAACAGACTAAGAATCCCTTTTTTTTAAAAAAACTATTATCGTGTGGCACAATGCACATAAACATATTAATGATTCTTTATCATTATCCCGATTCACTCCCTTGTTTAATAATGAACACTTCACACCTGGCAAACAGGATGGAGGATTTAAACTATGGAAGGTGAAGGGTGTTCAAACGGTTAAAGATTTGTATGAGGATGGATTACTCCTTACGTTTGGTGAATTGTGTCATAAGTTCCAAATTCCTACAAAGCATTTCTTCAAATACCTACAACTAAAATGTTTTCTCTCATCCAAATCTGAAGACATTTTACATATTCCCAATCTATCACTAATAGAAGAAAATCCTCTCAAAAAGCGTGAACAAAAAGGTTTAATGTCAAAATATTATAATTTAATCAGGTCTAATTCACCAGATTCAACAACAGATAAATTAAATGCTTGAAGAAATGACATACATGAATATATAGATGAAACAGATTGGAATGAAGCTTGTTTGAGGGCTCAAAAAGAAACAATTAATACACGACGAAAGTTACTCCAACACAAATGGTTGACAAGGGTCTATATAACACCTGAAATACTTCATCACATGTCCAGCAATATTCCAGACACATGTACTAAATGTCGAGATCATAAAGGGGCACTTCTACATTGTGTATGGGAGTGTACAGATATACTACAATTCTGGAATGATGTGCTCAAATGGCTATCAGAAGTTTTTAGGGTGAAGATTATCCTTTCCGCCAAGCTTTGCATACTAGGAATATACCCAGGAGATTTTGCAAGAACAAAGAAGCAAAAGAAATTACTGGACTTTGGGCTATTGCATGCCAGGAGAGTTATTGCCCTAAACTGGAAGAGGATGGAAGCGCCTTCAATTCCACAATGGATCAAAGAACTTTCAGAATGCATTGGACTAGAAAGACTAACATATATCGTAAAAGGAAAACAAAGGGACTTTGAAAAATTATGGGAACCTTACATGACCATTATAGCAAAATAAGTGTTTTTTTTATAAGTCTCTCTCTGCTCACTATGGCATGGGTTACAGTGTACAACAATGTATAATATCTTTACGTGCAAGCTTCACTTGGCGTGAGTGTGTGTGTGGATGGATGTATGATTGTCTTATTATTTTTATTGTATTATTTTTCCTTTGTTTTTCATATCCCATGGTTTATGTCAGCATGACCATTTTGTTAATTGTATTTAAAATGGAAAACTAATAAACATTTTTTGAAAAAAAAAAAATATATATACATATATATAATGGTTATTATAATAATGCCAATAACATTAATACAGTAGGAGTACAATTATACAATAATAATAATAATAATAATGGCAATAACAAAATAACAGAGAATCCAGTAACTGTAATACAATAATAAAAACAATAATAAATGTAAAATAATAAGGTAATAATAATAATACAATGAGAATACCAGTAACTATAAGATAAAAGAATAATAAAAAAAGAATAATATAAGAATAACAATAACAACAATACAGTAGTAGTACAATTTGATAGAGATATAATATTAATAGTGAAAGTAGTAATAGTAATGGTTATAAAAATAATAAATAATAATATAAGAATAGCAATAACAATAATAAAGTCATAGTTCAATTAGATAGGGATATGATATTAATAGTAGAAGTAGAAACAGTAATAGTAATAATAATAATAGCAATAAAATATAATGAGAATCCAGTAACTATAATACAATAATAAATATTAAACAAGGTAATAGCAATGATAATATTACATGATAATACCAGTAACTATAAGATAAAATATGAATTAAGAATATGAAAATAGCAACAACAATAATACAGTAGTAGTACAATTATAAAATAATAATAGCAATAACAAAATACAATAATGAGAATCCAGTAACTATAATACAATAATAAAAATGAACAATATAAAATAATGAGGTAATAGCAATAATGCAATGAGAATACCAGTAACTATAAGATAAAACAATAATAAGAAAGACGAATATGTCGTCACATCATTCATCGCTCCTTCTTTGGATGCACCGTCTAGGTGTATTACCTCGAGCGCCATGTGATAAGCTTTAGCTTAGCTTAGCTTTCCTAACTTCCGACATTAGAATTATGTGCATGTTAACACGGACTTTGTGGTTTTTCTGGGGATTCTCCCTGTGCGCTATAAATGACGACTTCTCCAGCGTGTGATGCTCTGCTCCGGAGTAAAAGCCTCATGTGCTTTTGTTTTGCTTATGTGGTGAAAATATGAGAGTTTATAATGCTGTGTTCACGGATAAACATGCATGTTTACTTACCAGAATAGTATGTCCAGAAACAATAATCATAGTGAAGACGTGTTGTGGACCCTTCCGCTCACAAAAACGTTACATCCCTCTGAATGTGACGTTTTTACCGTTTTGCTACACCAAATTACTCTAAAACAAGATTGATTAACGTGGATTTGGTCCGGTCCGCTTTCACACATTCTATTTGCCAAGCGCACCAAACTTTCTGAACTACGTCAAACAGGCGAAACGGTCGGTCGCCAATTGGACAGAAAGGAAATCCTAAAACAACCAGAGTTTCAGTGACCTTTCACATATCGCAAAAAGACCGGAGTATCCGAGGAAGCGAAGCATGATGCGGAGCAAAGAGGCATGTGTGAAAGCACCCTTTTGGCCATCACAGCAAATGAGTCAAAACAAAACAGAAACACACGCTGTATCTTTAAAGGGGACATATCATGGTTTTAAATCCTTCCTTTTTACATATAAATCATACAGTTGTGGTCTATATAAAGCGGAACTGCACTGCTTGGGTCTGAATTCCTCATTATTATAGCTCCACAGGCCCCTTTTCTACCCCTTTTCTGATGTGCTTCTAAGAGCAACTCGTTTTGGTGCGGTCTCTTTAAATGCAAATGAGACACTTCATACCCCGCCCCCTCTCCAGGTTCAACTCCACCCTGCTCGGCCATTTTTGTAGTTTGATAGAAGAGATACGATTATGTAGCGGCGCAGAAAAAGTTTATTCACACGTTATTTACACAATGTCAACAACAGAAGACTTGTCCATCCAGCCTTACATGTTCAAGCCAGAGTCTGACCCGGCGGAGCGAAATGAAAATAAAGATGATGAACCTGCAGAACCCTAACAAGTGAGCTAACACAAGCACCGAGCTAACGCTAGCGCCAAGCTAACGTCACGAAATGCATTTTAATACAGTCTTTTCGGAGACAAAAACGGCAAAATGAAATCACTCATGAAAACTTTAGACTTAAATTAAATCACGTAGGCGTATCATCAAGGATCTAAAACGAGCACACAGCGCTAACATATGAAGACGGTGCAACTGCTAATGCTAACAAAACAATGACAGACGTCTTATCATTACACTTTTTAGCGTTATTTACAGCTTACCGAAGTGCTCTGTTCGTCGTCTCCAAAGATAGAAGGAATTGAACCCTCAATCAGACAAAGTCTTTCGGCAAATCCTTCTTTATACTGGCAGAGGTTGCAGAAGCAGTCATCCTTGAAGTGCTGCGCACACACAAAAATGACCTTACCCACAGATGTGGGTACATTTCCGTGAAAAATAAAACTCAACCAGGAACTTTGAAAAGGTTCTGATGCTGGGAGACGGTGTAATGAAGCGTGTGGGTTACTACATCCAACAACCAAACATTTTGATTTCTCCTCTCGTAACTTCTGCATCCTGGAGCTTGGACTACAAAATAAAAGCGAGAAATAAAAAGGGCGGATTGCTCGAAGTGTTGGGCCTGGAGTCGATGTACTAATTTGGTAGTTCTGCTGACGTTATTATTCAAAAAACGTAATAGAGAATCGAAAAATCGAAACAGATTGAAAAATATGACCAAAGCAGAATATAAAGATATCAACGGAGCACCTTAAGAGATTCATTTGAACTTTTCTGTGCTTCTAAACAATCTAAATATACATCAAAATGCATTTAAGGGCTAAAAAAGTGGATTTAGCATGATATGTCCCCTTTAAAGAGCGGACGGTTGGTCCACAAGGCACTGACAACACTGAACTGACGTTGATTCACAGACAATCCAAATTTAAACAGATTTCTTAAAACAACTGATGACAGGGGGAGGAGGGGCCACTGCTGAACTTGAAGAACAGACAGTTGTCCACTGACAAATCACTGACCACTAACACACACACGCCTTCAGACATGGGCCGACACAGAGACATACACACAGAGACAAATGGAGACACACAGAGAGATGAAGACAGACAGGGAGATATAGACACAGAGCAATAGACAGACTCACCATATTGATCACGCTCCCACACACCTATGTACACCTGTGGTCAGACGCTGGAGAAAGCCACCATAGACACGTTCACTAGTGAAGGCATATTGGCCTTCACTAGTGAACAACATAGAAATGTGTGCACAAGTTAACTGGAGACCTTAATTCATGATTGTTGAGTTAAAATGCCAGAGTTTATGTTTTTGACACATGATATCAAGGATGCATAATACATACTCACTCGGCATTACACACTCCAGCCTCCTCCCACAGCATATAAGTCAAACTCAAGGCCTGTGGACCAAATCCGGCTCTTTAAAGCATCCAATGTGGCCCGCAGGAAAAGTAACAATGATAGAGAAAATATGAGTTATTGTGTAAATGACCTACTAATTGTTGTAGATATCGCTGCCCCTCCAAACACACAAATCCAAGCAAATTTCACAATATTTGCAGGGCTTAGAGTTTTCCCTTGATTATATTACATGATGGCAGTCATTTTTAATCTCCAATTGTTGAAAGAACTCCCATTTTTCCCCAAAGAAATGCTGCAAAATATCTACAAAATACACCTAAATTAAATTGAAAATGGTCAAAAAATAATATATATATGTAAGCGTAACTAGTTAGGGGAGTGGTGGCCTAGTGGTTAAGGAAGTTGGCCTTGTGATCAGAAGGTTCCCGGTTCAAGCCTCACCTGGCCTATCACTGTGGGATGTTGAGCAAGTCCCTTAACTCCGAACAGCTCCCCAAGCGCCGCAAAAATGGTTGCCAACTGTTCCCCAAGGAATGGTTTCTCCATCGTGAGATTATAAAGTATACAAAAAAAAAATATCTGTGGCCTGCTTAGGATCAAACTGGTCCGATTTTGGCCCCTGAACTAAAATGAGTTTCACACCCTTGTCCTACAGTATAAACACATTTAGTTAGGTTACTAGCTCCTTCCTCACTGCCCGTAGGAGTGATTGATTTTGTGAATGTGTTCGTACATCGACTTCTGCTCTATGTGAGCTAAGAAAGGCACCAGCACAATATTGTAACTTAAATCTGACTCATTAAATCAATATATGAAAAACATGTCAGGTGAAAACAACATAGATGTTTGGTGGAACAGAGAAGTTCCCTCCAATAAACTCAAGGCAGCCAATCTGGAGAAAATGTTTGGAATTCCAAACATTTGAGCCCAGGTTTGTATCTTCTGTTTTTTTGTGTAAATTAACTGTAACTACACCTAATTTTGAAACTTTGTACCAGCCTTCACGTGCTCTCTATTTTAAAGCTTTTGTATTTGTGCAACTTTTTAGGGTGGACTTGTCGGCGATGATCCTCAGACAACTCTAACCGCGTTTGTTCTCATAGCGTTGGGTGAGGCCCAGCAGGCGGGCATTGACTGTGGCGTGCCAGATTCACATCGAATCAAGGTACTCTACAAAGTTAAAGACACTTTTGAGAATATGGTTGCTGATAAGTGTAAATAATGCACGGCTGATTTGATGTGTAGTGATGTCACTGATGTGTGCTGTAGCGAGTAATTCAAACAATAGCAGACAAGCTGAAGAAAGCGTTGCAAAAGCCTGGGAGGAGACCGTACACTGTGGCCATTGTGTCGTATGCGTTGGCTATAGCAGCTCCAAAATCCATCAATCCGACTCAGCTTCTACTCAGAGCTGCAGCTCCAGGTATCTCCACTACACCTTTTTACTATTAAAATCTTAATGTTTCACTCATTAATTAAACTTTTCTGTTGGGTAATTAGGTCTCAGTAGGTGAAAGACAAATGGCTGGCTCAATGGTAGAGTAAGTCATCCAATATCCGATGTGTTGGGAGTTTGAATCTTGCTCTTTCTAAGTCATTGTCGTTGTGTCTTTGGGCAAGGCACTTTATCCACATTGCCTCGTATGAATGGGTATGAATTGTGCATGAATTGTGCATGAATGTTGGCGGTGATGATCGGAGGGGCCGTAGGCATGAAATCGCAGCCACGCTTCTGTACAACCTGGTATGACTGTTGTGAGTGACTGGTGTGAATGAATAATAGTTTCTGTAACGCGCTGAGTCTCCTAAGAAAAAAAACCGCTATATAAAACCAAGCCATTATCATAGTTGTTAAAAAAAGGGTATTTATGCACCCCTAACAGCTTACACCTTGAATGTTCCAATCTTATTTTATTGTAAAACATTGAACACCTCTGAAACAATACAAACATGTTGTTTTACCTGCACCTGAGGTTGTTATCTGAAATATAAATTAAAAGTTTAGAACACTGCTGTCCAAAATACTAACTTATATCACTTTTTTTAATCTTTAATTAAAAAAAACACACAGATTTCAGAGTCCACAGGTGTTACTTTTTATAAAAGGGCCGGAGCCAACAGTCCTTGTTTGTGACGCACTATGGTCCAATGATTTCACAGAATATCGTTCTCAGATAATAGCAAGATTCAATTGTAATGACCGGGTTTCAACCCACAGAGGGCAGTCACTCTTACATTTTACAACCAAATATGTCAAATGGAAATATTTTGAATAAAATGTTGAGAATTGGACCAGGATCAATCAACAGCACTACTTATGACCAAATACTTTTGTTTTCAGCAGGAAAAAAAGGAAGCAGCCCAAAGTGCACACTCATGCATGCAAGGAGATTAGATTACAGAAAAAAAAAAATACAAAGAAGTTTACAATAATAATGAAGGGCCTGTTTGATATGATATTGAATACTTTGCAGATGATCAGACTTGTAATGGTAACTCTTCAAAAGTATTTCATTGATAGGATGACACCTTTATCAATGACATGTAACCAGAGCCGTTTCTGGCTATAGGCAGACTATAAGTGAGTACAGGATGAACTGTACCTGTCTTTCTTTATATCTAATATGATAGCAAATAAATGTAAGAATAAACCCCTATCATAAGTTGTGGTTAGTATATTTTAGTTGTTTTTGCTCTCAAATATTTAAGAAAAAATTAAAATACATTTTAAGATTCAGTATCTGTCTGTTGTTGTCTTTTTTTTTTAATCACTTATCAGAATCAGAAATGTTTTTAATGGCCATGTACAATTTTAAGGACAGTACAAGGAATTTGTCTTGGTAGTTGGTGCACAAAACAAACAACAACAAAAATAAAAAAACAAAGAACAACCCAGAAACAATAATAATAATAATAATAATAATAATAATAACAATAATAATAATAATAATAATAATAATAATAATGATAAATATAAAGGATGAGGGATAAATAAAGGATAGCTAGAGAATAAAGGATAAATAGGATAAATATATATATATATATATATACTTGGGGTATGTTCATGTGGATAGTGGCAGAAGGAAATAAGCTGTTTTTGTGTCTGGAGGTTCTGGTCCTGATGGACCGAAACCTCCTTCAAGAGGGGAGATATTGAAACAGTTTATGACCGGGGTGGGAGGGGTCGGCCACAATCTTTCCTACACACCTCAAAATCCTGGAGGCGTACAGGTCCTGGAGGGAGGGCAGATTGCAGCCGATGACCTTCTCTGCAGAGTGGATGATACGCTGCAGTCTGACCTTGTCCTTGGCCGTAGCTGCAGCGTACCAGATGGTGATGGAGGAGCAGAGGATGGACTGGATGATGGAGCTGTAGAAGTTCACCATCATCTTTGTTGGCAGACTGAACTTCTTCAGCTGCCGCAGGAAGTACATCCTCTGCTGAGCTTTTTTGATAAGGGAGCTGATGTTCAGCTCCCACTTGAGGTCCTGAGTGATGATGGTCCCCAGGAAGCAGAAGTACTCCACAGAGCTCACTGTAGAGTCTCCCAGGGTGAGGGGGGTGAGGGGGGCTGGGTTCTTCCTGAAGTCTGCTATCATCTCCACTGTCTTTAAAGCATTGAGCTCCAGGTTGTTCTGGCTGCACCAGGACACCAGCCGGTCTGTCTCCCACCTGTAGTCAGACTCGTCTCCATCAGAGATGAGACCGATGATGGTCGTGTCGTCTGCAAACTTCAGGAGTTTGACCGACTGGTGAGAGGAGGTGCAGCTGTTGGTGTACAGGGAGAAGAGCAGAGGAGAAAGAACGCAGCCCTGAGGAGATCCAGTGCTGATGGTCCGGGGAGCAGAGATGGTTTTTCCCAGCTTCACGTGCTGCTTCCTGTCAGACAGGAAGTCTGTGATCCACCTGCAGGTGGAGTCTGGCACATTCAGCTGGGAAAGCTTGTCCTGAAGGAGAGCTGGGATTATAGTGTTGAAAGCAGAGCTGAAGCCCACAAACAGGATCCTGGCGTAGGAGCCTGGGGAGTCCAGGTGCTGGAGGATGAAGTGGAGAGCCAGGTTTACAGCATCGTCTACAGACCTGTTGGATCTATAGGCAAACTGCAGGGGGTCCAGGTAGGGGTCGGTGATGTCCTTGATGTGGGAGAGCATGAGGCGTTCAAAGGACTTCATGACCACAGATGTCAGAGCGACAGGTCTGTAGTCATTAAGTCCTGTGATCCTCAGCTTTTTAGGGACAGGAACGATGGTGGAGACCTTAAAACAGGCTGGTACGGTGCATGTCTCCTGTGAGGTGTTAAAAATGTCTGTGAACACTGGAGACAGCTGATCAGCACAGTGCTTTAAGGTGGAAGGAGAGACAGAGTCCGGTCCACAAGCCTTACGGGGGTTTTGTCTCCTGAAAAGTCTATTTACATCTCTCTCTTTGATGGAGAAAGGTGTCTCTGTGGGAGGGGGGGAGGAGGGGGGAAGATAGGGGAGAGAGCCTCTGTAAGCAGCTGTGGTGAGACTGTAGCTTTGATGTGGGGGGTGAAGGTGTTGGAGTGAGGCTGGTCAGAGGTGTGAGGGGGGGTTGGAGTCAGGTCTGTCCCATTGTCTGTCAAATCTACAATAGAAGTTATTCAGACTGTTGGCCAGGCAGAGGTCGTTAGCAGCAGCAGGGGCTCTGGGCTTGTAGTTTGTAATTTGCCTGAGCCCTCTCCAGACAGAAGCCGAGTCATTCGCAGAGAACTGATGATGTAGCTTCTCTGAGTACAAAGGTTTGGCTTTTCTCACCTCCTTTCCAAACGTGTACTTCGACTCTCTGTACCTGGCTCTGTCTCCACTCCTGAAAGCGACCTCTTTGTCTGCCCTCAGCCCTCTGAGCTTAGCTGTGAACCAGGGTTTGTCATTGTTATAACTCACTCTGGTCTTTGATGGAATGCAGCTGTCCTCACAGAAGCTGATGTAGGACGTCACAGCGTCTGTAAACTCATCCAGAGAACTGTTCGCAGACCTGAAAACATCCCAGTCAGTACAGTCCAAACACTCCTGGAGTTTCTCCACTGCTTCACTGGTCCACTGTTTAGATTCCTTCACCACAGGTTTACAGAGCTTCAGCCTCTGTCTGTATGAAGGAATCAGGTGGACCATCAAATGGTCCGATAGGCCCAGTGCAGCACGGGAAACGGCGTGATAAGCACTGCTTAGTATGGTGTAACAGTGATCCAGTGTCTTCTCCTCTCTGGTTGGACATTTAATTAATTGTCTATATTTGGGGAGCTGGTGTGAGAGGTCCCCTTTATTAAAGTCACCAAGCACAATGATAAAAGAGTCCGGGTAGGTCCGCTCCATGCACAGGATCTGGTCGTCGAGTGTGCGCTGTGCCTCGCGCACATCAGCTGACGGTGGGATGTACACACCAACCAGGATGAATGAAGCGAATAGAAGGGTTTGCTGTTGATAATAAAGGATTCCAGGTGAGGAGAGCAGTGCTGAAGGATCAGTCACGTCGTTACACCAGTTGCTGTTCATATAAAAGCAGATTCCTCCACCTTTCCTCTTCCCGGTGAGCTCCGCGTCTCGGTCCGCTCTGTGAAGTTGGAAGCCGGCGTGAGCAAAGGTGAGCGCACCTTTGAGTAAAATGTCCAGTAAATCCACAGAGGAAGCGATGAAAGTGGGAAATAAATCTTTGGGGATTGTTGCCCTGACGTTCAAGAGCTCTTCTCTTGAATAAGAGCAGCCAGTTGCGGATTTTACGAGAAAAACAAGACAAAAAAGTGCGCACCAACACACCACAGCAGCCATCCGCGGCGCCATCTTGTCTTAGTAGACAAGATGGCCTAACTGAAGATGTTTAATCGTAAAGAGCAGTTGTATTGGCTGTTGCCCATTTACGTGGTTAAGTGTAACACTTTACTGTACATAAATGAAATTTACACAATGATCTGTCTTTCAGGGGGCACTCACTGGCCAGATCATGAGAACCATTTGTTCACACTAGAGGCGACTGGCTACGCCCTGCTGACGTTAGTCAAATATGGGCGGATGGAGGAGGCAGCAGCACCCTTTAAATGGCTCAACAGCCAGCGAAGACGAGGAGGAGGCTTTGGCTCTACTCAGGTAAGAAAGCTAAGAGACAACCTTCAGGGTACAAAGAAGAGGGAATAATGAAGCAACCTTAATTTCTGCATCTTATTATTCTTCCCCTCAAGCCCACGATGGTGGTTTTCCAAGCCCTGTCGGAGTATATAATCAAAAAACCACAACCTAAGGACCTGGGTTTAAAGGTGGACGTCAGGTTGACAGGACGCAAAGAGATTCGTTATGTTTTCAACAGCACCACAAACTACGCTGCTCGCACCTCCCGGGTGAGAAGAGACAGATTTACTAAGATCACACTAAATCTCTTGCGTGCTTGAATACTTTTGAGGCGCTGTTTCAACTTTTTCCACTACCTGTCAGTTCTGAGGATGATTTTACTATTTTTGAAAAAAAAAAAAAATATATATATATATACAGTATCTAGGGTTTTACTGACAGAAAAAAGGCCTAGACCCCCACACCAAAAACCTTAATACCATTACTTTTGATTCATTAGGAAGCCTAACAAGGTAACCAAGAGATGAAAAACAAATTAGATCATAGATAATAATAATAATAATTTTTGTGTATTTTACAGCTGATTGAAGACATGGGTTAGATGCCGTACGCTGTTGCACAAATGAAAACATTGAGGAAATTACCATTTTCGTGTTTGTCTAAAAGTTTTTTTTGCAGTGGGAGCCAGGGAATGAATGAGCAGGTGGAGAGGAGAACGAGGAAAAAGAATAAGAGAACCAAAGTGTTTGAAAGCATATCAGCACAGCAAAAAGCCAAAACAATCACAGACCAGTTACGGCAGTGTTTTTCAAACAATATATATTTAAATATTTTTTTGTCTTAATTTCACAATTTCCACTTTCTCAAACATTAATTTAGTTCAAAGAAAATGCAGTAAAGAGGGTTTTCACAGCGCGTCATCAACCCAGAAGTCGGCATTTTGGAGATGAGCAGCAGGTTTACAAACAGCACACACACACACAAGCAAATCCCGAATTTTGAGAGGAAATGGTGAACTATTGCTGTATTTTTGGCTGTGAAAAACATGTGGAGGTTTATAGACTGCCAAAACTTATAACAAATCAGGGTGAACAATGTTTCCATTTTATAGTCAGTAGTTCTACATCAGGAGAGCAGTGACATGAGACTAGCTCACCGTTGTTGCACCATGTTGTTATTGTATATGCAAACACCTCATCTCCTTTCTTGCATTTAAATCTAGCTTCATGTAGTCCCATTGTTCTCCAGGGAGCAGACATTAGAAAGCATGATGGAAGGAAGTGGCATTCTCTGAGGATTAGCTTTTAGCTTGCTTGCTAGCCCCGCTTGGCATCCTGCTTACGATTACAACGCTTACGTCTCCTATGCTGGTAGACACCGCTGGTACGAGGTTTCTCAGGCCGCTGGATGTAGCAGGCGTAGTAATTTGAAGCTACATAGTAGGTCCAGAGTAGCCGCCGGCTGATCCACAGCCAGCAGGGACCAGACCCCAGGCCAGAAGGACCCAGAATAGAAGAAGCACCGGGAGTAGCCCGCTCAGGGAAAACAACCACATTCCCGGCCACCCAGGGCAACAAGGGGACGCTGCACAACATTTGTCAGTGCTTACTAGTGCAAATCTTAGCACGCAACATTTCATTGAAATGTATACTTGTGAAGGAATTTTAGTTATTATGCAATTTACTGTCTTTTGTCAAACCTTTTTTTCTTTTTTGTAGCTGCCTGCTGATCTTGATTTGGAAGTTGAAGCTCGTGGAAATGGACAGGGAATCATAGAGGTAGAAGCAAATTTTAACCCTGATATAGATTTTACACAATTCATTTTAAACCGATTATTCTTATCAAGTTAGTTTGATAGTGAGTTCTCTGTTTTTAATCAAAAATATATAGACTTAGAGAGATGGTAATAAAATGTTTTAGTGTTTTCATTATTTGTCTTTGTCTGTTTCTCATTTGTTTCTTGTGTTTGCTTGAAACTTTGTTAAAGATTGTGACTTATTACAACCAGCTGCATGAGGTTGATGAGAATCAGCTCTGTACAGACTTTGAGCTCAATGTCGCAATTGAAGAATCCATTGGTAAATATATTTGTACATACCTACAATGTTTTTTAGGGTTTTTTTCATCATTGGTGTGTCTCAATCTACGCAGCACTTTATGCAGTGGATGCAAAGTTAAGAAGCAGCAAATACTACAAACAGCAAACCGACTGAAATTTCCCCAAAACAATGCAAAGCTGAACACAGATGAGGAACATGCTGGGGTTCAATAAAATGTTATAATGTTAAGAGTGAAGAGACAAGACATAGCAGCGCTGGCCTTCAGACAGAGACTTAAAAGAAGACCAACAGAGCTCACACTGTTAATAACACACTAACAGTAAGCACAAACAAACTACATTGGAGATCAGACCAAATTTATGACAGAAATTAAGTGAAACACAACTAAAGGGTTCCTCAATGAAACGTTACCATCACGTGGTGGAGGGGTTTGAGCACCTTAATGATCCTGGGAGATATGTTGTCAGGGGCTTAATGCCCCCAGTAGGGTCTACCAATGTAAACTGGTCCTAGGTGATGTGTCAGACCAAGAGCCTTTCGAAAGCCACATATGTCAACAAAACAGCAAAGGAAGGGCACGTCAAACTTTCTTTGTCACGTTGGGCCTTGAAGGCTCCCGCCTGGAGGTCAGGTTTCTGCCCACGGGACCTGGCTGGACACAGCCTGAAAGGATGACGTCGGCCTGTCCTCCCCTATGCTCATCACCCACAGGAGGGATTGTATAGGGCTGGTGCAATGTGGATTGGGCAGCAGTCCAAAGTGGGAGCCTTGGTGATCAGATCCTCAGCTATACAGAAGCTGGCTCTATTGACGTAGAATGTCAATTGTCTGGTGGGAGTCTGAGCTGGTTGAGAAATTTCAACTAGATATAGTTGGTCTCACCTCAACACATAGCAAGGGCTCTGGAACCAGTCTTCCTCGAAAGGGATTGGATTCTCTTCCACTAGCAGGGGTGGCCAAACTTCTTGCCATTCAACTCAGAGCCTGTATGTTGACGAGAGGGTAGCCTCCCTCTGCCTTCAGGTAGGGGGATAGTCCCTGACTGTTGATTGTGCCTATAGGCCAAACAGCAGCTCAAAGTATCCACCCTTCTTGGATTCCTGAGAAGGTGTACTGGAGTGCTCCTTCAGGGGATTCCCTCATTCTGCTGGGGTGAACTCGAGTGGTGCTTGTTTTTTGACTTCTGCGTTCATCACAGATTATCCAGAATGAACACAAAGTTCAAGCATAAGGGTGTCCACACCCTAAGCCGCAGTTCAATGATAGACTTTGTGGTCATGTCGTCGGACTTGCGGCCGCATGTCTTAGACACTAGGGTGAAGAGAAGGGTGGATCGGAGGGTGTGTTCCAACGATAGAGGGATCACACTTCTCAGCATTCCTGGTAAGGTCTATTCAGGGGTACTGGAGAGGAGGGTCCGCTGGATAGTCGAATCTCAGATCCAGGAGGAGCAATGTGGTTTTCATCCTGGTCATGGATCTTCGGACCAGCTCTAAATCCTCAGCAGGATCCTGGAGGGTCCATGGGAGTTTGCCCAACCAGTCCACATGTGCTTTGTGGAGGAGTTCAAGTACCTCTACATCTTGTTTTCACAAGTGAGAGGATGGAGCAAGGTGGATTGATGCAACGTCTGCACGGATCTGTCGTGGTAAAGAGGGAGCTGAGCCAAAAGGCGAAGCTCTCGATTAACCAGTCGATCTTGGTTCCTACCGGTCGAGCTTTGGGTCCCAAAATGTGTTTCCTTGGTAGGGTGGCTGGGCTCTCCCTTAGAGATAAGGTGAGAAACTCAGTCATCCGAGAGGGGATTGGAGTAGAACCGGTGTTCAGGGCACATCCCATTGTAAGACCCAGGACACCCTGGAATGACTCTGTCTCTCCGCTTGCCTGGGAGCACCTCAGGATCCCCCAGAAAAAGCTGAGGAAGGAAGTCTGGGCTTTCCTAGTAACGGTGCTGCCCCCTGCGAATATAATATTTCCTATATCAAAACAAAGGTATAAAACAAACAAACAAAAATACATATAATTTAAAATCAATTATCCAACCCCATTTGAAAACCTAGCAGACCAACAGAAGTAAATGAACAACCAAGCCTCAAAAGCTAATTTAACAAACCCTCAGACCCCCTCCCATGATAATCTCCTCTGTGCTATTTGAGGCCCAGGGTACTATTAAGTTACATTTAGTATTGAAGCAATACTACTCCCTATTGGAGAATTATCTAACACCAGCTCTTTTGACTCATGGTGTGCTCATGGTCACAACCCAAACCCAGCTACTCCTTTGTACACCTGTTATTGATTGCTAGTTTAGAGCATACTAGCTTAGACTCTACAGTAAATTAACATATTAAATCCTAGCACTTTGGTTTTGTTTCATTCCAGAAAAAATTCCAGAGGATGTGGAAAAGTCCTACCAGTTAACCATAAAAGTGAGGTGAGAAAAGGCATTTTAGGCACTTACAGATGCACCAAATCATTACAGGAATTATTGATTATAATAATTTTGTTATGTTATCAATGAAAAAGACATTCTTCTTTTTTTGGCACAGAGCTTTGGGACCAAGCGATGTCAGAATGGTGGTTCTGGATATCAGTCTTCCCACTGGTTTCACCCCTGAAAACTCAGACCTGGAAATGGTAATCCCTCTATTGAGCCTAAATTCTAATGAAAACAAATTTCATGGATCTGTAGTTCCCAGATGACATCACTGAAATATTGTATCGTTGAACCAGTTGGTGCTTTGGTCTGGGAGGTGATCGCTGCATAAAAATAAATGTTGTTGAATGAAAATCAGATCATTTTGTCAGATTTTCATTACTTGTACAAAAACTCTGTGATATTTGTCTCTAGTTGTCAAATTCTGTGGATCAATACATCAACTACTTCAAGATTGTGGACAACTTGAGTGACAGAGGCTCTCTGATCCTCCACCTGTTTAAGGTAACACCACAGATTACAGCTGCAGGAGAAAATAGGGTGGGACTATGTAAAAAGTTAATGAGACAAGACAATATACAATACTGTGCTCACAATAACAAAACGAGACAATCTTTTTTTTTTTCATAATTTAACCAGGAAAGTCTCATTGATATTAATAATCTCTTTTTTAAGAAAGTCCTGGAAGCAATTAGGTGTAGGGTACTTGCTAAGGGTACCACAGTGATGGCCCACAGTGGATTTGAATCTTCAACCTACAAGCCCAGTTCTGTAACCACTTGGCCACCACTGAAAGAGTTTGAAAATAACCATGCTTTTATTTAACAAACTCTGGATATATAGACATACTCTGGGTACGTCCTTTTCAACTCGATAGAATATATATATTTTATTTTCACTAGACCAATTCTTCCTATTTAAAGTTCAAAAAGTGCAACTTTGCATTGACTGTGTTGATTTTTTTCAACATTATAAAATGTCTACATTTTCTGGCATCAATTGAGACCTTTAGACATTGACTGTCTCTCCTGCAGTTGAAAAGACACACTCGCTTGGGAAGGATGTAGCAGGGCGAGCATCGGCAATCTCATGATACCAATCATACCATGATCGACAATATATTTGGTGATGTTTTAATATTGCGATATCTTGTCACATAATATATCGTCCCACTCTTAGTAGGGAACTTACCTTTACACTTGAAATTTTTGGTCTGGCTCTGAAGCTGCAACAGTGTCTTAATATATGTGAGGCTATCTCCATTTGACGTGCATTTGTGATAACTTATTCAGATGCTTCACATAAACATGATCTCTAGATGGAGAAAAGGTTTAAATGTGCACAATATTTAGGCACATATAATATTTTGAGAACTTTATATTTAACCAGTTACCCATTAAATATGCATACTGAGGAAATATTTGTGAAATGTGTTACATTTTGCAATGTACAACCATCAAAAATGTTTAATTCATGCTTTCTGGATCGTTGTCCTCTAACCCTCTCGTTCATCTTTTAGGTTTCTCACAAAGAGTCAGAGATCCTGTTCTTCAGACTTCAGCAAAGATTTAAAGTGGGGCTCCTTCAGCCTTCATCAGTCACAGTCTATGAGTATTATAACCCAGGTAGGAATGACATCTGCTGGATCATTTGCCTTCTTTCTTCTTCCTTATTTGATCTTGGGCCCTGTTTGTTGTTTCTTACTATCTTGTTTGTTTCTCTTTAAAGTTACAAAGTTACAATCCTGTCAAGTGTATTAGAGATAACATGATGGCTATCTATTTGTTCATAATGTTTTATTGCATACCACAGGGTTTTACACTTGGACCCTAAAGAGTAACCTTGTAAACAAGAATACAGGTGGAATAGTATCCAAACAAAAGAGTAACCAGAGGAAAATGACAGCCGGGTATAGGGGAAAAGTGATAGTGACGGGGTTCTGAAAACACTTTACAAACACTACTGTAAATGGTGAAGAAAGGCAATCAGGATAAGGTGCACACCTGAGTGGAGTAGAGAAGAAAGCTTAATCACTCATTTAGCTCACACACAATTTGGTGTGATCCTAAACACACTGACATAAATATAAATAGCCTTAGCACATGTCCACTGACTTGCAATCTAGTTAAACCGATACTAACAGAAAAAGAACCCCACCAGGGTTTGAACTCATGACCATTACATGAGAAGTGAAGCAACTTAATGTGGTGCACACATGAAACATCACATAATCATGAAAATGAAGTCAAAACACACCCAAAACTTTAGGCCATGACAACAAATAATTCAAATTTCCACCACTTTATATATGTCATGCATTAGTAACAAACAAGATATAAATTCCCCAATTTCAAGAGTGATACTTTTCAACCCTTCGTCATTTCCTTTTTTTAAAATACATTTTATGATGAGAAAGATATCGGAATGTAGTGTTATGTAGTATTTTTTTTTTACTTGCTCCAAATAAATGTTTTTGTTGTTTGTAGAATAAAAAAGTAAAAAATCACAACATTTACCAATTTGGGAAAGTCCAAGAATCAAACCCATTGAAGGGGCTTATAACACAATGTTCCAACAAAGTCTACAAATTTGGTAAAAAAACAAAAAACAATCAATCTGCCAGGTGGAGTAAAACCAATCCATTTTATTACTTTAAAGGGACATATCATGCTAAATCCACTTTTTTAGCCCTTAAATGCATTTTGTGTTTATTTTTTTTTTCATTTTTTATTTTTTTTATTTAGCATGTTTAGAAGTACAGAAAAGTTCAAATTAGTCTCTTCAGGTGCTCCGTTGATATCTTTATATTCTGTTTTGGTCATTTTTTTCAATCTGTTGAGATTTTTCGATTCTCTATTACGTTTTTTGAACAATAACGTCACAGTATTTGCTGCGGAACTGCCAAATTAGGACATCGACTCCAGGCCCAACACTTCGAGCAATCCACCATTTTTATTTCTCGCTTTTATTTTGTAGTCCAAGCTCAAGGATGCTGAAGTTACGAGAGGATAAGTCAAAATGTTCAGTTGTTGGATGTAGTAACCCACACGCTTCATTACACCGTCTCCCAGCATCAGAACCTTTTCGAAGTTCCTGGTTGAGTTTTATTTTTCATGGAAATGTACCCACATCTGTGGGTAAGGTCATTTTTCTGTGCGCGAAGCACTTCAAGGATGACTGTTTCGCCAGTATAAAGAAGGATTTGCTGAAAGACTTCGTCTGATTGAGGGATCAATTCCTTCTATCTTTGGAGACGACGAACAGAGCACTTCAGTAAGCTGTAAATAACGCTAAAAAGTGTGATGATAAGACGTCCCTGTCATTGTTTTGTTAGCATTAGCAGTTGCACCGTCTTCATATGTTAGCGCTGTGTGCTCGTTTTAGATCCTTGATGATACGCCTACGTGGTTTAATTTAAGTCTAAAGTTTTCATTAGTCATTTCATTTTGCCGTTTTTGTCTCCGAAAAGACTGTATTAAAATGCATTTCATGACGTTAGCTTGGCGCTAGCGTTAGCTCGGTGCTTGTGTTATCTCACTTGTTAGGGTTCTGCAGGTTCATCATCTTCATTTTCATCTCGCTCCGCCGGGTCAGACTCTGGCTCGAACATGTAAGGCTGGATGGACAAGTCTTCTGTTGTTGACATTTTGTAAATAACGTGTGAATAAACATTTTATGCGCCGCTACATATCGTATCTCTTCTATCAAACTACAAAAATGGCCGAACAGGGTGGAGTTGAACTTAGTGTCACCTCTGCAACCTGGAGAGGGGGCGGAGTATGAAGTGTCTCATTTTCATTTAAAGAGACAGCACCAAAATGAGTTGCTCTCAGAAACACATCAGAAAAGGGTAGAAAAGGGGTCTGTGGAGCTATAATAATGAGGAATTCAGACCCAAGCATTGCAGTTCTGCTTTATATAGACCACAACTGTATGATTTATATGTAAAAAGGAAGGATTTAAAAGCATGATATGTCTCCTTTAAGAGAAATGTAAACTTTTCTTTCAGAATATATTCAGGCTGTATGCACCAGCCCTACAATTTCAGTTGTGTTGGTTGAACCCACCTAAATGTTACTTTCCTATCTGCACCACTTTTTAGTGCTTTTGTTTTTAGTCTCCAGCCTATGTTGTGTCCAAAATACAGAGATGAGCAGTCAAAATGAATGTGTAATGACCTATTGTAACGACGAGGTGACGTTACACATGGACTGTTATAATGTATACATGGTAAATTGTGTGAACAGACTGGCAGTGCTTAATGAAATTAAGAAGACACATTCTGTGGTATTGATTTAATGAATTTACTTAAATTGACATCATGAGGACAGGTGATGAAGCACATGGTTGAGGCCACAGGGTTTCAGCATTCATCTAGTGATAAAAACAGAAAATACATTTTAAGATACTGTAATTGATAAATAACTTAGCAGTGACATGATAGATAAAACCATTAAATATGTTATCTTATTCTGGGTGTGATTGAAATGCAATATACAGCAATGCTTACCTGTGCATGGTCTCTTCCTCTTTCCTGTGGTGTCCTGGTGAAAGAATTCCCCGGGGGCTGTGGACACCTTTTTATAGTTCCAGGTGGGAGAGACCAAGAGGGACTAAGGAACAGGGGAGCTTGATGTTTAGAAATCAATGTAAATAATTAGTTTAATCATTTAGGGGATCTGAATAAGGGTAATTATATTAAGAGAGGGTTATTGTTTATGATGGTGTCTGTTAAGAATTATTTGTGTAAATATTTATGTTGTACTGTTAATATGTAAATCAAATGTCACCCCATGCTTGGTACAGACTAATTAAGGATGCACCTGTATATAGGGACCTCCATTCTGGTCAGTAGTGAGTTGAATGGAGATTGAAATGCACTGTGCTTGTGGTGCCAATGGAAAATAAAAAGACAAAATCCTGATGCATCAAAACTCTGGAGCCTGGTTGCCTCATTGATTGCCTCCACTGCTACGGTTGCTCTTTGACACCTATTAAAATCAGCCTTATAAAATTATGGACAGTCTTTCCTGAATATTGACTTGATGTGGAATATGAAAGTATCTAATGATGTTTGTCATTGTCAAGCAGTGTTTCCTGCTGTTTAAGACTGATGAAAATATCCTCCCTTTCATAATTTTCAGATGCACACGTTCATCTAAAGTTTTTTTTTTTTCTGTTGATGCTGGCATGCATCAACAATATTCATGTTTATTGATACTAAGTTTGTTACAACAAATGTGTATTATTTCAATCTTCTTATTTTCACAGACCAACGTTGTAGTCGTACTTACAGTCCTCCTGAGAACAAGCAGGATCTCTCCATGATCTGCAGAGACGACATCAACATCTGCCGTTGCACACAGAGTAAATTGTGTGTGTGTGTGTGTGTGTGCGTGTGCGTGTGCGTGTGCGTGTGCGTGTGCGTGTGCGTGCGCGTGCGTGCGTGCGTGCTTCAATTTGATTAACACTTAATACTTTGCTCTCTGGGTCCTCACAAACTCCAGACGACTGCTGCATCTTTAAAACAGACAGTGAAAACTTCCCCAACAAAGAAAGAGAAGCATTCGCCTGCAAGACCTTACACCACGGTATGTTATGCCAAATGTTTTCCTGTCTTTACTTAAAAAGAAACTAAACCTGGTCTTGACTGATGGGCATCTCGGCTGGATATTTAAAAAATGCCTTGATTGTGGGCGGGGCTCCTGGAGCAGTTAGGACACACCCAGTCACTCTCTTACATCTCCAAAGCATGATCTATGCTATGCTAACTACCTACTCACTACACCTCTGTATTCAATTCAATTCTACTTTATTTATATAGCGCAAAATACAACAAAGTCATCTCAAAGCGCTGAACAAAATATAAAGTCCATAGTAAAAAGAAAGAACGCAACAAGATCCACATGAACAAACATTTAGCCACAGATGACAGATTTAACAGGTGATAGTTTTTATTGGAGGGGCGGAGCCAACAGAGGTGGTTTGTGAGAAAAGCTGCCTCCAAGATTTCTTTGGCCTCCAACAAAATACACCAAATTGAAATACTTTGATGCTCATTTCTGATTTTTTTGCTCATATCCTACTTTTTGTTTGGCAGTTCACATTACCATTTAAAATATGACCTGTATCAGATTCCAGTGTGAACGGTTTGCAGCTCCGAACTGACCCACATGTGCATTTTCTCGTTTGTGTCAAAGTTTTTGTGCAGTGAGATCTGGAGAATCTTTGAATTTTTGGCGTTTTGCATTGCTGAAATGCTTTTAAACACAGACCAGTTATGGTATAAACCTTCAAGCTTTGACCTGAACCCGACAGAGCAAAACCGATCCCAACACGCATTCAGATATTTATTATTTTTTTCCTCAAACAGTTGTTTTAGTGGTAAGCCGGCTTTTATTAAACAACTTTTAAAATGTCAATGTCAACATCAGATCAGCGAACATCAAACAAAAGCAGGTGCAGTGCGTGCAAAAGACAGTGGATCTATTTACATAATCCAGTATCAAAGCTAAACATATTCCATGTTCTTGTGCAGAAAAAGGAATGTATCAACAGTGGATGCTTCAAACCTGTTCTCTGCTCCATGGTGAGCAGAGGACAGCGCCCAGCTGCAGCCCCGTACTCACTGCTACTGCCGCTACTACAAAGTGAT
The DNA here is from genome assembly GCF_900634775.1 of Gouania willdenowi. Taxonomy (NCBI): domain Eukaryota; kingdom Metazoa; phylum Chordata; class Actinopteri; order Blenniiformes; family Gobiesocidae; genus Gouania; species Gouania willdenowi. The sequence goes on from NC_041044.1 coordinate 8,080,838, forward strand.
GTCAACGTACCTAACGTGCATCAAATCCGTCTTGGCTGTTCACACTGAGGTCGCATTGAGAAAAATCACATTTGCAACTGAATCAAGATCACATATAAAAGTGGTCTTAATCTGATTTGGAAAAATTAGATATGGGCCAGATTTGAGTGTTCGCACTGCTTTTAAAAAATCAGATTTGGTCACTTGACCCCCAAAAACTTTGATTAGGGCACTTTTGCCTGCAGTATGAGAGTAGCCATAGTTTATGCAGAAAAAAGTGATATGGAGGTTTATTTACTTTTTAAAGTATTTTTGAACCATATTCTCTAACCTTAACCAATACCTTCATCTCATCACATTGACTGGACTCCCAGTTGGCTAACTCCTGGCTCTCATTGGCTTTTTGAGAAGTAGGTTTGAGACCAAAGATATAAAAAGGGAGATAGGACACGTTTAGTATTCGACCGTAGTAGTCCGAAAATGGACGCCATTTTCCCAAGAGCTAACTGCACATAGCAGCGAGCTTCTGTTTATGTAATCAATCAGCACAGTAACATTTAGCAATATTTAACCCTTAGGGGACAAACCCCAGAGAGGCATCCCAACTTCTCCGCTATGTCTGCATCTTTCTGTATAAACGGATCTAAAAACAAAAACTAGAGCAGCTAGAATGCTCATTGTTTTTGCTGCGGAAAGCTGAAACGTGTGCTCCCATTATGTTCCAAAATGGTCACGTCATTATGTAACGCTCCATGTTGAGCAAAACCTGCAAAAATTTGACCTGCAGTGTGTTAGTATATTTTAAAAAAAAAATTGTATAGTATTTTTGAATCATATTTTAGTTAAGTTTTATTGTTTGTTGAACTTGCAAGTCTATTCTCTTAGGGCTTCACATACTTTTTACAGTGTGTACTGTGACAGGTGGCAAATTGTATTCAGTTTGTGAAGTTAGTTAGTTAGCTTAAGAAGACTGTATTTGTCCATTGTTGATACTTCATTTAAAATCTGATCACATTTTATGACCAACTTGTGCAGAAATCCTGGCAATTCACAAATCTTCCCATACTTTTTCTTGCATCTATACATGATTACTATATGCACTTTTGCTGGGTTGTTTAATGACAAAACTCGGTCAATCATTTAAAGAAGCAGTCCACAATTTTGGAAAGCTAGCATGATTTAAAATAGAAAGACCTCCTCTGAGCTACAGTCCCTCAGTATGCCCCCGACGAGGCTCCGTCCAAAGCCACTCCCCCACAAGCTTTAGCGTACATCTGAAATAAAATTAACAAATTCCCCTTAAAACAAAACCAATACTGAGCTATCCAACAGAAAGAGAGAAACCTCTGCATCACTGTTCAGGCCCTTCAGATCCTCGTTTGTGCTGATATTCCTGGGAACAACATCATGTGGTAGCAGAAGGGAGGGACCAAGGGGGTCAGAACGAGACATGAAGTCATCTGATTGGTTATTTTCATTCTGACTGAATAGCAGGGATTGGTCAGTTTTTTTTAAAGAATTCCGTTGGCTATGTGGTTAGCACGTCCACCTCACAGCAAGAAGGTCCTGGGTTCAAGCCCTAATTTCAAAGACTTGGGTCCTTTCTGTGTGGAGTTTGCATGTTTCCCCCATGCTCCGTGGGTTTTCTCTGGGTATGCTTTTTTCCACAATCCAATAATGTGACTGTTAGGTAGATTGGAGTCTCTAAATTGTCCGTAGGAGTGAATGTGATTGGTTGTCTGTCTGTGTGTTGCTCTGCAATGGACCGGTGTCCTGTCCAGGGTGTACCCCTGCCTAACGTCCATTGAGAGCTAGAGATAGGCACCAGCAGACCTCTGCGACCTTGAAAACAGGAACAAGCGTGTCAGAAAATAGATGGATGTATAATGTGTGGATGACTCTTGTGACGGAAGTGTTTCTGAACAGGGTTGTGGACTTTACCTAAATGGCTTTTGTTAAAAAAAAAAAAAAATGTCTTGAATTCATCTCTTGTCCCTGTTTTATTCTGTACAAGGTCACAAAGGACAATCACACATCCTTCACTTTTATTCGCTTTTTAAAGATTGTGTAAAGCCAATTCAGTCATTTTCTTCTAAACACGTTAACCCTTAAAACTTGTAAAAAGCCATTCAACCATTTAGATTTTAATTGTGGAGCGAGGCTTCACAAACTGTGTTTCAAATGTCTGTGTTCAGGATTTAATGGGCGGGTCAGAAATCATTGCCGTCAGAAATCATAGCTGCGTTACGTCACAGAGCCATCATTAGCTTAAAGCCGACCCTGCTGCTGAAGCACACCAAAATTCCGTGGCCTCCAGCGGGCGCAGTTCGGCCCCTTGCCAAAAACAAATCACATATTCGGACTCGTCGGAATAAAACCAACCGCTGGTGCCACATTGTCCATGAAATTAGCCCTTTTTTTGCACCACGATTCTGATTCTACCCAGGAGAGATGCACTCATCAGACTTGAGTGGAGCATATTTTTCCACTGACACCTTGTTTGGCCCGATCCAAACACTTTTGGAAAACCAATCAGAGAAGCAGTGTCAACCCTGGAGCTGCTTTCACACTGCTCTCTCCCATAGATACACCACTTCCTGCATGTGGGCGTGGTTCCAGCGCCTCTAACTGACACGCCCTCAACGTTTCAGAGCAGAGAGAAGTGCTTGTTTTTCCATGGTTTTGAGACCTAACTTTATATACTTAGCAATTTCTTTCATCTTTCAAATTTGGCTCAGTGGTTAATGACACGTTTCTGTGGTGTGACAACTCATAACACAAATGTATTTGTGCTTTACTCTGACTTTAAAGACTCAAAACTAAAAACTAACATGAATGTTTTTAGACTGTTGAGGAATCCAGAGTACCTAGAAAAAACACTCACAAGCACCAGGAGAACATGCAAACTCCACCCTGGAAGACCCCAAGCGTCGACTGTGGGAATCAAACAAAGGGGCTTTTACTCTCGGGCAGCAATGCTCACCTCTAACCTACTGTGCTGCCTTTGGTTTTAATGCATTAAACAATATTTAGCAAACTCATAACTTTGACTGTAATAGAAATGTTGCACCTTTGTATGTTTTCTTCAGTTTTCCAGGTGAAGGTGGTGAACATCAGCAGGAGTTACTATGACAAATATGAAATGGAGATTACACAAGTCATTAAACTGGGTATGTCTTGACAATGGTTACCTATATATATATATATATATATATATATATATATATATATATATAGGTCTTATTTGTTTGGAATTTTGAAGTCCGTATTGTAACACATTGCCACCTCTGTTATATATTTCAACAGTTATTCTACATAAATACAATACAAGTCTAGTTTTGGACAAACTGATAAAACAATCATACGTATTAGAAAACTATCAGAGAGAACTGAAAATAAGTGGCAGATTAATATCAAATTAATCATTATTTAGACAACTAATTGATACAATTAATGGTATTATCCTAAATATTGATGTTAGAGGATCACCAAACATAAATATTGTAAAAGACAAAATAGGTCAGAGCAGAGATGGGTGACTTGTATCACAACAGGGGCCACAAAAATGTGATCGTCTGACGTTATTTACGTTCCTGTCAGCATTTCAAATAATGACCAATCTGAGCACTAATACAGCAAAGAACAAAGGGTTTGGAATTTTGTATCTATTTTTGTTATAGCTTGATGTGATTTTGGATTCATTTTGTGTATTTTTGTGCGAATTTAACATTTTGTCTTATTTTGTGTGTTTTTTTTGTTTGTCTGCTAGCAGGATTATGTCAAAAGTACTTTTGACAAATTTCTAACCACGGAATTTTGCATAAAATGTTGGAGGTGATCTTCTGTAGATCCATACACTGATTTTAGATCAGTTTGAAAATGAAAAAAAAATCATATCGCTCATCATTGACAAAATATCCAAAAATCATATATCGGTGCATAATTGACCAGTTCCTACGAGTTTCATCGATTCCGGTGTCATGCACTGAGTTCACGTTGTACTGAGATTGTATATGCGCATTCACGCACATGCACACTACCAGAAAAATTATTTTTGCTCAAAAATTAATAATTAATTTTTGTTTATTTTTGTTTTCCAAGTGAACGGACACATGTTTTATTTGTTTATTGGATTATGTTAGGGTTAGTGTTATAATCTCAGTACAGAGGTAAACTCAATACGTGACACCGAGTTGCACATTTCATCATTATATTCTTAAAAAATGGGCGCTGGCTCACATTTGGTTCTACTGTATAGTTAGTTATTGTTGTCTCTCATTTTTTGTGTTTTTGTTGTTGATAAGTGTGTTTTTGGAGTCGTGTGGCTATGTTTTTCAAGTATTTATTTGTAGGCGTCTTGTGTGTTCATGGAGCAATTTCTTTGTATTTCAGTTGTTCTTTGAGTATTGTTCTGTAATTCTGTTTTTAGTGTCATTTTGTGCTTTTTTGTCATTGTATGTGTTTTTAAAGTCATTTTGTTAGCTTACTTTAGGGCCACATGTTGCCCCGGGGCCAGCCCATGTCTGTGTCAGAGTAAACTTTAGCTCAATAGTCCAGATTGGTAAAGATGTAAATGTCAGAATATCAAGTTTCTCCTCAGTCTGGTTTTCATGACACTCAATAAATGATGACTAGACAGATTTCCCATGCCCTAAAACACTGTAGGTGAGAAAGTACATGTTCCTGTCACAAACACAAACTATTCAGGATTAATTTGAGGACTACACAAACCAGTTTAATGTGTTCACTACCCTTCAAATTCTCCAGATTCACCAATTTTCCAATCCATTAAGTCCCTACTTCACAACTTTTAGATACTAATATCATCCTCCCAGTATTTTAGTCATGAGGTAATGATGTTACACTCATGTCAGTATCATCTGTGCCTGATTGGTCTTTGGATCTTCAATATGTTGTGTTTCTAGGTGTGGAGGATAGCGTGACAGTTGGTCAAAAGAGGACTTTTATGTCTAACGGAGGCTGCAGAGATGGACTTAACCTGGAGCTGGGTGTCCAGTACCTCATTATTGGTCCCACAGAGGACAAATGGGACATCAACACTAACACTAACAGGTAAGAAGTAAACATGAAAAACATAATTGTATTTCTTTTGTTTTACTGAATTAAGAGGAAATGTGTACACATGACTAAGGTTTTCTTTGGCATATTTTCTTCATCAGTAACCCCAAATGTAACCATGTAAGACACATTTGGACATTGTTGGACAAATTGGTTTATGAGTATCTGTGACGTGAGAAATAACTTTTCAGCCATATTCTCCTGAACCAGAGCAGAGCAGCTTCAATTTACAGAACTGTTGCTGATATCAGGGAAGTTATCAAATCTGAATTTAATAATCACGTGTTATATTATCAGGTTAATGGTTTAATAACCATTTATAATCAGCTGTGGTGGTTTAGAAAGGTGTCCAATGATGCTTTCAGATCAGGATGGTCTGGCAGGGAGGGCCTAAAACCTCTGATACCAAATATTAATTAGTTTATGAACCCAGAAATATTTTCCAGTTCTAGTAGGAAATAGAAAGGAAAGATGGTGCACATCTGATGTACTTTATATTTACTATAATCACAAAAAGAAGGGTTTATAAAATATAATGAAAGGGTAAAAGGGAAACCAATATTTGAATATGAGCAGATGTGTATGATAAACATTATCGTGATAAACTCGGTAATTGTAATAAATTAAAGTTTTATTTGAACGTATAGCCAATGTCTTATCATAGGTAGTGAATGTAGCCATTCTAATAAACCCTTTCTGTTGAAAGGATTTCTCTACCTTCTTCCCAGTTCTTTTAGTACTATTTCATTGTGGTTTATTTTAGTTACACTCACAAGTAAAGTTTCAGCAGACTAAGCACACATGCAGGTGTTCGGAGGATGAAGTCTGTGTCTCTGTCTATTCGTTAAAAAGTAAAAAAGAAAGCACACTTATTTTCATGGCTGGGTGCCCTCCTTGCACCGTACACAGGCGAGGCTGGTACAAACGTGATTTAGCCATACTGTATATCACAGGGCAGACCAACTTTGCTCTGCTCGCTGACCTTGAGCTCATGTGAAAACACTGCACAATGTGTAGAGATGATCGTAACTGATTACAAGTACTCACGTTACTGTAATTGAGATGCTTTTATGGGTACTTGTACTTATCTGAGTATATTACTAAATCAGTCATTTTACTTGTGCTTAAGTACATTTTAAAAGAAGTAAAGTAATTCATTACATTTCTACACCCAACTGTTACTGAGTAAATTATTATAATTTTTTGTTTTTAAATGATCAACGGACATCGTGAAACTACAAAAAAATGAAATGACCAGACAGCAATGAAATGAATCACATCATAGCCGACCAATCAGATTAAACGTAATGCACCGCGCCAAAACAGCATTGAATGCTGGTTATTTTCTCAGAGCATCACTAGAAGAACTAGCTACTGCTGCTTATGTGGACTGGAGTCAAATGGCCCAGTTTTAGAGTTCATAAATGTAGCTCTACTCAGAGCCTGATGATTTTTTTGCAGTATTTTGAATTGAATTCATTGGTACTATTTTATTTTAAAAAGAATTGGACATTTTGGCAAACCTTTTATTTTATACAGATGCCTTTGTGGAAAGTAAATTAAGCACCAATTGTGTGAGATTTGGTCTAAGTTTATACTGAAACAGTTGTCGGGGAACAAAGGGTAATTAATATTCATAAATATTATTTATTAATTTTAATATGTTCGTTGCCAGAGGTGCCATCCAGAATTGGGTTTTTACATGTTCTAGATCACTTTATTTTAATTTATTGTTACAGGTCCCTGTTTTGTAGTGGGTTCTTGACGTCAGAATAGAGGTTTAATAAAAGTTGAAATGTCAATAAAAACACAGCGTTTACAGTATGTACATGTTTATTTTACATGATGATAAATTAGGTAGTTTCAAAATTATTCAGTTATTTTGACTCATTGGTGTCAGACAAAATGTACATTTTAACACAGATGTATGGTATATACACATTCTGAGTGTTTTAGATGTTTGTGTGAATTTGGGATTTATAGGGATTTTCTAACGCTCTGAGGAGGAGGAGGAGGAGGAGGAAGGAAAATGGAAAGTTAAAGTAATGAAATCTAGAATTTTCGATTGAGAGAATTTGTTTGGTTTTAAACCACCTTTCTGCCAGAATTGTGTGAGCGTGTAGTTTACCCTCCTTCGAACAGGTGTGATAATGACAGCTCCTTCTGCGTAACCAGCAGTGTGTGGGGAAAAAGCTTTTCCTGGCACTTTTCCGAGGATGTTTTCCACTCATTCACTGGCCTGGCTGGGGTTTTGGTTCTCCTTCTCACACGGCACCACTCCTGGGCGTCGATGGGTAGTTTAACCAACAAGTTCTCAATCAAAGATGCTAGAGTTCGTTTAAAGGTTACTCATGGAAAGCTATAAAAATTGACTGGCTCCAAAAATGGGAAAAAGCAGCTTGGCTAATTTAAAAAATGTAGATAAACTTAAAGTTAGTCATTGTGGAATGGGCTTGCAGCCACTTCCTGACTGGAGAGAAGTTCAAATAATTTCTCAAAAATTCTGCATCACTAAACTGAAAAACTTCTGACTGTTTAAATCAGAGGCAAAGAAGAGGACTGGATGAAGCTGAGCTGAAGTCAGAGCGTAAGAGAGCTGAGGGCCAGAGAGCGTTGAGAGAGCGTAAGAGCTTTTTTTGGGGCAAGAGCGAGGGCAAGGCCTTTTATTAACATGTCAGGAGGTTATCTGATTGGTTAAAACACATCTGCAGTGCAGGAGTGAGTGAGACCTGATTGGTTGGCAGAAAGAAGCGGAAGTCTCAACTTTCCTGTAAAGAAGACAAGATGGTGGGGCTGTCCCCACATGTGCTTTTTAAACAAAGAGTCATAAAACTAGATAGGGTGTGTGCAGATTGTATGAACCCTTGAAATATGACTTTCAAGTGATTATCCCTTAAATGACTAATTTGAATTATTTCTAGCCTAAAGCCTAACAAAAGAAGTCAAAAACACTTTGATCAATGATCATGGAATATGAAGAGTTATAAACATTTCCCTTGAAAGATGATTACATTAGTGATTAAACATGTCAGATGGAGGCACACAATGAGTCTCTTTCCTGTAGAGAAAAATGGTTAAAATGGGGGTCCCATGTCTGGAATTCGTTTAAATCACAGTTCTGCCTTTAAAGCGTCAGATGGTGTTTTAGGTTTTATTTTTATTTCTTCCTTTCCAAACTTCATGTTGAAAAAGATGTCTCTGATGTAGGGTGTCAGGTTACATCCCTCTGTCTCTGTGGAATGCGTCTGTTCTTTGGGGAGGATGATGGGAGTGTCAGCGAGCGGTGAAAGTAACGTAACTTTTTCTTTGAGTACTATTTATTTGAACTACTTTTTACTTATACTTGAGTATTTTATGTAGGACTTCCTTGTACTTGTACTGAAGTAACAGCACTTCTACTTCAGTTAGATGTATCAGTACTCTTTACATCTCTGACAATGTGTTTATGTTCAAATCAAAGCAACAGAGTGTCAGGGCCGACAAGAGACCAACATTGAAAAACGAGGGAATATATTTCACTGTGGTCAATGAAGTTTGTGAGAAATCGAGGGATATGTATTTGCCAAAACAATGAAGTAATACAGATGTACAGGATGTCTTCATATATAGCCAGACAAAGTGAATTATCCAAGTTCAAACTGGCAGCTTAAGCAAGGCTGATCGATTGTTTCACTCTAAAAGCTGCTGAACAGGAGACCTCCAGGATCAGAGTTTGGAACTCATTCAGTAAATTCTACTCCAATCATAACCTCAGACTTTCTCCCATGTCAGGATTGACTACGTACTGGGGAAAAACACGTGGGTAGAGCGCTGGCCTTCACCTGCTGAATGCTCGAGCAACACCGAGCTGGGAAAGAAATGCAAGAGTCTGAACGACGCTGTGGCTGAACTGTCAAATCGTGGCTGTGGACTGTAGAAGAATATGAGGAATGATCACACCATGCAGGAGAAATTTAGTGTAATCCAACTTCTCTGGTTGTGTCTATTGTTAAGTTATGACTTAAGAAGCATCCGAAACACCAGGAAAAGTGCATGATACAATGAAATACTGGTGAGAGAGAGGGTGGAACCCACAATATGATGCAAATGGAATGGGTTAGACACTAGTCGACTCTGTGAATTATGAAGGTATAGAAAACTAATTTGATCAATAAACTACAGTAAGAAAATGTGTGTTTTGTAGATTATTTCTACTTTTTCTTGGCAACAATAAATCTTTTACCGTTGGAAAGCCTCTTTCCTTTTTAAATGGTGCCACGTTCGTAAGAAACATTTACTTCTGGAATAAACCACGAAAAATTAGCTTTAACTCTAAAAAACTCTAAAAATGCTGGACAGTTTATTCTGCCATTATTCAGCAAAGAAATCATCTACCAATTCCACCAAACACAACGTTCCTTACTTTTTGTGCTACATTTAAACATGTATAATTAATGAGTTGTTATGCATAAATAGAAATGTCAATCTTGTTGAATAAATGAAATAAAAATCCTCTGTGAGTTGTAATGTGCATGGGTATATAAACAATGGGAACAATACATAATATTGTCAAATTGCATTTATTTTACCTCCTGTGGACCCACCACCCGCAGAGGGATCCGTAGGGGTTGGTGCAGAGAGGACTGGGTGGCGGTCGAGGGGGGTTGCCTCGGCGGCCCGGTTCCCGTCCACAGCTTCTGGTTGTTGGGACATGGAATGTCACCTCACTGGGGGGGAAGGAGCCTGAGCTTGTGCGGGAGGTTGAGAGGTACCGGCTAGATATAGTCGGGCTCACCTCCACGTACAGCTTGGGCTCTGGATCCCAACTCCTGGAAAGAGGCTGAACGCTCCACTTCTCTGGCATTGCCCGCGGGGAGAGGCGGCGGGCTGGGGTGGGCTTGCTTATTGCCCCCCAGCTCAGCTGCCACGTGTTGAAGTTTACCCCAGTGAACGAGAGGGTCGCGTCCCTACGCCTTCGGGTTTGGGACAGGTATCTCACCGTTGTTTCGGCCTACGGGCCCAACAGCGGCGCAGAGTACCCGGCCTTCTTGGGGTCCCTGGAAAGGGACCTAATGGTGTCCTGACTGGGGACTCCATTGTTCTACTGGGGGACTTCGGTGAAGAGAGAGGCTGAGCTGTCAACCGATCACCACCTGGTGGTGAGCTGGATCCGCTGGCAGGGGAGGAAGCCGGTCAGACCTGGCAGGCCCAAACGTGTGGTGAGGGTCTGTTGGGAACGTCTGGAGGATCCCTCTGTCAGTGGGGTCTTCAACTCCCACCTCCGGATGAGCTTCTCCCAGATCCCGAGGGAGGTGGGAGACATGGAGTCCGAGTGGACCATGTTCTCCTCCTCCATTGTCGATGCAGCCGTTCGCAGCTGTAGCCGTAAAGTCTCTGGTGCCTGTCACGGCGGCAATCCCCGAACCCGGTGGTGGAGCCCGGAAGCAAGGAATGCCGTTAAGCTGAAGAAGGAGACCTACCTGGCCCTCTTGGCTGGTATGACTCCGGAGGCAGCCGAGAGGTACCGGCAGGCCAAGTGTGCTGCAGCCCACGCGGTCGCAGAGGCAAAAACTCGGGTCTGGGAGGAGTTTTGAAAAGCCATGGAGGAGGACTATCGGTCAGCCTCGAAGAGATTCTGGCAAACCGTTCGGCTCCTCAGGAGGGGGAAGCAGTGCTTCACCAACACTGTTTACAGTGCAGGGGGGAGCTGCTGACCTCAACTGGGGATGTTGTCGGGCGGTGGAAGGAGTACTTTGAGGGTCTCCTCAATCCCACTGCCACGTTTTCCGATGAGGAAGCAGAGGCTGGGGACTCAGAGGCGAACTTGCCCATCACCCGGGCTGAAGTCACCGAGGTGGTTGAAAAGCTCCTTGGAGCAGGGCTCCGGGGGTGGATGAGATTCGTCCTCAGTACCTTAAGTCTCTGGATGTTGTAGGACTGTCTTGGTTGACACGTCTCTGCAACATCGCGTGGCAGTTGGGGACAGTGCCTCTGGATTGGCAGACCGGGGTGGTGGTCCCTCTCTTTAAGAAGGGGGATCAGAGGGTGTGCTCCAATTATAGAGGGATCACACTGCTCAGCATCCCCGGCAAGGTCTACTACAGGGTGCTGGAGAGGAGGATCCGGCTGATAGTTGAACCTCGGATTCAGGAGGAACAATGCGGTTTTCGTCCCGGTCGCAGCACACTGGACCAGCTCTATACCATTCATCGGGTGCTCGAGGGTTCGTTGGAGTTCGCTCAACCAGTCCACATGTGCTTTGTGGATCTGGAGAAGGCGTTCGACCGTGTCCCTCGTGGTGCCCTGTGGGGGGTGCTGCGGGAGTATGGGGTCCGGGGCCCTTTGCTAAGGGCTGTCCGTTCCCTGTATGACCTCAGCAGGAGCCTGGTTCGCATTGCCGGCAGTAAGTCAGACCTGTTTCCAGTGCATGTTGGTCTCCGCCAGGGCTGCCCTTTGTCATCGGTTCTGTTCATTACTTTTATGGACAGAATTTCTAGGTGCAGCCAGGGACCGGAGGGGGTCCGATTTGGGAACCTCAGGATTTCATCTCTGCTATTTGCAGTTGATTTTGTTCAGTTGGCTTCATCAAGTCAGGACCTTCAGCGTGAACTGGGGCAGTTTGCAGCCGAGTGTGAAGCGGCCGGGATGAGGATCAGCACCTCCAAATCTGAGGCCATGGTTCTCAACCGGAAAAAGGTGGCTTCCCCTCTCTGGGTCGGTGGAGAGTCCTTACCTCAAGTGGAGGAGTTCAAGTATCTCGGGGTCTTTTTCACGAGTGAGGGTAGGATGGAGCGTGAGATTGATAGACGGATCGGTGCGGTCGCTGTATCGGACTGTTGTGGTGAAGAGGGAGCTGAGTCGGGGGGCAAAGCTCTCAATTTACCGATCGATCTACGTTCCTCCCCTCACCTATGGTCATGAGATTTGGGTAATGCCCGAAAGGACAAGATCGCGGATACAGGCGGCCGAAATGAGTTTCCTTCGCAGAGTGGCTGGGCGCACCCTTCGTGATAGGGTAAGAAGCTCAGTCACTCGGGAGGAGCTCGGAGTAGAGCCGCTGCTCCTTCACGTTGAAAGGAGCCAGCTGAGGTGGCTCGGGCATTTGTTTTGGATGCCTCCTGGTCGCCTCCCTTGGGAGGTGTTTCAGGCATGTCCTAATATATATAATATATTGTTAGCAGTTTGTTTTCTAGCTATAGTGATATAAACGCAGACAGGACGCGCAGAACCATCGATGCTATGAATATAGCGTTCCTAGCGACACAGAAGACAGACTTACTGCAGTATATTTGATGGGTTAAAAAGAATACAGTATCTATTAAAGCTAATAGGCCTAATTAAGGATGGAATTATTTTTGTTGTAGACAATTCTTTATCTTTGGCTACATTGCTCACGTTTAAGGTTTCCAAAAGACAGTAGTTTAAGGAGACAATGGGAAATGGCAGTGAAACGGAAAGGTTTTGTGGCAACTGAGAGGTCCGTGCTCTGCAGTGAGCTCTTTGACAGGACACGGCCTATGGGATCAAAAAATCTGTGCGTGAAAAAATGATTTGTATTTGTAAAATACATTTTGTGTCTGCAAAAAAAATCTGTTTAAATTAAATTTACAAATTTGAAGGAAGTGCACAAGTTGGACAGGTCGATAAGTGAACTGTCGTAACGGCATCAGCTGAAACAGTTTGAAAAATCAGGGAAAAACTGAATTTTCAGCTCGTGTGCAGCATGAGCTTTAGCAGCTAACTCGGTTTTTCTGCCTCGGAGACAGATACCACGTTTACACAAGACATCCTTCAAGGAATCAACGCTCCAACGGGTAAAATAATCTAAATCTCTCTCAGACTCGCTTCCTACACCATCAGCCATGGTGAGTTTATCCCTCTTGACCTTTGACCTAATGCGGAAGTACTGAACCAGTGCAAGAGTGGGATCTGTGTCAAGAGGGAGGGAGGGAGGGAGGGAGGGGCTGCTGCCTCCGCTCTACAGACAGTGGAGGACGGGAGATATCGCTTCACGTCGCTTAAAAAGTTAAAATTTTTCAACTTTGATCATGCAAGTCGCGTCGCTGAGGGGGAGATAAATTGACGTTGCGTCATTTACATTGATTTTTAATGTAATCAGCTCTTTGTTCATCCAAACAGGCACAGATTTCACACTGAGTGAGTGAAATACACTGAGATTGACATTTTGTACATGTAACTCTTCATATTTCTCAGTGTAGAACAGTGAAATCTTTCCCAAATATTATTGCTTCTGTCATAATAAGCACGATATTTCTGTATTCCTGGTAATTAATAATTTTGGACAGAATTAGAGTTTGCAAAACACTTTGACGTTTTCTACTACCTTTAAGACCACATTGTTGTTTCATTTGTTATGTTCAAGCTGTATTTTTGAAGTGGACATGTTAAGTGCACTTTTTATTTGAAAGAAGAAATACAAATGATGATAAAGTCCTTTATTCTTTGTGTTTATTTGATTCCTATTCAAGACACTTTGATGAGAATGGCTATATTGTTAATATAGGCTACAGAGTATCATTTTTTAACATGTTTGGCTGGTGGTGTGCCTCGTGATTTTTTCAATGAAAAAAATGTGCCTTGGCTCAAAAAAGGTTGAAAAACACTGCTCTATACAATTGATATATAATTAATTATGCTTTTGAAAATTGCCTTTAATCTCCAGTCACATCCAATCCCACCTATTCTAATACTGAGAGGCGGCTGGTTAGACCAATCAGCTTCTGCTACTTTGGACACCTCCACCAATCCAACGCCGCGCGTGTATTTTTGGGCGGGAACATAACGGAAGCTTCTGTCGGTTCAGCAGCCATTGATGCGCTTTGTTTTTCAGAGGATAACTAGACGATTTCAAGAGGATCTCTTCCTTTTTTGCGGCTCTCTGCGGACTATCACCATGGTGTCTCACTCCCTCGCACTGCCAATGATCTGCTTCACTACGCTATGGGGGCTGGTAGGGGTCGTGGCTCCGTTTCTAGTCCCCAAAGGACCCAACCGAGGGTATGTGGAAGAACGACATGATGGAGCGCTAAAGGCTGTGTGTTAGATACATGTTAATTTACTCCTGAGCAGATTCAGTGTTATTTAGCTGGGCTCACTTGGTTAGCATTAGCATTAGCATGTTCTAGAACGACATCTGGTGATGCTGGGCCTGCGAGAGAGACACACACACACACACACACACACACACACACACACACACACACACACACACACACACAGACAGTGTTGATAATGACAGAGCAGGTGTACATTATTGAGTTAACCAGTATGAACGTAATGAAATGCTGCAGAAAAAAGTTTCAATGTAAAGTCCTGTTATGCTAAATGTAATTTTAAATATTAAATAATATTACATTTTTTCAAGTCAAATCAAATATTCTGTTTACGTTCATTCATCAGCACGGTCTAAATAAAATACAAATATTGTTCTTACACATCTCCAAATTATTGAAACTACTCTGAATTGTATCCACATTGTAATTGAATAAATACGATGATGAAAATGATTTTGATTAGAAAATAAACTGAAAATACAGACGAAAGATGACCGGAAATGATAAAAACTAGAAATGAATCCATACAGGAAGCACTAAATATGGTTTAATTCCAGTTATTTACTAAATGAGATTATTTCAAATGTGTTATCACTCATTCATTCCATCATTTTCGTATTTAATTGTTTTTTCATAGTATTATGAGTGAAGTGTTGTAGTCGGACAAAGGAGGTACTTGGATTCAGGAGTGAGAGAACACTTGAGCTAAAAAAGTTTGAGAAGCAGTGCTATACAGTATACACTACAATCACTCACATGAAGTTGTGTTAAAAAAGACACCAACAATGGCAAGGTAAAGCTGTTTATAGGGTGAACTATTAGGATAAAATCAAAAATATTCACAATCAACTAGGGATGTAAAGATTAATTGTAAGGCAGTTATTAATCGATTCATAGGTGTCACGGTTCATATCGATACTCTGAAAACTGAATCGCAGTACTTTTTTAAACAGCAGAGGGCGAGATATATTTATCTTTCTCTTGTTTGAACTACGTCACTCAAATGTGACGTGAGCGTCGGCGTCATGCATGACCGGCCCATCCTCTACGCAGACTAAGCGGCTGCTTATGGCCCACTGGCCACTAGAGGGCCCCTAACCTGACAACCCCACTTGCATGTTACTGGTACTGCTGTGCATTGCGTGGATCAAAACTGTAGGGTGCATTTCCAGTAATCTATCCAGCCATGCATTTGTTTGTAATTACAAACTGGCAACCTAGAGAGTGACGTTGGATAATTTATCTGTTCAGAAGCGTAGGCGGCGGGTGGAATCGCCTACTACTCTTAAACATGTTCATAAATGATTCCTTACCCTTTTAGAGCCAAAGGAATATCTGTAATATTACTTGAATATCTGTAAAAGTCACGTTTTTCTATTAGCTCTGTCTGCTAGCAGAGCATCTCTTCTTCACTGCTAGAATAGCTGCATGTCGACCGACCACTGGTTTACCAGCGCCCTCTGCTGGTTGAAACAAATATCTGATGTAAATGCAGTACGCTGACTATTTTTTATTAAGTCCAATTGTTAAGGCACAAAATACATTTTCAGTTGCACTTTTAAAAAGAAAAGGAACTATTATGCAGTTTTGCATTGTTTACTGTAGAGCCATAATATAAATGAATAGGCTTCTTCTTCATTTGTATTATTCCTTTATTTATTTCATTCATGATTTATTTTTAGTTAAATTGTAATGTTTTGAATAGTTCATCAAGGGATTCTTTTGACAATGAAAGATAAAGGAAAATAGTACAGTATTTTGTAGTTTTTTTTCTGATAAAAATAAAAATCATTTGTCTACCGTCTCATTTTGTAAAATAAATCGTGAGAATCTTATCGTGAATCCAGTATCGTGAATTGAATCGTATCGGGAGGTGAGTGAATCGTTACTTCTCTACAATCGACAGAACGCTCGGGAACAGGGTTAGCTACACATGTACAAATCCAACCACTCATCAGAATAGTTACAAAAACTTCAAACGCAATCACAAAACCTTTGACACACTCTCACTCCTACTATGACTAAATCATCTTTAATAAGATTTTTTAACAGATAGGAACTTGAGCGACATCCCGTTCTTAATCCATATTTGTACGGTGTACAGTGTAGGACATCCTCAGTTCTCAGAGTGAGGTATCAGCAAAACCTCCGTCAAATCAAACAGCCTCACTTGTCAAACCAATTGCTGTCAAATGACACAGCCTCAGGCCTCAAAATAAAAGTCATCAGACTCAGTGGCCTCAGGCCGTTCAACACGACAAGACTGTGTTTTTTTGAAGAACCTGAAAATACACATGACGTCATCAATATGTGCCGCTTCGGATGTAAGTAAGTAAGTTGAAAGCTGTTATTTTGTATTTATTTTTTAAGGTTAATATATATCAATGTCTCATTTAACTATGTATTTGTTAATCAAACAATATGTTCATATATTTTAACTTTTAAAAAATAAGAGGAAAGAACGGCTTTTCAACTGACTTCGTCATGTGTACTTTTGGTTCCTTCAAAATAAAATGTTGTGTTTTTGAGGCTGTTGAGTCTGATTACTTTTATTTTGGAGCCTGAGGCCATGTCATTTGATGGCGCTTGGTTTGACAAGTTAGGCCTTTTCATCTGACAGAGGTTTTGCTGAGTCATGAGTCCGTTTGGTCTGACAAATGACAGAGGCTTTCCTGATAGCTCACTGAGACCTGAGAAGGCCCTAAAACGTACACCCTACATCAGTTTATGAGGTTCTTCTTCCTTTGCTTTATGCACTGATGCACACTACAGTCGTGAACTTCCCCACATAATCATTTAGAGCTGTAAGATTTACACAAAGGACTGTTTATTAGTAATCCAGGATTGTTGTGTGACTGACTGCTCTGTTCTTTTGCAGTGTGATTGTTACTAGTCTCATCCTCACTGCAGTCTGCTGCTACCTGTTGTAAGTACTAACTATCCTCCTCCTTGTTTGATGGGAATCAGCTGTCTGTCCAACTTTTTTTGTTTCACTGTACTTACATTTTAAACATGAGCTATATTTATGTGTTTATCCTGTAAAAAATGTGGACATTAAATCAGAGGGCCATACAGGGCTCTGCACTAACTTTTCCAGTGGTGGCACTGGTGCGACTAACTTTCTCAGTTGGTCGCACCCTTTTTTCATTTATTTTTTTTATTTATTATTTTTTTTTTTTTTGAGCAGTGGTGGGGGAGTGTACAGCATTGACACGCATGCTGATGAATAGTTGACTTAAAGGGGACATATGCTAAATCCACTTTTTTTAGCCCTTAAATGCATTTTGTTGTAAATTTAGAGTGTTTAGAAGTACAGAAAAGTTCAATTAGTCGCTTCAGGTGCTTCGAGCAATCCGCCATTTTTATTTCTCGCTTTTATTTTGTAGTCCAAGCTCCAGGATGCCAAAGTTACGAGAGGATAAGTCAAAATGTTCGGTTGTTGGATGTAGTAACCCACACGCTTCATTACACCTTCTCCCAGCATCAGAACCTTTTCGAAGTGCCTGGTTGAGTTTTATTTTTCACGGAAATGTACCCACATCTGTGGGTAAGGTCATTTTTGTGTGCGTGAAGCACTTCAAGGATGACTGCTTCTGCAACCTCTGCCAGTATAAAGAAAGATTTGCCGAAAGACTTCGTCTGATTGAGGGTTCAATTCCTTCAATCTTTGGAGACGACAAACAGAGCACTTCAATAAGCTGTAAATAACGCTAAAAAGTGTGATAAAACGTCCCTGTCATTGTTTTGTTAGCATTAGCAGTTGCACCGTTCAGACTTCATATGTTAGCGCTGTGTGCTCATTTTAGATCCTTGATGATATGGCCTACGTGATTTAATTTAAGTCTAAAGTTTTCATTAGTCATTTCATTTTGCCATTTTTGTCTCCGAAAAGACTATTAAAATGAATTTCATGACGTTAGCTTGGCGCTAGCGTTAGCTCAGTGCTTGTGTTAGCTCACTTGTTAGGGTTCTGCAGGTTCATCATCTTCATTTTCATCTCGCTCCGCCGGGTCAGACTCTGGCTCGAACATGTAAGGCTGGATGAACAAGTCTTCCGTTGTTGACATTTTATAAATAACGTGTGAATAAGCATTTTATGCGCCGCTAAATAGTCGTATCTCTTCTATCAAACTACAAAAATGGCCGAACAGGGTGGAGTTGAACCTGGAGAGGGGGCGGAGTATGAAGTGTCTCATTTGCATTTAAAGAGACCGCACCAAAACGAGTTGCTCTCAGAAGCACATTAGAAAAAGGGTAGAAAAGGGGCCTGTGGAGCTATAATAATGAGGAATTCAGACCCAAGCATTGCAGTTCCGCTTTATATAGACCACAACTGTATGATTTATATGTAAAAAAAGGAAGGACTTAAATGCATGATATGTCTCCTTTAACTGGCGTACCGTAGTTTTGTATGAAGTAAAGATTGACAATGACTCAAGATTTGTTGTTTTAAAGTTTTAGTGTCAACAAGCAGTGGCTGAAATAACAGGTCATATCTTTTATACAATTTTGAAAGAAGACGTAACATTTTTTAAATTTTCTTTAAATAATAGCAAAGCATAACAACAGGTTTCATGTATTCTGTTTTTTATGTTTTGCAGAAAGGCTGTACTTGAGTTAAGTTAACAGTAGCATAACCAACTTAACATCTGCATTGCTTCACCCCATGGAATTAAATTCAGAGGGTCCAACTCTAGTGGGGTCTCCTAACCCTCTTCCCCTGGTCAGAGGTCTGTAACCTTTACTCTACAAGGAACCATTTAACCTCATCTCACCTGAATTAAAGTCCTCCTGGAGCTGAAAAAAATACCTTTTCAATGAAGACAATACAGTGTATTAAATTGTATACAGTTAAAATAATATAGAATAATGTTTGATTTAATTTAATTTGATTTATATTGATCATGTAAATGGCAAATAAAAACAGTTTAAAATAAAATAAAATCATTTGACATCTAGAAATAACAGTATCTTGCATCTTAAAATTCTTACACATCTCAGTTTACATGAACACAATGTTATATAAAGAAATTTTTTTAGTTAATGTATTTGAAAGTCTACAAAAAGTAACTTGAATTTGATAACACATGATCTTGTGGTCAACACATGATAGTTGCTCATTTCTTGCCATACATAAAGCATGCATATTTAACCAGCACATTGGTGTTCCCACACAATTAAAATCTCTATTTTTTTCCAGAATAGTGTTTTTGTTGGTTTAATTATCTTACCAGGGATTTAAAACTTAAGGTTAGCCACAGGTGTAGGAAAGTTGATGGTCTGTAGATGTTGTAGAAGGTGAAGTGGGAAGGTGGTCATTGCACAACATGATTTATTTTAGGTTAACGAATTGTTATATCTTGATTTTATTTGCCATTAATCATTAATAGCGTCTGAAAAAAAAAAAAAAAAACATTTATTTCAATAGTTTTTTTTAAGCTATAGGGAGCCATCGCATTAGAGTCAAAGGGCCACATTAAGCCCAAGAGCCGCAGGTTGCAGACCCCTGCCCTGGGAGTACCACAGCTGAACATCTGGCCTGGCATCATAGTCCATCAGGTCTGGTCCCTCCATGCTGATTCTGATGAGCGTGTACGTTCTATCACTGAGCTCAGCACGTTTTTCCTTTTTACTGCTGCCCTCAATGTGAGCGCGCTCTCAGTGAAGGACTCCTTATGCCTGGCTCCGTTCGCAGACCGCGCGTATTCCAAAGGAGCACATTGGTGTTTATACTCGGCATATTCACCGTTGCATTACCCGCAGCCGCGGAGCTAGAGAGAGAGAGAGAAGTGCACTCTGTGGAACCTGACGAAGCGCTCAGCCGCTTCGTCCAAAATAAGGTCATCCATACGCACTCGCACGGATGCGACTGAATAAAATTTTCACTCGCACACACTGAAAAAATACTTGCATATGCAACCATTTTGGTTGCAGTTTCGAGCCCTGCCATACAATCAGACATCTGTTTACAATGTTACAAAAAGAATACCTTTTTTTTTTTGATGGAATCCTACTTATGCTGCGTTCACACTGGACACGTCACAAATTTTCGAGATGTATGGAGGACCCCAGTAAAAACGATGTTCTTTACCTTCTGTGGAAGCAGAAGTGCCTTCAAAACGCTCGATGTCGGCGTTCGTGGATTCACCAGGTTAACCAGCGACACTTCCAACTCGGGGAATTTCACGGTTTTCTTCAGGAGCTGCGCCAAATCCTTCCTGGTCTGCTCCCGGTGGTGTAGTGCTCCAGATGGTCACACACCACCTCCATGCTGAAATGGGTGAAAAGGCCGGTGTCCGTGTCGACAGCCTGACGTCATTGTCAACTAAGACAAATTGGCTTTCGCGCCTGCGCGTCACACGAAACATTCACTAGAGTTCAGTGTTTTCTACTCAAGCAAATGACGAATGTCACAAAAAATCGGGAGCGTGCATGCCGCAGCCAACGCTCTTGCCGCACGGATTTGTTTTTGCAAATAAGAAACATACCAATTAATCAAATAAAGCATGTTTTACACATTTTATTTGTTTATTTTACTTTACAAATGCCTCGACCCCCTTCTGAGTCCCAACTCACAAGGTGAGAACCTATTTTTAGATGTTTTGTTACTCCCACTCACCATTTGTGTGTGGGTCTGCAAGGTGGAAAATTAGTACAGAAAGTAATGTCGCTTTTTTGTTGTTGTTATTGATGTTGTTCTAGAATAAATAATTTTTTTGTGCTTAAAGGATTTTTGTTGTAATTGATAATTGAACAATTGTTTCTTTGAATGTGTAAAACATGTAGTGTTTGTTTGATAGATACTTTTCTTATTTTCCAAACAATAATCATTAGTTTTTGAATATTGTTTTGTATTTGCAAACCAAACTGAGCTTGTTTATGAATCGCTGGGCATGAGTAAAACATGTTTTGTGTGAAGGGCTGAAACGATTCCTCGAGTTATTCCAGTAATTCGATTACTAAAATGCGTCTAGGCAAATTTCTCTGACTCTAAGCTTTGTTTAAGCCGCTTCCTTTTTTGATGATGTCACGTCCACGCACAGCGGGGAATGCAAAATGGAGATGGAGACTGTTGGAGGCGAGCGACAGGGAAAGCAAAGAAAATGACTTAAACTGTCGAAAGTGTGGGACAGTACATTGCGTGTACTGCTAGACAGAATTAGCTTTCCATAACAGCATTCTTCAATTCTACCGCATCCGCTGTATGCATCGAGCCTGCTGAGCGGACCCAACAGGTTGGTCTAATGTTTCTGACACGTTCACAAAAGTTTTTGATTTAGATCAGTCATTGCTAGTGTAGATTACGGCATGTAAAGAACATACACGTAGCTGAATAATGACTGATTAACAGGGGAAATAGTTGTAGTGGCCACATGGCAAGGCATTATGGGAAAAACAGTATTAGTGAAGTTTTGTTTAGAAAATTAGACAGAAAATAAAATGCTACAGTTACTTTACACTTAATTCACATTATTATGATTGTGCACACACATGCACGCACACACTCGTTTTTTCTCTCTCACACACACACCAGATGTTGTCAGATCTGGTCATTGTCTGTTATTTATTTGTTAAGGTATATTATATTAACGACAATATATTGTGTTTATTCATTTTTAATTGTATTGCAGAGAGTAGGGTCATCAGTTGTAGATCACACCATATTATGTACATTAGCCATTAATTTAGGCCTAGTAATAAATGAATAAATAACAAATGATTATACTCTACTATTTCTTTTTTTTTCCAGTAAATCTCAGATTGGTACTTTGGACAGCTTTGTACAGAGGGCTCCATCATGATCAACTCCGCAAGCTGCTGAGTTCACAGACAGCATTCTGAACATGATTATCACAGACATGTGCCCACTGTCCATAGTGGAGGATGATGGACTCAGGAAGATGATCTCCACTTTCAATCCAATCCAAAATTCTTTTTTTTTTTTTTTTGTTATAGAAGCAGCTACCAGTGCAGTTATGTTAAGTCTGCCAATAAAAATCTTTATCTTAAGAGGAATTGAATTGGTTGTTGGTTGGTTATTTAAATGACTTCTATTATTTTTATTACTATTAAATTAAGTTAAAGTAATTTAATAAAATGTAAAAAAAAAAAAATGTATCCGATTCGATTAATCGCCACAATAATCGATAGAATACTCGACTATTAAAATAATTGTTAGCTGAAGTGATTTCGTCATGGTTTTAACTCCATAGACAAAGAATATTAAGGATTAGAGAAAGCAACCTTTTCTAGGCTGGGATGTGGAGACAAGGAGGACAGTGATTGGCTTGACACGGTACCTTTTTTTGTCTTCGATATTCCCCATGATATTTTTCCTTGTAAAGCCCAAAATAAACTTGCTTCTTTGTTTTGCCACAACCTTCAGTCCATGAAAACACCAGAAGCTTGTTAAGAAGTCATTTTGAGAGAGATTTTAGGGGAAAACACAAGAAATCCCTGTAAAATAAAGTAAAAACACTTTTATGCATCCATCTACAGAACTCCACATTCTACAATGCAATGTGCAAAATATTTCTGACAATGTCAATAAGGGAACATTTATAGTGAAGATCACAACAGATGTTCGATTGGCAAGTTTTTACATTTTTTTGAGCAAATCTCTTGATTTCTGAGGCCTACTCTATGGGGCTGAATTACTAATATCTGAAATAAAGAGTGGTAAACCAGTTGCTTCCCTAAATCCTTTGGTCACAGTTTCCTCACCTGCTGCGAGAAATTCACTAAGATTGCCGCAATGATTAGTGCACGTGCAGAAGTGATGGAGACCACCCTATTTAAAGGAGCGTTTTGTACGTGTTACGTTGAACATGGATGAAATACAGCAAAGACATGAATAGATTCTTTATTCATCCCGCAGTGGGGAAATGTGAGTGATGGAGTGGCTGCACGTGCATGGCTGATGCGTGTGTGAGAGTGAGCCGCGGAGGAGAGAATGTGCTCGTGCCTATGGGTAGAATCCGACACGGCAACTGGGACAGGTAGCGAGCTTATGTTTATAGTGCAGCCAGATAATTAAGTGCAGCTCTACAACAACAAAATGGCTTGTTCTTCCTTCGTGGTACCATCTTTAACAAGCGTGAGGAGTACGACAGTGATCCCCGGAGGTGAAGCAGCCTCCGGCCATGGAGAGTGCGGATTTCCACTGTGTCCCCCAGCAACGGTGGGGAGATGAAACAGGAAAGGTTTTAACATGTTCTTAAAATTGTGAATTAATTCATCTCAATGCCGTCCCTCGGTTGTTTTTCCTCTCCCCTGCCTCGTCTCCTCAAAAATATCACTGCGCAAAACACTTTGACAGTTACCACCTGGTTGTGGGCCATGCTAAATTTATACAAAAAAACAGCAGCAGCAGCAATGAAGTCTAGCTTTGATGAATTGCATTGCTTTCCCTGCATTAATTTATTTGCATTTCCTCCTCCCATTGTTTTTCTCCCCTTGTGAGCTCCGCCTACTGTACAAATTCATTAGAGGGAAACGCACTAAATGGATTGAGGGTGCATTGCGATGTGCAGCAACCGCTCACTCCTGATTCCCTGAGGAAAAGTTATCGTCTCCAGCAGCTTTGAGTGAGACGTTTAGAAAATGAAAAGCAACATTGGATGGTGAAAGTTGCATTCAGTATAATGATTTAACCACTAGAGTGTGCTCTCGCTGTTTGAAGATGTGCTTTTACTGCTTAATAAAAGTATAGTAATCATAAAGTTTTCATTTAAAGTTGTATTGTCCCCTTAATCAATAATATCAACCAAGGATTGCAAAATGTAAAAATCCTATTGGATGCAGCTAAATCCTGTAAATATTTAATCATTATTAAGTGGAGCACAGAGATAATGAAGCCCTGACTTAGATGTTGTTTTATATTTATTGGGTTAATGTTATTTATGGGGTTGTTGTGTTAAACGCTTGTTGTATGTGGATTGTGTATAAATGGCTTTGTCAGTTTTATTTATTAAGGTCAGCCATGCAGAGATTACCAAAGTTTCCTGGGTTGTTGGAGAAAACTTCACTGACCACACAATTTCATATTTATGAGCTATTGGTTTAAATGGACGTCACATGGTAATTCAGCTGCATTTGGCGAGTCCTGCATGTTTGATTTGTTTTCAGCCTTCAGGCTTTGCCAATGTTTTGTCCCTTTCTTCTCTCTTTGTTCCCAGTTGGTTGGTCGCCATCCTGGCCCAGACCAACCCGCTGTTTGGCCCTCAGTTGAAGAATGAAACTATATGGTATCTCCGGTACTTCTGGGAGTAAACTGGGTGAGTTTGTCACTGTCATTATTTTAGCAATGTGAGTTACACAGAATCCTAAAAGTCCTGACATTAAAAGCTGTGATATAATCATCCTCTCCGACTCTTCACTAGCTGAAGCAGATTACACTTTATCAAACCTCAGAAAAAGAGTTGCTGCTTTTTTTTTTGCTAAAATTAAACGTGTTTTTCAAATACATCCACAGATAATGAAATGTTCCACATGTGCCTCTGCATGAGATTAAACACGTGATTCATTAGCAGCAAATCAGTGGAAATCATTGCATCACACTATTGGACGACTATTTAATGTTAAAGGGGTGAAATAACAAAGAGGAAGGCTCACTTTAGTTTTGTCTGTGCACCTGGTCTCATTTTGCACCTGCTGCAAATGGCTTTTATAACTATTTATTACATATTCAGTGGCTCTGCTTTTCCGTGGTCTGAACTAGGAACTGAAGTGGTAAAATTATTATCATTATCAATTATTAATATTACCATCAGCACCAATCTGCCCTGTGGCCCCGCCTCTTGTCGTCCCATCGTTCACAGTCTGTTTGCGTTTTTTTCCTGTGTCCTCTCATAGTCCTTAAATTACTGCTTCATTTCACTCCGTCCCGCCATTGATCCCACAGTCCTTTACTTTACATTGTGATTTACCGTTCTTCAGGTACAACTCTATCATAATTTATGGCAAACGAGTTTTATCAAATATTAGAGGTCGACCGATATCGGCCCTTCCTAAGGAACACTTTATTATAGGGAGGATATAAAAAGAGAGGGCAGTGTTACACCTAAGTGAGGGGGAAGGGAACAGGGAGGAGAGACTAAAGGTAGGGAATGGAAAAGGTGGAGAAGAGTTGATTATTTTAAAGTGAGAGTGAAATGTGGTGATGTAGTTGTGCATATGGTGACGAGTGAAGCTTAGGTATAATGGTGGTGGAGTGTTTATACCTAAAACAAGTTTTTGTTTTTCCTACAGTAGGTTGTGTACAGGTATATTTAAAGTTCAATAAATGTCTATTGGTGTATTTAATTTAAAATATTATATTTTTAATATATATATTTACATTATATGAGTGTTTCAATTGTCTTTCATAATCAATGTGTTTTTAAAAAAAACACATTGAACACATTAAAAAAAAAAGTATATCAGTCTCAAATATTGGCTTTAGATATCGGCCATCGGCTGAATTTAAAAAAAAAATAAAAAATCGACATCGGCCATTGAAAATCCCATATCGGTCGACCTCTATCAAATATGGTGATCATTTCATTTTTACACCACTAGTTCATCAAATAAACTGCATACATCCCTGTAAACATCCCTAATGTGTGAATGTAAACTACTGCATGGGCTGAAGCTTCACCTCTGATGTCATGTGACATAGTGCTTGGATTTCAGACAAAGAAATGCTGGAAGTCAAAAACTGACTAACCATCGAACCATCATATGTTTTAATAAAACACCTGATGTCCAAAATGGTGAAAAAGGGACTTTAAACATTTAAATAGCAAGTAATAAATTAGTTCTATATTTGATCTCAGAAAAGGATGTAAAGTGTTACAAAACTACTTAATACGTTTCAGTTGGAAAATAAACTTCTTCAAAAAACAAAATATGTTTGTCTAAAGGTTCATTTAATTTGTGGCTATTTTTGCTTTGATAAATTAAATGATAAATATAAATAATTGATAGCAAATGTGATTTATTTTGAGAGATTTGTGGTTGATGTTCTTTGTATTGTAGCAGAATTCTTCCTTCAATTTTTTATTAATTTTAAATTTACCAGATTTTTGTGCAGAATAACAAACCTAAATCATGTTGAACTTGTGCTGACACAGAGAGGACCCGCCCCTGCCACTCTCTAATTGGCTCAGATAATCTAAAGACTGCATGACGGAATGCAGCTAACTTTGCTAACATGCTTTCTTCATTTAAATCAAATTACTGTGAGTTGCACCGACAGCCCACAACAGTTGGTCACACACTAAAAACATGTCCTCCAGCTGAAGTCATGTCTGTGTATAGGCTGGGATGTTCGCCAATGTCCACAGAGGAAAATTAAATTAGTTGTAATGAATTCTGATTTAATCCAAAGCAGACCTTTACTGTGAATCCTAATGATTTCATCTCGTTAGCTTTTCCGTATTTAAACAGAATCTTGTGTAAAGCCATGACAGCAAATCATTGGTATTCAATCACAACTCTGCTGATTTCTGGATCCCCAGTGTCTTTCTCCTCTAGATCAGCCAGCGGTTCTCTAACTTTTTTGGCTCAAGTACCCCCGTTCTCTAACTTTTGAATGCAAGTCCCCCCCCCCTTCTCCGACTGCCACATTTTGCTCAGAATTTTGTGATAAAACCACTATTGAGCATAATGATGGAATGAATGAGTGATACACATTTTAAAGAATCTCATTTTGTAAATAAGTGGAATGAAACAGTATTTCGTGCTTCCTGATTAGAATTATTTCTATCATTTTTTATCATTTCCAGTCATCTCCCTCCTGATGTGGGACCAATACTTTTAATTTTATGTTCTAATCAAGATGTGTTTTTGGTGTCATTTTGTGTTTTTTGTCTGTTCTTTTTATTATTCAGTATATTTTTCTTTTATTTTGTGTGTTTTTGTTGTCATTTTTGTGTGTTGGTATTATTTATATTATTCTCTCCCAGCGTTTGTGTTTTCGGTGTTGTTTGGTTGTTTCTTTT
Source organism: Gouania willdenowi (assembly GCF_900634775.1). Classification (NCBI taxonomy): domain Eukaryota; kingdom Metazoa; phylum Chordata; class Actinopteri; order Blenniiformes; family Gobiesocidae; genus Gouania; species Gouania willdenowi. The sequence continues at coordinate 8,107,932 of NC_041044.1, forward strand.
TCTTTTTTTTCAGTTTTGCCAACACTTTGCTTCTTTTAATTGGATTTCCCAGACAACTTACATTGTAGGTCATTATTTTACATGAATTAAGACTTTGCATTGTAAGTTACTAGATGTTGTATGCACACCTTTAAATAAACAAATAACCTTTGTTCTACACTCCTGGTGCCACAATCAACGGTGGCGGAAACATTTAACAAAAATAGACAACTATATACTAAAAAATAAACATAAACAACTTTGACTTCCAAGAATAAAGCCTCTTCTGTGGCCTTGTGTCTCTGTTGGATTGAGAGTTTAGAAGGAAAGGCTTCTCCACGTGTCAGTGAGAGAGCGCCCTCTTCAGCTTGTAAGCTGATGTTCAGGTCCATATTGTCCACCTAAAGTTTAATCATCTTATGCCAATAACATCATCTCTAAATATATTTTACTACTTATAAGGAAAAGAAAACATCTATCCTACACTGTACATATTATAATATGTGTACATTATTTAGACAGAGTGTAATATAACTATATAACTGTCTGAGTGAATATGAACTACTTATCAGTCTCTGGTCGCTGGAACGCCTGGAGCCTTTCTTTGTTACTTTGTCCAGCATTCTTCTTCTGGTTTCCTGGTTTTCCACTGGATCGCCAGGTGAACTGGTGAATCTGACCCAGGAGGGACGCTGGGTTTCCTAACACTGTCAACGGGATCCACCTTGCCGCCAGGTCCGCCGTTGTCTCCGCTATCGAGTTTTAGATCACGGTGCAATCCCCTCGGAATACTCTCAGTCATGCGGGGAACGGAGTTTGAAACCGTATATTTACTGTATTTCCTTCAGAGCGGTTTTGACTTCAGCATACTCCCTCTGTTTCTGTAACACATTCAGCGTGTAGTCGTGGTCCAGATGTGTCCTTTTCCCGTCTAGATCAAATCCTTTTTCTGCCATGCTTTTTTAATCACGTCTATCTTCATCCTGAAGCTGGAGAACCTCACCACTATGGATCTAGGTGCGGCTCTGGCCGGGGGTTTCTGGCCCAGTGCTCAGTGCGCCTCTCATTGTTCAGTTGTGTAGACGGGGGAAGCTCAAAACCTTTAATTAGGAGGTCCTCCACGAAATCCACCACCGAGTCCAGCACCTTTTTTCACTCTGTGTATTTTGATGTTTTCACATCGTAGGCGGCCCTCCAAGTCCATAATTTTAGCGTGTGTTTACACCTTGAGCTTCACCAGCTTTGACAGGACTTCTTCCGAGGACTGGATCTCTGGGTCTCGGCCATGTTTATCCGCTCTTCTGCTTCTTCCATTCGTTCGTTGATCCATTTTATTTCCTCTCGTGTGCCGCTTAGTTGCTCACTGGAGTCTTTTCTAAATTCACAAAGCTCTTTCAGGATCACACCCAGGTTAACGTTGCGGTGCAGCTCCGGGTCCGACATGGCAACCTCCTCCACGTTGCTGCTAGCTTGTTGACTATCGTTTTCTTCTTTGTCTTGTTTTCTCTCCGCAGGTGTTTTCTTCCCAATTTTTAGGATTTTCGTTTGCCCGTAAGGTCTACAATAGGGTGTCTTTGTCTTAGGATATATTCCAATTTTTGGGTGTAAATTAGTTCTTACAGTCGGGAGCCCGTTTCTCTGTGCTGCCATCCCTTCAAATGCTAGACTGGAAGTCTGTTTTGTTGTATCTTACGTTGTTTTGTATGTATATCTGTTATTTTTGTGAATTTTGTTGTGATCTTGTGTATTTTTCTCTCATTTAGTGTATCTTTGTTGTTGTTTTGTTTTGTGAATTGCTGGTGATATTTAGTATGACTATAATTTTTAACTAAAAATAAACATTATAAAGCCCTTATTTTATTGCTCTTATTTGTTTATTTTCCTCTCTCAAGTACCCCCTGTAGTGCCATTGCGTACCCCTAGGGGCACACATACCGGCATTTGAGAAACACTAATCTTGAACAAACCTAAACCTGGGATTTAAAATCTTTTGTTTTCTCTCTTTTTTCCAGGAGCAATGATCGTCATTTCTGCCGCTGTTTGCTGGACTTCAACCATCCACATACACATGCACACTTGAATATCCAAACATGATATAATATGGTTATTTATTTAATTTTATTCACTGTAAAATGTTTTTAAAAAGAAATGCATTTACAGTACTCATTACACACATTATCATTCCATCCTTTGTATGTGCAAACGTAGCTTTTATGTTAGCTGAACTTCTTAGTATTTGTAATTCCACGTGATCCTCATCTCAGTGTTAAAACACAGGAGAGGGAGAAACAGGAAAAGCTAACATTAGCCACTACAGACTTTGGGTTCTCTCTTCACTTATAGGTATATAAAACTAAACCTCACGATGGATTTTCTTTTGAAAAGTAAAACAAGAACAATATTGTATGTATTGAGGTAAATGTAATTGACGGTTTGAAATTGTGACTTTTAGTCTTCAGTGTGTATATACCACAACATGATGTGTTTGGAGTAGATGTGAATCTCCCATCGTTAATGTGTGCAATGGTTTAGTTACTTTGTGTGCGTTTACATTTTTGGATGTTTTGTGTGTTGCTGCCGTCAGGGAACGGTCATTTTAAATATTTTATTTCTGCGTGTGGACACTGATGTCAACGCAGCCTTATGGTTATATAACTGTTCAAATCTGTGATGTAATGTGTGTGTGTGTGAAGAGTTTGTTACTGAGAGTTTGGAGCGCTCCTGAAACTGAAAAGTGAAGCGTTTCCTTCCACTTTAAACCACTTTTGTCTCCCTCCCACATTCCCCTCATGCTCCAACACAGTGGAGGTCCTCGTTGCCATGGCAATCCCATCACCCTCGTCAGTCCCTCTTTACTCGTTGTTCTTTGATGTAATCCAGCTGATCTCACCTGCCTGGGTATGTTTTATTGGAGTGAAGCTGCTGGGGGGTCTATTCACTACTGATTTTTTACAGTTATTTTTTAATCAAACAATTTGGGGGGAAAAAACTACATTCAACCCCACAGTTTATGACTATTTTAAAAAGTTGGCATCTTGACGAGTACTTTTTCTTTAAAGTCTGCACCACTTTTCAGCATCAGGAGTTCTTTATTGAGCGTGTCTGATAAAGATTGAAATCCATTCCTACGTCAAGAGAAAAGAAAATGTAAACTTCCCCTCAACGTTTGAACATTATTTAACACCTTTCAAAATTGATTTGAATTGACTGAATTGTTTGTGATTATTTTATTGATGTGTTTTGTTATTCATTCAAAAGAAGTTGCCCTTTTTTTCTCATCTTTGCTCCTTTTATTTTGAAAGTCTTTTAAATGTAGATCTGATAATAGAGTCGATGCTTGAGGAGCCTGAGCTGCTGGCCACCACCACAACCTGGCCTTCCCGCTTTTACTTCCCCTCCCCCTCCTACCACCTCCTCTTCTTCTTCTTCTTCTCCAAAACCACTTTGCTTCAGCCAAAAAGAATCTAAATCAAAATACAGCTACTTTTTAGAAAGACCAAATTGCTTTGTATCTTTCCCTCCCTCCGCCCTTTTTTGCAGTTGTGGTGGCAACGAGCGTCTTGAATCTGCATCAAATCTAGGAAGGCTGGAAAAAAATTTGGAAGGTGATTCAAATGTCAAAACATGTTTTTCTGCTGGATTTTATTTGAGATGCTTTGATTAAGTTTGAATTGTAACTTTCATACTTTTCTTTAAACAGAAGTTCAGACTGTGTAAGTCACATGTGTCAAACTCAAGGCCCAGGGGCTAAATCCAGCCCTTTAGACCATCAAATTCGGCCCGCAAGAGAAAGTAAAAAAAACAACAAACAAAAAAAATACATTATTGTCCAAATTAGCAAATAATTCAGTTGTAAATAAATCAGCTCAGATATCAAAATATACAAATTCAATGAAACTCAACAAAACTTGGAGGATCACAATTTCCCCATGCTTTTTTCACATGACTGGGGTCATTTTAAATTTCATATTGTTCAAAGAAATACATTTTCCTGAATTTCAAGAAATTAAATAAAATTTGGTAACAAATTCAATGAAAATTCAAAAGGATATTCTATATTGTCGGTGCCTTACATACTTTATGTATGATTTAATGATCATTTAAAGTACAAACTTCTGGAAATTAATGTTGAAATTGTTCATTTTCCCACCAAAAATTGGGGGCCCAGTTTGACACTTGGTGTAAGCATATATATCTGTACCTATGACTTCTTTGGGGTTTATTATGAAAAACGAGTTTTTATTGACTTTATGTCAGACTGCCATCACTGACATCCCATTCTAACATCTCAAGTGTGAACAATTCCTATAAATGTCCAGTTTGTTGCTTTCTTTTCCTTTTCCTCATAAGCTGGCCTCTGTTCATTTGCTAAACGTTCCTGGCAACACTGTGCAAATTAAATTCAGTGTGTTAAGTGTCACCATGGTAACAGAAATTGAATAAACCTTGCTTTGGCTGCAGATGAGATCCTGTATATGTGACCATGTATTACTGTCAGGTTAATGCTTCCATATGTGCTGCATTGTGTGTGAAATAATAAGCCAATAAAGAGGCGGGTCTCGTACAGTCCACCTGTGCTTTTTCACGTCTGTGTGTGACCAAACACTGGAATGCTCCTTTCAGTGGAAAACGAAACACGTTGAGACACACAAAGAATGCACCTGTGCTCTCCCATTTCAGGGCAAACAAAGGAGTGCAAAGCCACTTGGTTGGAGATCTCCATTCACTGAGACTCACACAGAAAGGAAAGTGTTTACCTTCATGTCAATCCAATCACATCTCCCAAGGTTTTTCAGACTCTCACAGAAGGATTGTGGCCAAACATTTTACTGATTAGCATCTGATTTAAGAGTTTGTAGAGTTTAGAACCACTGAGCTGATCTTCTACACTGATGTTGTGCAGCATATGATAAGGCAAGGCAGATACTTATACTCCTACAAATACATCAATGCATCTATTAATGAAGAATATATATACTGCAAGCAAGATGCCTTTATTTTGAAAGAGAATTTGCATGCATTTTCAAAGCACTACTATTAATAATCATGTGCAAAACAGTATTTTAATATTTCTTTTGTCATGAGAAATGTTCTTTTTAGGTTAAATCTTTGAGGTTCTGCGGTTGCAATTTTTACTTAAATAATGACAGCAGTTCATTAAGAATAAAAGCAAACATTTCCTGCAGCATAATTTACACTTCATTTGATTTTATGATCTATCTATCTATATATATATTATTTTATTTTTTTTTAAATGTTGCCCTCTGTTGATAATGTGTTATAAACTGCTCCATCTTTTTCCAATTTACATTTAAAAATGAGAACATCTGGGTAGCAGTTTGTTTCTAATGCTGGGGTTACACAGAGTCTTGTAAGAGCCTGCTATCATATAACAAGACCTGATATATATATATATATATATAGAGAGAGAGACTCACTCTATGATGTAATACAATGATAACACTATTAGAACAATTTTTTTTGCCTGCTCCATAATGTAATAACGTAAATCTAAATCAAAATGCTAAATGTAAATCTAATTGCAAAATGTCAATCTAAATGTTAAATCTAAATCTTAAATGTTAGATCCAAATGTCATGGGTGAAACTAAATATTTAGCTAATATGCAAATTCAACAGAAGTACCAAAATAAAAGCTCATTGATGCAATTTAATATTTATCATTTAGATTTAACATTTAGATTTAGACTTAATATTGACATATTTTTACGAGAAAAAAAATCACTAATTTCACAAATATTGTAATAATATAATAATAAAAATATCCACATACTTTTTTTAATGTTGTTTGTTGCAAAAAGTTGCTGTTTATTTTAGCATGTGTAACTTTACAATCATTGCCCCATACATGTAAACCAAACCTAACCCCTGATGGTGTGGAGTAGTGCACTGAGTTGTTTTTCCTGTATTTTACACACACTGTTTCTATGTCTGTCTCCTCCCACTGTGTTTGGAGGTAGCTTTAATTTTAGCATTACAATTGTTGAGACTAATTCCTATTCATTATCAGAATTCTCTGATTGTTTAAACTTTAATATCAGACTTCTATGAAAAAAGTCTGAACTTTGACTTTAATTTTAGGATTAGGATTCAAACTTTTGGCAGAGTTCAAACTTAGTAACATAATTCTCAGAGTTCTTATTTACGATTGTTTAATCTGGAATTTCAGAATTCTGGAAATAAAGTTTGAGTTCTACCAAATTACGACTTTAATCTCAGAATACTGAAAAAGTCTGAATTCAGACTTGTTTCTTGGAATGAATACTGAAAATGTATTCTATTTCATAATATTTCGTGAGATATCTCACTATGGGATGCACACCCTATCTGCAGCCCCTCAAAAGCATTTTCTCAATCTGTCAATCCTGATTGGCTGGTGAAACGTGTCCGTTCGCAAGGGACACTCTATCCTATCTCGCGTTTTTGTTTTGTCAGCTTAACAGTCCACATGCGAATCTTCGGTTTCCAGTCGATGGATGCTGATAAGACTGACGCTTTTTTGCTTGGACCACACCAGGTTAGGAAGAAAGAAACCAGTGCTTACCTTGCTCTGCTCGGTGAGTGCTGTCCTGTTCATCACCATAAGGTTGTGAACCCCGAGCCTCGGCTACAGCGGACGGCTAGCTCCAACGCTGACGCTCCGGTGCACGTTGGCCTTCCTAGCGGCTCTCTCACTCTGGTGACCACCCCACTACATGCTTCACACCACAAGGTCCGGAGCTCCTAGACATCAGCACACCAGGCTTTAGTCCCATGCCCACTATCCTCGACGCCTCCAGGATTCTGTGCACGTTGGTCCTCCCTCTGGGATCTCATGACAGTGAACAGTCCAGCTCTAGCTCTTATACCATGGTATCCGAGCTCTCGAACGCCAGCGCGCCAGCTGTCATTTCGAAACTAACACTGTCCTTGACGTCTTCAATGCTCCAGCACACGTTAGCCTCTATCCCTGCTAGCACATGTGCTAGCCGCTTCGTGGTAGCGCAAGCTAATCCACCTGCTCTCCCTGCCTGCGTCAGCACGGCGATGGAAGCCAAGGTTCCTCTCACTGAGGGAAGTAGATGCTCCAGTGCTCGCCTTTGTCCATGTGGAGGTAAAATCTCTGGCAGAGACAAACATAAGGTCTGCTCGGACTGCCTGGGTCTGAAACATGCCCGACTGGTGGTCGAATCCCCCGGCTCATGTCGGCAGTGTGTGATTTTCAACAAATAAAGCCTCCAAGGCTGGCGCGCAAAGTGAGCCTGTCCGAGCAGGACCCCTTCCTCCCTCCTCACGATGTTTCTCTTGCTGATCCACTTCCTTCCGTCTCTCATAGGACATCATGTCCTGGTGAGGACAGACAGTACCACGACCGTGGCATACATAAACAAGCAGGGAGGGTTGCTCCTCCCGTCGGTTGTTTTTGCTGGCACACAAACTGATCCTGTGGGGTTGTGGCTGTCTTCTCTCACTGAGAGCGAGGCACGTCCCGGGGATCCTGAACGTGGGCGCAGACCTGCAGTCCAGGGGTGCGCCGGTGTACGGGGAATAGATGTTACATCCACTGGTGATACAGCAGATGTGGGTCTGTAACAGATGGAACAAGGCGGACCTGTTCGCCGGGGGAGAAAACGCGCAGTGCGCAAGGTTCTTCTCCCTGCGCAGCACAAATGCTCCCCTCAGCGTAGACGCACCAGCATACGATTGGCTACGCATGCTTCTTTACGCATTCCCCCCATTGGCTCTGATACCCCCACCCTGTCCTGGGTAAGGGAGCATGGCCATACACTGATCCTGGTGGCTCCATATTAACCTGCCATGCACTGGCTGGCGGAGATTTACCAGTTGCAGTGTGCTCGTCCCTGGCAGCTCCCGCTGTGCAGGGAACTGCTGTTGCAGGCGAGGGGCACAATTTTTCACCCGCACCCAGAGTCCCTGGTGCTGTGTGCTTGGCCCCTGAGTGGCTCAATCTGTCAGCCGTGGGACTCTCACAGAGTGTGATTTCCACCATACAGAGTACTCCAGCCTCCTCCACTAGGTCTCTTTATGATTGCAAGCGGAGGATATTTGAGGGATGGTGTCTCCAGAGGAGCCACATCCACTTTCAGTGCCCGGTGGGAGTGATTTTGTCATTCCTGCAAGACCTGATTGACAAGCACAAAGCCTTTTCCACTGTGAAAGTATATTTGGTGGCGATCGTCGCGTGTCACGTTGGCTTTGGGGGTACACAGGCTCCTCCCCATGTTCAGACCATAGGTACCACCGTGCTTTCTGGCAGCAGTTCTGGAGGGACTTGAACCCTCCGTTCGAACCACTGGAGGATGCGTTCCTGAAGTTCACCTCTCTTTAGGCAGTCTGATGACGTGCTGACGTGGTGAGGTATCGTGGTGACGTATCGATCATTTCCTGTTTACGCTCTACCGCTGCTTGCAGCGCTCTACTACTGTGTTCTGCTAACTCTAATCAAACTTGTTGTCATTGATATTTTAGCCTTGAAAACACTTGTTTTAATTTTTTACCGTACAGTTAAACGTACGAAGGTTAAGTAAAAAGCAATCTCTCCTCTTATAGGCAGTACAATCTCCTTTAAACTTCCTTTTGTCCTTAGCTTAGCTTAGCTTAGCTTAGCTTAAATTTAGCACCTATGGCTTCTCTCTCCTCCCCTCCGCTCTCCTGCCCGGTGTGTCAGATGTTTAGTTACTCCTCGTCCTCCTTTAGGGACAATGGTAGTTGCATAAAGTGTAGCGTACTGTTAGATATGGAGGCGAGGATCAACAATCTGGAGAAGCGGTTCCGCACCCCTGATACCAAAACCGAAGCTAGCAAGCAGGACCTAGCCGGTGCGGACCGTGCTAGCTCTAGCTTAGCCTCCCCCCCGGCCAGCAATGAGTGGGTTACTGTCCGTGGTAAGCATAGTCGAAGGTCAAAAAGCCGCTCGGGACACCACCATGTTCACGTCTCAAACAGGTTCTCCCCCCTCTGTGAGGACAACACACTCACCGGGGAACAAACTCTGATAATTGGCGACTCCATAGTGAGAAACGTGAAGCTAGCGAAGTCAGCGGGCATTGTGAGGTGCATCCCAGGGGCCAGAGCGGGCGACATAGAATCAAATCTAAAGTTGCTGGCAAAGAGTAATCGTAAGTTTGATAGGATAGTCCTCCATGTCGGCACTAATGACTCCCGACGTCGCCAGTCGGAAGCAACCAAAGTGAACATTGAATCAGTTTGTGCTTATGCTAAAACAATGTCGGACTCCGTAATTTTCTCTGGTCCTTTACCAAATCTGACCAGTGATGACATGTATAGCCGCATGTCATCATTTAACCGCTGGCTATCGAGGTGGTGTCCAGAAAACGAGGTGGGCTTCATCGATAATTGGAGATCCTTCTGGGGAAAACCGAACCTGATAGGAAGAGATGGAATCCATCCTACTTTGGAGGGAGCATCTCTACTATCAGAAAACATGGCACATTTATGACATCTCATGAATGAGACCATGTTACAGAGGTGGAGTCCTCCACGCCCCTCTGCGCTTGCCTTAGGACAGTTTCCCTCCCATTGCTATCAGGATAGCTGTGTTCATCGCCATGACAACTGTTGTGATGGTGATGAATATTATTTTATGGAGACGGTGTCAGTCCCCCGACCCATATTTCACAATGATTTTAACATAAAATCAAATAAAAGAGCTATCAATTATAAAAATCTGAAAAAAATTAAAATCTCAAATCTAGAAACACCAAAACATAAAACCATTAGATGTGCTCTATTAAATATTAGATCACTGAGATCCAAATCTCTACTAGTAAATGACCTTATCTCAGAAAATAACTTTGATTTATTCTGTTTAACTGAAACATGGCTGTATCAAGATGAATATGTTAGTTTAAATGAAGCCACTCCTCCCAGTCATTTAAATACTCATATGCCACGAGACATAGGCCGTGGAGGTGGTGTAGCAGCTATTTATCATTCCTCTCTCCTAATCTATCCTAAACCAAAGGCCAATTACACTTCCTTTGAAAGCCTGGTTCTAAATTTATCTCATATCGAATCAAAAACCTGCCAGCCAGTCTTATTTGCGATAATTTACCGTCCTCCAGGCCCTTATTCTGAATTTCTATCAGAATTCTCTGAGTTTATATCAAACTTAGTCCTCAGTTCTGATAAAATACTGATAGTAGGAGATTTTAATACCCATGTGGACAAAGATAGTGATAGCCTGAGCTCAGCCTTTATGTCCCTAATAGACTCAGTTGGCTTTTTTCAAACTATTAATGAAGCTACTCATCGTTTAAATCATACTCTTGATCTTGTTCTAACATATGGCCTTGATATTAATGAACTAAAAGTCTACCCTGAAAATCCTCTGCTATCAGATCACTTTTTAATATCTTTTAACATTATCCTAGAGGATCTCGCACTGTGCAATAAAATAGTTACAAGTAGAAATCTATCCAACAGTGCTGTGGCTAAATTTAAAGAGGCCATTCCTGCTGCCTTAAACTCAGTGCACCATCCAATAAATAACTATGATATTAATTATAACCCCTCTCAACTGGATCTGCTTGTCGATAGCTCTGCTAGTCTACTAAAATCCACCTTGGACTCAATAGCCCCATTGAGGGAAAAAACTATTAAACGTCAGAGGAAAGCTCCGTGGTTTAGCTCTGAAACTCACACACTCAAACAAACAACCCGTAAATTAGAGAGAATGTGGCGCTCCAATAAAACAGAGGAGTCACGAATACTTTGGCAAGAAAGCCATAGTAAATACATGACAGCCTTACGACATAGTCGATCTACATACTACTCCTCACTAATTGAAGAAAATAAAAATAATCCGAGGTACCTTTTCAGCACTGTAGCCAGGCTAACACAAAGTCAGAGCTCTATTGAGCCCATGATTCCTCTAGCCCTCAGCTGTGAGGACTTTATGACATTTTTTAACCATAAAATTCACAAGATTAGAGATAAAATTAGCCACTCCCTGCCTTCACCTGGGCCTGCTGTACCATTAAATGTAAATAGGCCTAACCTAAACTGTTTCACACATATAGGACTTCAGGAACTTAACTCTATTATTTCATCCTCCAAACCATCGACCTGCCTTTCAGATCCGATCCCAACTAAGCTGTTTAAAGAAGTTATTCCCCTAATCTGCCCATCTTTGTTGGAGACAATAAATATATCCCTATCAATAGGCTACGTGCCACAGTCCTTTAAAGTAGCTGTAATCAAACCCCTTCTCAAAAAACCTACTCTTGATTCCAGCACTTTAGCAAACTACAGGCCTATATCTAATCTTCCTTTTATTTCAAAGATTCTTGAGAAAGTTGTGGCAGCTCAGCTCTGTGAATTTCTTCAAAACAACAGCCTGTTCGAGGACTTCCAGTCAGGCTTTAGAGCTCAACACAGCACAGAGACTGCTTTAGTTAAAGTAACTAATGATCTACTCTGGGCTTCAGATGAAGGACGACTCTCAGTGCTGGTTTTATTAGATCTTAGTGCAGCTTTTGACACTATAGATCACTATATTCTACTAGAGAGATTAGAGAAATTACTTGGAATCACAGGGACTGCCCTAAACTGGTTTAAGTCCTACCTATCTGATAGGTACCAGTTTGTACACGTGAATAATAAGTCTTCTGTGTACACTAAAGTAAGCTACGGGGTTCCTCAGGGCTCTGTGCTAGGTCCAATCCTCTTCTGTATCTATATGATCCCCCTTGGTAATGTTATGAGAAAATACTCTGTTAACTTCCACTGCTATGCTGATGATACCCAACTGTATGTATCAATGAAGCCAGGTGAGACAAATCAGCTATCTAAACTTGAGGCCTGTCTAAAGGACATTAGGGCCTGGATGGACCAAAATTTTCTTCTTCTCAACTCAGACAAGACTGAGGTCATTGTACTGGGCCCGCGACACCTTAGAGAAACCTATGCTAGCCTAACTGCCCTAGATGGCATTACTCTGGCACGAAGCACAACTGTTAGAAACCTTGGGGTTCTATTTGATCAGGATTTATCCTTCAACTCTCACATAAAACAAACTTCAAGAACTGCCTTCTTTCATCTCCGTAACATTGCTAAAATCAGATCTATCCTGTCTCAGGGCGACGCCGAAAAACTAGTCCATGCTTTTGTTACCTCTAGACTGGATTATTGTAATTCTCTTTTAGCAGGCTGCCCGAGCAAGTCGCTTAAGACACTTCAGCTGGTTCAAAATGCTGCAGCACGTGTACTGACTAAAACTAGGAGAAGAGATCACATTACTCCTGTATTAGCCTCTCTGCATTGGCTTCCCATAAAATATAGAATAGAATTCAAGATTCTTCTTCTCACTTATAAAGCCCTAAATGGACAGGCACCAGTCTATCTCAAGGAGCTTGTAGTGCCATACAATCCCCCCAGAACACTACGCTCTCAAAATGCTGGACTACTCGTTGTTCCATTCATCTCTAAAAGTAGTATAGGAGGAAGAGCTTTCAGTTATCAGGCCCCACTTCTCTGGAACCATCTACCAACCACGGTTCGGGGGGCAGACACCCTCTCTACCTTTAAGGTTAGGCTCAAAACATTCCTCTTTGGTAAAGCTTTTAGTTAGGAACCAGCTCATAGCTCATAATTAAGATGCAATAGGCATAGACTGCCGGGGGGGGGGGGGGTCTGGCATGCTCGGTTGGAGAGAGGTTGGAGAGGGCGTTAAGAGAGAGGTCATTTAGGTTAGAGAGGGACCGGAGAGGGTCCCATTACTCTTTCAAACACTCCCTCTATGTCTGCTTCTTCCCTTGTGTTTGCTCCTGTACTCCTTCTGGCTTTTGTCTTGCAGGTCCGTGGGATCCTCAGTGTGGAGTTACAGAGACTCAGCGGCTCTGTCTCCACCCTTTTCTCTGCACACACCCGACACAGCATAACGTGGATGGCTGTTCATCATAGGAATGGGATCCACACAAGGTTCCTGCTGCTTAACAGAAGGTTTTCCTTGCCGCCATGATGAATTCATGTTGGGTGTGGGATACATATGTATGTGTATATACGTATATATGCATATGTGTGTATCCATAAAATGAAGAGTCCGTCCTTAAGACTGCTCTACTGTAAAGTGCCTTGAGATACCATTGGTTATGATTTGGCGCTATACAAATAAAGATTGATTGATTGATTGATTTCTTGTTACTGGCTCTGGCATCAGCTAAGCGGGTCAGTGACATCCATCGCTCTTGGTCCACCCATCATGCGCTCAGCTCTTCCTGGGCAATACGAGGATCATTCTGAAGCCCAACCCATCTTTTGTGCCTAAGGTGGTGGACTCGTGTTCTCCCATTGACCGTTTGGCTTTTTCTGCCTCACAAGATGAGCAGCGACCTCATGCGTTATGTCCAGTTTGTGCGGTGCGCACCTTAATGGACATGACCAAGAGTCTCAGGAGTAGCGATCAGCTGTTCATCTCCTGGGCTAATCCACGTAAGTGGAAGCCTGTTACTAAGCGACGCCTGTCACACTGCGTTGTGGAAGCAATTGCTTTGGCTTTTATGAGTCAGGGTCCATGGCGACCTGATGGTCTGCGCACACACTCAACTTGGGGTCTCATCACATCCTGGGCTTTGTTCAGGGGAGTGTCTGTCCAAGACATCTGTGCGGCGGCGAGTTGGACCTTGCCCCTCACGTTTGTCACGTTATACATGCAGGACGCTTCCGCCCCGTGTGTGGCACAGGCGGTTCTACTGTCCTGATGTGTACAGACTTCTTCCCTACGGGCTGGTATCCGCTGGATAAGCATGTCTGAAATACGGGAACTACCATATCTCATAGTAAGACATCTCACTAAATATTAAGAAATAGAACTTTAGGCTATTTACATAACCCCGGTTCTATGAGTAATATGAGTGAAATGTCTCACCAGACAATCCTTCTTGCTCGAACGAGGAGAAGTGGTGCTTATTTTGAATAGGCCGTGTCTGTCCGCTCACTCCTTTTATAGGAGGTGGGAGTGTCCCTGACGGAGAGACACGTTTCACCAGCCAATCAGGATTGGCAGGTTGAGAAAATGCTTCTGAGGGGCTGCAGATAGGGTGTGCATCCCATAGTGAGACATCTCACTCATATTACACATAGAACCAGGGTTATGTAAATAACTTAACATTTTCATTCAGCTGTGATTTCTTCATATTTGATCTTTTCTTCCATCAGAAGGTTTTCATCTTCAAATGGTACAATATATTTAGGAACACACACGTACACACTTTCTCTACACACAGGTTTGAAGTGTCAGATGCAAATAAACAACCCACAGCTTATCCTGTGTAATATTCATAAAAAGCACTTCAATGTGTTCACTCACCATGACAACCAACCTCCCTCTGAGAGAACATTAAGATTTAAATATTTTTTCATGGGAGCAGCCATAGGATTTGACCTAAATAAGACAGTCAGGCTGTGCTTCTATTATAGGATGCTTTCATCACACGGGAGCAGCTGTGATCTGGGGATTTTAACACACACACACACACATGGTGTCAATGCAGATCCCTGTTTCCTGTTGAACCATGGTCACCTAAGAATCTCACCTGAAACACAGAAGCATGATGAAGCACAAAGGAGGAGTGATGACATTTGAATAAAACAAGCTGTGGGTACTTTGCCAAATGTTTGGCTGGAAAAGCTTGGTTCTAAATCCATATCAAGCCTATTGATGCACTGTTCTAGAGCAGAGAGGGGCAGCTTTTATCACTGAAGGGTCACAAAAATGTGATTCTCTGATTCAAAGACCACAATTTCAACATTCATTTCAGCTTTTATATGAATAACCAATCCAAGCAATAACGCTGGAAAGAACAAAGGGTTTCTGTGTGTTTTTGTTGTCATTAGGTACATTTTTCTTTCATTTTGTGCATTTTTTTGTTTTGTGCTTTTCTTTTGAGTCATGTAGTGCATTTAGTTGTAATTTTTTACATTTATCCGTCATTTTCTGTATTTTTCTCTCATGTTATGTTGCCTTGTTGTTTAATGTATTTTGAATATTTTTTATTGCCATTCTTTTTAAGTTTTTGGAGTCCTATTGCATTTTTTAAAATAATTGTTATTTTGTATATTTTTAAATAAGTCACATGTGTGTTGCCGCTTTGTGTGTTTTTGCAGTCATTTAGTATATTTTTTCATCATTTTGTATAATTTCGTAGTCGTCTTGTGTGTTTTGCGTGTAATTTTGTCATTAATTTCTAAATTTTTCTGTCATTAAGCATACTAGTACAGTGCCCGTCGGAAGTATGCATTCATGTGGGAGCTTAAGTCGAGTTAATTGTGGCCAAATGAGTATGTGTTTGAAGGTTGGATGTACAAAGAGGTGTACATACTCTGTACTCTGTAGTGTTATGAAGGGGTTAATTTGCGGGTGCAAAATAAAACAGCGTGTGTGCGATTTCCCTGGTTTAATTCCATGGGACATGAACATGATAAATGTGTTTGGTTTTTTTTACTCACTTTTATATTTTTTTTTGTTTGGTGTATCTTTCTGTAATGTATGTTTTTTGGAGTCATTGTGTATTTGTGTATCTTTCTGTTCTGTTTTTGTGCATTTTTTGTATAATTACAGTTTTTTTGTTGCCATTGTAGTGTGATTCTGGAGTCATTTTGTTCATTTCTGTTATTTTGTGTATTTTTTGTATAAATATTTAGTTTAGTGTATTTTGAGTCATTTTTGTTGTCGTTTGGTGTATTTTTCCTGTAATATATGTTTTTTTCTCTCTCACACACGCGCTGCAGAGAAATGTGTAGCTTTCAACACAGCAGCCATTGCCATCAATCACCTCTGGGTGAGGTCAGTAAATAACGTACGGTCAAACTAACGTTTTGAAACGACATCACCACCAAATCAGAAAAGGGGTATATTTTCGGGTGCAAAATAAAACAGCATGTGTGAACTCCCTGGTTTAGTTCTATGGGACATGAACATGATAAATGTGTTTGTTGTTGTTGTTTTTTAACTCACTTTTTATATATTTTTTTGTTTGGTGTATTTTTCTGTAATGTATGTTTTTTGGAGTTATTGTGTGTATTTGTGTATCTTTCTGTTGTGTTTTAGTGCATTTTTTGCATAAATATAGTTATTCGTTGCCATTTTAGTGTGATTCTGATGTCATTTTGTGTATTTTTTGTATAAATATTTAGTTTTGTGTATTTTGAGTCATTTTCATATTTTGTTGTATTTTTTTGTAATGTAAGTTTTTTGGAGTCATGTGTATTTTTTATTCTTTCAGTTGTATTTTTGTGCATTTTTTGTGTTTTATTTTACTTATTTAGTATATTTAAATAAATAAATACAGTGTGTGTGTTCCGTGAAATGTTTGAGATGCTGATAACCAAACTCCATAGACATTGTAGCGCCAATCAGAAAAGAAACAAAACTGCAGAAAACAAAACGTAAAACTCCAAACTACATGAGTGAGTAAGTAAATTAAAGTATTATCTACACTTCGGCTGTCTTTTTTTTTAAAAAAACAACATCATTTTGTACCTTTGAACCAAGTGGTCAGAGCTTAGCTTCCATGCACGACACCACAGAGAATCCACAGTTTTCCAGATGAAGAATTGAACAGGTTGAGGTCAAAACCATCTCTAGTGAAACAGCGCATTATTGAGCAACAGTTATGTGGTTTAAACAATGGGAAACGTGTCTGCAGAAGACTCACCAGTGGCTGACAGTTTCAAATGATCTATTCAGAGAGCTCCCGTGTTTCGGGCTAAACCAGGGGTGCCCAATCCTGGTCCTCAAGGGCCACTATCCAGCATGTTTTAGATGTTTCCTTCTTCCAACACACCTGATTAAAATCATCAACTCATCAACAAGCTCTGCAGAAGCCTGATATCGATTCTGATCATTTGAATCAGGTGTGTTGGAAGAGGGAAACATCTAAAACATGCTGGATAGTGGCCCTTGAGGACCAGGATTGGGCACCCCTGGTCTAAACTATCTCCCTCTCTCTCACTTGTGTGTTTGCAGTCTGTGTCTGCTTGGCTGTGTGCGCAGCGATTGGCTCTGGCCACACACGTGACTCTTGCTCGGGTGAGCAGCTGTGCAGAGAAATAGATATAGATGTGCGCTAGCGCCCCCTCACACCCTGAGGTCAAAAGTTGAATAGGTTTCATTTCGGGGCCGTCCAGAAGTAAATTAAAATAAACATTTTGAAATGACCAAATTACTGCAAAATAACAGATACACACATTTGGGGTATTTGGAACCCGTTGACTAAGTTTCAGGTTGAACTTGCATCGCGTCGGGGAGATATTTGCTCCACGCACACACACGCGTGCACACAGACGTCCCTTGCTTTTATAGGTAGATAGATGTTTTGTGATGAGAGGCCACAAAAATGTGATTTTCTGATTCAAGGGCCACATTTTCAACATTCATTTCAGCTTTTAGATGAATGACCAATCTAAGCAATAACGCTGGAAAGAACAAAGGGTTTCTGAGTGTTTTTGTTGTCATTAGGTACATTTTTCTTTCATTTTGTGCATTTTTGTTGTTTTTGTCTTGTTTGGAATTTTTAGTCTATTTTAGTTGTCATATAACTTATGTTATTGTTATTTTGTTTGTATTTTTCTATTCTTTGCGCGTTTATTATTAATCTATATTTTTTGATTCATTTTGAGATTTTTGTTCTTGTCATTTTTGTGTTTGGAGTTATAATCCCATACTGTATCTTTTTTGTTGTTTTGTACATTTTACTGTTAAGGGTATTTTTGTTGTCATTTTGTATATTTTCTCCTATTTTATGTGTGTCTTGTGTGGTTGTTTTGTCTATTTTTCCATCATTATGTCATTTTGTACATTTTTGTTGTCATATTGTGTGTTTTCTGAGAATTTTTTGTGGCCATTTTGTCTATATTTCCTATTGTTTTGTATATTTTTCTGTCATTTTGTGTGTTTGGGAGTTTTTTTTTTTTTTTTTTTTTGTAATGTTTACCTTGAGGGGCGCATTTGGCCGCCAATAACCCTTGTCTGATGTACAGATCAACCAGACTTATAATGGAGCTAAAACATAGGCATCAATCACTTAATAAATGTGTTATAGAACAACAACAGAGTGATCAGAGTTATTCCGTTTCAATGTTGAAGGAAATAATCCAACATTATAGCATGAGTTTAGAATATGTTCATTAACTGTTATTATATTATTCAGCAGTGGATCTCAACCATTTCAGTCTGCGACCTCCAAAATAAAGGTTCCAGAGACCTGGACCCCCACTGTACCTGAAGGTGGTTGAAGTCAGACATGAACACTGAAGAACAGTCATGTGGAGACAGGGCCATCTATAAGGGGGAATAAAGGGGAGAGATTTTTGGGGTCCATCCATAAAGTCAGCAAAATGATGGTCCATTGTTCTATGAATCTGTGAGAACCACATTTCAATTATTTATACAAATAATATCCACTCATATACAGGAAATGTATTATTATTTGTGCCATTGTATATAGTCGTCTTAAAGATGTACCTGTAAGTCCTTGTTTTAATCAGAAAGGAAATGATTGAAAGTGACCAAAAATGGTGGAAAAGGTGATAAAATTGGATTTTAAAAACCACAGAAATTGGTAAAAAGTTGCAAATTAGAGTAGCCAAAAACATCCAGAAAAGGTGGTTAAAAAAGATTAAAAATGTAACTATTGAAACAATTAGGAGGAACACTTAGTTCAAACTGGCAAATAAAGGGCATGCCAAATTGTGAATGTTGTTAAATAGGAAAAAATAACCATGAAATATGGTGAAAAGGGGGTAAAAGTGAAAATAATGGGTCAACATATGCAACATTAGGTGGTAAAAGTGGTGAAGAGGGTTTTATAAGTGCCAAAAATGTCTTGAAAGTGGAAAAAATGTGCAGAAAATGCATTGAAATTAGAAAGAGAAGTGCAGAAAATGGGAGTAATGTTGCAGAAATGCATTCAAATGATCTAAAATATGGCAAGAAGTGGTGAAAATAGGTTACAATATGGCAAGTTTGGCAAAAATGGGTTCAAATTGTTCAAAAAAATATTCTTAGTTTCTTGAAGGCATCTGGCGACCCCCTCCCAAATTAAGTCCTGACCCCAAGGTTGAGAACAGTACAGAACATTATTTAAATGCTCAAAATTAAAATAAGCGTTTCAATAAACAGTTATGTGTTTTTCAATGGTTTTATATCTCTAATAAATACATCCTATGTATTTAAAACCACCTATTTCCCATTTGCTATAAGTTCATTTGTTGCAGTAATGCTGCTTTGATCATTTTAATCCTCCGGTGATAAACACTGAGTTCACCCTGTGTAACTTACACAGACCGCGGGTCAGAGTGAGTGGATCCCCGGTGTGGGAGCTCCAAAAGCCCCAGGGGCCTAATGCTCCTGATCAGGCACTCGGGCCAGCAGAGGTCACCGGGTTCGCAGCGCTGGGCCTCGGGTGTCCTTAAACGCGGGTCGGCTGACCCCGCCCCTGTGACGTCACTGAGTTGTTACATACAACGCATATCCGTATCCACGGACCTCAACACGAGTCAAGTTAGAAATACACAGCAAGCACTACACTAACAGCGAAGAAATATTTTCACAATAAGAGTCGAGCATGCCGCCTGGAACGTTATCCCTCTTTTTCTGCAACTACCCCAAACTTGCCAAATTTAACCTATTTTCGTCACTTATTTTGCCAGATTTTTGTTCCTTTTAATGCTGTTTTGCTACATTACTCCCATTTCTTCCACTTCTCTATCAAAATCCAATGCTTTTTCTGAAAAATGTTTTCCATTTTCAAGACATTTTTGGCAGTTATAAACCCATTCCACCACTTTTTGTTGAACAAATAATGTTAATGTTGACCCATTATTGTCACTTTTAACATCTTTTCACCATATTTCAAGGTAATTTTTGCAAACTGAACCACATTCACAATTTGTCATGCCCAGTTTAAACTAATTGTTACTTCTTTTTAAATTGTATTTTGCTGACTTTACGGATGGGCCCCAAACATCTCTCCCCTTTATTCCCCCTTTATTTTGGGGGTCGTGGACTGAAAGGTTGAGAACCATTGGTTTAATGGACATTGAGGTACCATATCAGTGTAACTTGGTGACTAAAAATGTTCATCGTAGTTATTTTTTTTAACTAACAATAACTAGACAATGACTAACTTAAAAAAAAATCCTAAATATATTTATAATTTCATCGACCTATAAAATTGTGACTATACTTTTGTCTCATGTGATAGAAATCAAAACTGATGTCAATATGAGCTCTTATGCATTGATCACGTACAGTAGAATCTGCCAGTGAGTATTTACAAAATCAGATTGATGAATTCTTTTTTTTTTTTTTTTTTTTAGATAGCATAAGCTCTTGTCTTGTATATTTTAGTCGACTTACATCTGGAACAGATTAAGTCAACTAAAAGCTTAACGTCATTTACTTGACTGAAATCTGAAATAATCCTGATGACAAAGTTTTGACCAAAACTACATTGTGTTTTAGTCAAAAGAATGATAAATAAAAAGAAGATAGGAGACGTTTTGTATTCATTTACAATTAATTGTATTTGCAATCACAAGCAGCAGCCAGCTTCTGTCTATGTAAATCAGACATGGGACCACTTGCAGCCTGCTGTATAATTTATGTGACCCCAAATTAAATGTAACATGTGGGGTCGCCTGAAATGTCAAGTAATTAATACAATTAATTACTGAATAAAAATATATTTAATTTTCAAATGAAAACACAACACACAATGTTAAACTGTATTCTGCACTGTCACTCTCTGAAATATAAATTTAGTTTAAATAAAATGCAGCATAAAGAAGAAAAAGAAAAACAATGAATGAATATAATGTATGAAAATATCTCCAAACATTATTCAAAACTAATGCTAGACAAAAAAAAAGTATTCGGGGTTGCTAGAAATGTGTGATATTAAAATGGGGCCACGACCCGAAAAAGGTTGAGAACCGCTGCCGTATTTTATTTTGAAATTACGAGCCAGAAGTCTGACATCATTATAATGCATTTGTTGGCAACGCAGGATGACTTGTAAACTCAAATGCCCTCAAATGTGCTGTAAGCTGCTAATGTGTCTAAAACACGCTGTGTGTCCGTGGATCCGTGACTTACATCTGTTTTTAACTCGTTTATTAACAAGTGACAACAAAGCTGACGCTTAGTAACAGACGGAGGAACTCACACAACATCCCCTACTTTAGAAAAAGTGCCTTTAACACGTGGAGCCGCTTTACAAAGTGACCTGTTAATGGTGTCACTGGTCCAGCGTGGCGATGGTTAACTGGACACGGCAGCATAACTTTATCACAAGGCTCTAGTCCTCCGTTCGATCCCATTCCTGTCATTTTAGCGCTAAGCTATAGCGCCACTGGAGGGGAGGGAGGGTGGCGGACGGTGTCAACAGCCAAACAACCTTTTTTTTTTTTTTTTTTTTTTTTAACATCTTTTATCCGCCGTAGAGAAACAGTCCGGCAAAAAGTGCTCACAGAGCCCCTAAAAATGTCCCCAGGCTGAGGCTGGGGTCCAGTGTGGTCGCCCCGGGCTGAGCGGCCGCCGCTGCCGCCCCTCCGTGAACCGAGCGGAGTAATATCATCCGGAGAGGACCGAGGCCGACATTTTACCCCGGTCCACAGGAGCCTCCACTCGAAGGGGACATTTGAGGACACGCGTGGAGGTAGGGCCGCTGTTTTGAGCCTTTGGCTGATTATTAAGCGTTTATAACAACATGTGCGACTTAGAAATCAATGAGAAAAAAACTAAAATACCAGATAGATGATAATTTAGGCTTTTAACGGTCTTCTGTCATTAAAAATGGCTACTTTCACATGAAAAATATGTAGAGTAGCTTGCAATGAACACGACTCGCTTATTTTTAAGCAAATAAAAACACACAACAGTTGGATTCTGTTTGTTCTAATACTTATTTAGAAATATTTCTGGTGAGTTTATTTGCAAAAGAGCCTACAATGAATCACTCCGATACTTATTGAAAATTAGGCCACGAAATACGTCCCATTCTCCGTGTTTTTAACATACCTCCGAGAGGAAATAGTTCCCCGCTTCTATAGCTAAACAAATGTGACATTTCCACCGCAGTATAATTAAAACACACACAGAGGCTAACTTGTCCGGGCCTGTAAGCACTGATACCAGCAGCAGAATGGCTGTGCAGCAGCACCTGCAGGTGGACCAACACCACTCAAAGTTGTCGCTGTGATTTATTCAATGCTTTGACTTCATAGTTTACCCCCAAAGAAAGTCTAAAAAAGTGTTTGATGAAGCTAGATGTTGTATGAGGACGCAGTGATTCCAAAGCCTGATCCACATGCTCACAAACGGCCGTATTAACAATTAATGTTGGACATCCGGTGGCAGTGCCAGCTGCGCCCCATTTTATTGTTGTCTGTGCACTGAGAGGATCCCTGTTGTCTCCGCTCAGCCTGGTCGTGGATGTCCTGTTTTTTGGTAGGAAATGTTTTGTTTTGTGTCATAAAAAGTAGGAAAATTAGGAAGCGATGAGATGTGGTTGTGTGTAGTGGATGTGAGCAGAGTAGAGAAGGCTATAGCCATGCGGGACACACACTGCTGGCTGCCACCATGGCACCTTCCCTGGATCCGTGCATGTGCTCCAGCTGTGCGGACACCTCGGCCCCTCCGCGCCTCCCCGGCTATCCACTCTTTCCGCACGGCTGTATGCCCGGTGCTGAGGGCGCCTTTAGGAGGTGATGTGGTGCTGGGTGGACGGGGTGGAGGACCGGGGCTACTTTGGCTCTCCATCGTTACGGGAAAGAGCTCCAAGGACACGGGGAGGCGGGGTGCAGGCAGGTCGGTGAGGAATGAGGATGATGGTGGGAATGCTTTCCCCACGCACTTTGCTGCGTGTTTGAGGTTATTAGAATATAAATGCAGATATTTTTATGCATGTCTGAGCCCTAAATGTTAAGGCGCTGGTTTTCCAGGCTGACTGACAGCTACACTCGTCCCTGCTTACCCGCCTCTCCCCTCGCTGGTTTCGGCCACACACTCTGCCATCTCGGCCTCTCTCTCTGGGCTCCAGAGGCTTCTGTTCTGTCTGACTGCATCTCCACCCCCTGTTCATTTAAAAAAACCAAAAACAAACCATGAATAACCTTTATTCGGTTAGCCGTCACCATCCATTCTGCTGCCTGATATCCTGAACGGCTTGTGTTTTTTTTTTGTTTTGTTTTGTTTTTTTGTCCTGTCCAGGCCTCCTGCTGCTAAAGGGTTCATTGTCTGGTCAGACTGCTCATGCTCTGAATTCAGCCTCCCGTTGAACTGACTGGATGCTTCACACACTGCTGTGTTTGGCACTTTTATGGCGTGATGATCATGAGTGGAACTCATTACGCTGCTGTATTTTATTTTGAAAAGCTACTTTTACCAAGTTTTCTATATTGAGTGTATTTATATAGTACCAAGCACAACAACATTAGACCTCAAATGAACTCTGAAAATATTGACAGGAGGCTTAATGAAGTGTTCAATTTTTTTTTTTTGATTCAACAGATTTATTTCTAATCGCTAAATCTGGAATTTGTTTTTTTTTTTTTCTTTTTTTTTTTCTTCAATTTAAGGCTACACTGTAAAAAAAAAAAAAAGATGTAGAAACTTCAAATAAATTAAACAAAATAAAATCGACTAGATAACAGATATTACATGATATTTTCAGTTCACAACTTCTCACATTCTCAGCTCTGTCCTGCTTAGAAAATTGGGTAAAATGTACTTGTCATTTTTAGTTAGTCACATTTGTATGTCATGGTGTATTGATTTATGTTAGTGTCTTATTAACAGACTTATTTGGGTACATGTTACTTTCATTGTGTCCAATTTTCCATCATCATTACCTGTATGTGTGAAAAGGTAAAGTCTAGTGTTCAACAATATACTGCTGCAAACCAGTCCAGGAGCATGCAGCAGGCTTGTGATATTACTATTGTTACTCAATCTATTACAATTTCTCATAATATTATATTATTGCAGAGCCCATTTGTGCCTAGTTGAAGTGTTTGTTGTCCTGCCGCAGTTAGCGCTTGAAAGGACAAAACACGATATTATTCATTCATTTGCGGATTTATTGCTGAATGCGTGTGTGTGCGTGTGTGTGCGTGCTGTAGGCGCGCACACAACCTGTGAGACTCGCAGCAGCGAGTTGACGTGATAATACTCCACTAACTTAAAGCTGCAGTATGTAAGTTTCTTTCTTTTTTTAAGCATCATTTGGTCAAAAGTCCATACTAACCTTTGAGTATATTGTAATTCAAAGTGTTCTGAATGGACTCTGGACCTCTGCTCCTTCGCTTGGCTCTGTATTTAAGCTTTAGAAATCCAGGAGTGTGATGCTCCTCTTCAGTCAGTCAGAGATTTTTTTACAGACTGAGTGGTCCATGAGCTGTTTGGTGTGTTACTATTGGCTGCTCGACTAAAGTAATCACATGTTCATGTCCTATTTGTATTAAAAATTGTGGACGGTCCGCCTCCTCATGAAAAAACAATGTTCAGCTGCATTCACAGCTTGAAAAAGACGATTGAATCATTAAAAAAAAAAAAAAAAACCTATTTAAATTAAATAAACAAGTGACGCTTAGCCTGGCGGGGTGGGGGGGGATGTGCATTTTTTCAAAAAGTGAAGAGGACATTTCTTTTCTAAACTTTGGAAAAATCCTCCTCTATACCTTTAATAATTGTGCCTGTGTGGCATTTTACATCAAAACATTTAACTCAGAATTGTCTTTCTGGTCATACTTTATTGAATTAAAAAACATCATCATTTATGTTGTATATTGCCATTTAGAAAAAAAAATATTGATATGACTTTTGGTCCATATCGCCTACTACAGACTGTTACAGACACTGCTGTGCATCAGTAGGGCCCTATAAAATTCATTTTATTTTTTTCCTAAATTCCGTTTTTTCCACTGTAATTTTTTTAGATTCTGTTTTTTTAAAAGAAATATTTATTTTTAAAGAAAATATTAGTTTTTAACTCCTGTGAGGAGTAATGTATGTCAAAAATAAAGTAAGATACAATTAAAAGGTAGATATAATGACATGGATTATTCTGACTGCTCCTTTTTAATTATTTTCATGTCATATAAAGATGTATGAGAACAGCATTAATGTCACCATATTTCCTCTCAGGGATCAATTATTTACTGAATCTGATCAGGTTTATTGATTTAAGTTTTTATCAACTTAATTTAAATTAACCAAATTTAAATTATCCTATCTTCTGTAGCTCTGGTGATATGTTGTTAGAATGTAACATTCTGATAACGTTGCTCCAACGGACTTTTATTTTGTAAACCGGAAGTTTCCACTGAAACGGTTGTACTTGAGGTAGCTTGCTGACTGTAAATGTGTACCTACGAGACACGGACAAAAGGCTGGAATAAAAAGAACTAAAAGACAACACGGACTGAGTTATTCTTAGTTAGCCAGGCACAACAGTTCGAACACTGAGCAGGTGAAGACGATTAAAGCTTTACAGGCACAGCAAAGTTAAACGGGCGCTGATGGCTCTGTATTTAGGAGTCAGTGATGATTTGCATTGTTTTAGAGGGTGTTTGTGGTGGTTTAAGATGATTTTAATGCAGGCGGGACAGGAGGGGGGAGGGTGGTGCACTTAATAAGCGCTCCCCGGAAACATTTCCCCATTAAAAAAAAAAAACGTTCTTTGCCCCACGGTGACGGCGTTTCATGCCGGTTTTGTCCATTTCCACGTTTAACCGTTTTCATTGGTCGATTCTGTCCGTGATTCTGTTAGCGCAGATTTCATAGGGCCCTACATCAGGATACATGCATCATGTGTTGATGCCACCATGTGCCAAGTTTGTCTGATTGTATTCACATTTTATGGTTCATGTATAGGGTTGGGGACCAAGAGCCGGTTCCGGAATCGTTACAAAGATGTTAGAATTTTGATTTGTTTTTTTGATTCCTAAATGCTTGCACTAGTTTGTTTCCAGCTTGCTCTGTTTGTTTACGCGGGGTTTGTGTAAGGTGCATTCAGAACGTAACTGTCTGGCAGCCGCTGACCATAGGCTGACAGGGGAGAGAGAGCGCTGATCAATTGTTCTTCAGCCGTATCATGGACAGCGCAGCTTCTACGGTTTATATGATCAATTTATGGAGTTACTAAAGAATGACTTCACCCAGAATGTAGCCTTATTCAAGAAGTTAACAGCTTTAATTTTGCCCCGCTAAATGAGGAAGTGTAGGACAGTCCTCTGTTGCTGCCATCTCTCTGTAGCGGGGGAGGGGCTGCTGCCTCAGAATTACAGACTATACAATTTACAGTCATATACAATTTACATATGTGCATAAAGAAAAAAGTAATTGAGGTACTGTTTCTTTAATCAACAGATTTAAAGATTCAAAAATGTCCAAAGTTTCCACTGCTCTTTTGTTTTATACTTCATGTACAGAGGTCTTATATTAGTCTGTTTTTTTAAAGTCGTGCAATTTTTGTGACTTTAGACTCCAATTACATTTATGTATATAATATCTTGCCTACAATACAAACATGTTCAAAATATAACTGTTTTTTATAGTTTCTGTTTCCACTGTATACAGAATTATATTTTTCAACAAGAACTGTTGATTGATTTGTCACATGACTGCTCCAGGGTTTAAATTTGTTTTGTTTCACATCTACCTGGGCTGCAACTCTTTGTTTTTTAGACTGCTGCCAACTTGTTTGTAGTGTTATTTCAGCAAGTTTCAGTTTTACAGTTACAGTTGGGGACTTTTGTAATTGAATACTCTAGTTACAGTACAGCAACCAAATTAAACTCTATCAACTAGGACTGTAACGATTAATCGTAAGGTAGTTAAAAATTGATTCATAGGTATCATGGTTCTCACCGATACTGTGAAAATTGAATCGCAGTACTTTTTTTAAACAGCAGAGGGTGCTATATATATTTATCCTTCTCTTGTCCAGAAGTGTTGGCGGCGGGTGGAATCTGCTACTACGCTCTTTCTGGCTGCCTTCTACTCTTAAACATTTTCATAAATGATTCCTTACCCTTTTAGCACCGTAAGAATATCTGTGATATTACGTGAATATCTGTAAAAGTCACGTTTTTATATTAGTTCTGTCTGCTAGTGCATAGCATCTCTTCTTCACTGCAAGAATATCTGCATGCCAATCGACCACTGGGTTACCAGCGCCCTCTGCTGGTCCAAACAAATATCTGACGTAAATACAGTGAAATGACTGTTTTTTGTTAAGGCACAAAATACATTTTCAGTTGCACTTTTAAAAAGAAAAACGATTATGCAGTTTTGCATTGTTTACTATAGAACCAGAATTTAAATTAATAGGCTTCTTCTTCATTTGTATTATTCTTTTATTTATTTCATTCAAGATATATTTTTAGTTAAATTGCATTGTTTTGAATAGTTTATCAAGGGATTCTTTTGACAATGAAAAATAAAAGGAAAATAGTACCGTATTTTCTAGTTTTTCAGTCATCATTTGTCTACAGTCTTATTTTGTAAAATAAATCGTGAGAGAATCGTATCGTGAACCCAGTATCGTGAATCGAATCGTATCGGGAGTTGAGTGAATCGTTACATCCCTACTATCAACTAAGTGAATGAATAAAAGCCTGTGTAGAAGCTTTTTCAAATGAAAAAACTATCCTGTGAAATCTGTGACCTGTTTACCTGCACAACTCAAATAATCGGATTTGAGAATCGCTTAGAACAGGAATTGAAATTGAGAATCAGAATCGTTAAAATCCAAGCAATGCCCAACCCTATTCATGTAGGTACATGTATTTATTTTCACTCAAAGCTTTAATATGAACATTTAGATTCATATCCTAATGGCTTGCTGTTTACATCTATAACACAGCAGGCTTGGGTATAATTACACGTGGATCGACTACTCTAATATTTGAGCACATTCACAGTATCCTCTATTCACAACTGGTGTACATATGTTTATTTGTTAATTTACAAATAGTAATTCTATAGGTGCATCAACCTATGCTACAAACCCACATCAGGCAGCTTTTAAGCAGTGTAACACCATTCCTGAAGTCATCCATTTACTTCATAGAGGTTGTGCACTTCATAAATAAATGATAGTAATTAACATTGTCTTAACCCTGTGCAAGTTGCAATCATTATGTTTCATTAAACGCCTCTATCCTCCATCTGCCAAATGCCTTTTCCACCGCCACATGCAGAAGTCACGCACACAGTAACACGATATGTTACCAGCTTTAAACAAATGTGGTTGCTCCTGTACTCCAGTGCATATTTTTTCAACCAACCTACCTTTTATTTGTAATAATAGCAGGTACTGCACTTGAATGATAGACAACAAAAACATACAGATTTACTGCAGCTTTCCTTCATCCTTTTTGACCATACTTATTGGGGGGTTTAGAATACAAGAACCAAAAACTAAACAATTGCAAAGCTTGGACTTCACTGATGATCATTTATTGTTATTTGTGTGCATTTTAAGAGTAAAGACTTTTTCTCATTATTTTCTTTTTAGTTTAGGAAAAAAGCTAATAAATAATACATAAAATATGACTACTATCAATGTTGAACAAAGTTACTTAATCAGTACATTTTTAGCTTAAGAAACAACCGCTTTCATTGTTACAAAAAAATGTCAGCATTTTTTTTCTGTCACAAGTGAAATTATAAAACCATATTGTTATTATGTCATCAATATGTAGCATGTATTGCTTATTCAGGAAGCTTGACATTGACACTGTAACTGTGAAACTACATTAATTTATAATAACCTTCTAATTTTACTTTGTTTTAATACTATTCAGCTCAACAGCAGTAGGTATATCAACCATCGAAGGTGGACTGATTAGTTTAAATCACAAATGGCAACTTTTATCACAACAGGGACCACAAAAATGATCCAAGGGCCACATTATCAACATTAATGTCAGCTGAGGCTGCAATAATTAGTCGACAATTTCAATGTCAACTACAAAAATTAGTCGATGCAGATTTTGTATCATTGACACGTTGTTTAATCTTGTAAATTTGTGATAAAATCCAGCCAGAGGCTGCTTACTGTTTTCTTTCTGATGCAGTATCTTTCATTGACTGCTGGGGTCAGTGTTGCACCACCTACTTTGTGAAAGTTAACAGTGAAGAACAATGGTGGAAAGAGCAAAAAAACTGGAGAAGCTTAACGTAACCAAAAGTTTCTAAAGCTTCAGAACTTTTCACTGTAAACCAACCAGTGAAACGCTTTGGCCCTCTTCATCAACCTTGCCTGCAAACGGGTGTAAATTTGAGTGCACATTTGGTCGCACGACAAAAACAACGTGTGATTCGTGAAACATTCATATGTGACCACTCCCAGCGTACAAATGATAGTGTTGATGAATGCGGCGGCTGAATTTGTTCGTCGTGAACATGTTACATCAACCTGTTTCGGAAGCCCCACCCAATGAGGTCAAAGATGAAAAGAACCTTTTCCAAGATAAAAATCGGCATCCTCAATCAATCAATCAATCTTTTATTTGTATAGCGCCAAATCATAACCAATGGTATCTCAAGACACTTTACAGTAGAGCAGTCTTAAGGACGGACTCTTCATTTTATGGATACACACATATGCATATATACGTATATACACATACATATGTATCCCACACCCAACATGAATTCATCATGGCGGCAAGGAAAACCTTCTGTTAAGCAGCAAGAACCTTGTGTGGATCCCATCTGAGGTGGGGCAAAACAAAGATGTGCTTTTTGAAAACTGGGATTTAAGAAGCGCATTTAAACGCCCTGTGGAAGAGGATCAGCATCTAAAAATGAAGTCTGCCCTCCTGTGTGCGCTCAGCGCTATGAGCAACAACAACAGAGATACTGGGGGGACACACGGATATGATGTTTATATCAGCCTCACTCCTCTCACTTTAGGCAATAAATATCACAGTCAAAGAAATTAATGATCGAAACGCTTAAAAAAAGCCATAAAAACGACTAAATGTTGTCCCTTGTCTGTGTTTATTGTGCCTTCAGCCAAGTTTACCTATAATTAATCATATTTCTAATTACTGCAGCGTATTTGTAAAAGTTTAAGGAACTATTTACATTTAAAAGCATGAATGAGGTCCTATTTCCTCCTGCTCGGACAGTAGCAGAGTTTTATTTTTACCAGCGGGGTTATACAGTACTCCGCGAAAGGAAAACCAAAAAAAAGTGTTATAAATCATAAGGTGGGCTTGCTTTTTTTGAATAATTTTATTTAGTTTAATAATCCATTTTGATCAGTTCTGAATGTGTGTCTGCTTAAGCTTTAACGACAGCTAAGATTTGCTATTTTTTTTGCAGTGTCACTCACATTTAGCTTGAACCACAAATCCACACACTTGTGTTATTGTGCACGAGCTCAGACCTTATGTGAGTTCTGATCGTAGCATTTGCTCACGTCACAATTGATAAATACCGAAACTTGGGCAAATTTGGTCGAACACACGTCATGCGCTCAAATCTGAATTTACGAACAGTTGATAAATAAGGGTCACCAAGTGTAAACTCTGAATTTCAGCTCTCAATTATTAAAGCACGATGGACTCTGGGGATCATGCACAAAATTAGACCACGAGCCACATGTAGTCCCTGGGTTACCAGTTGCTCATGTCTAGTTTGAATTTATGTATTTGAGGACTTTTATTTTGAAATGTAGAAATTTCTTATATAAGAAGCTTAAAAAGAATGTACATTAAAAATATGGATTCTTATAGGGGACATATCATGGTTTTAAATGCTTCCTTTTTAGATATAAATCATACAGTTGTGGTCTATATAAAGCGGAACTGCACTGCTTGGGTCAGAATTCCTCATTATTATTGCTCCCCAGACCCCTTTTCTACCCCTTTTCTGAAGGGCTTCTAAGAGCAACTCGTTTTGGTGCGGTCTCTTTAAATGCAAATGAGACACTTCATACCCCGCCCCCTCTCCAGGTTCAACTCCACCCTGCTCGGCCATTTTTGTAGTTTGATAGAAGAGATACGGCTATGTAGCGGCGCAGAAAAAGTTTATTCACACGTTATTTACAAAATGTCAACAACAGAAGACTTGTCCATCCAGCCTTACATGTTTGAGCCAGAGTCTGACCCGGCGGAGCGAGATGAAAATGAAGATGATGAACCTGCAGAACCCTATCAAGTGAGCTAACACAAGCGCCGAGCTAACGCTAGCGCCAAGCTAACGTCACGAAATGCATTTTAATACAGTCTTTTCGGAGACAAAAACTGCAAAATGAAATGACTAATGAAAACTTTAGACTTAAATTAAATCACGTAGGCCATATCATCAAGGATCTAAAACGAGCACACAGCACTAACATATGAAGACGGTGCAACTGCTAATGCTAACAAAACAATGACAGGGACGTCTTATCATCACACTTTTTAGCGTTATTTACAGCTTACCGAAGTGTTCTGTTTGTCGTCTCCAAAGATAGAAGGAATTGAACCCTCAATCAGACAAAGTCTTTCAGCAAATCCTTCTTTATACTGGCGGAGGTTGCAGAAGCAGTCATCCTTGAAGTGCTGCGCGCACACAAAAATGACCTTACCTACAGATGTAGGTACATTTCCGTGAAAAATAAAACTCAACCAGGCACTTTGAAAAGGTTCTGATGCTGGGAGATGTTGTAATGAAGCGTGTGGGTTACTACATCCAACAACCAAACATTTTGATTTCTCCTCTCGTAACTTCTGCATCCTGGAGCTTGGACTACAAAATAAAAGCGAGAAATAAAAATGGTGGATTGCTCGAAGTGTTGGGCCTGGAGTCGATGTCCTAATTTGGCAGTTCCATTGACATTATTGTTCAAAAAACGTAATAGAGAATCGAAAAATTGAAACAGATTGAAAAATATGACCAAAACAGAATATAAAGATATCAACGGAGCACCTGAAGAGATTAATTTGAACTTTTCTGTGCTTCTGAACAATCTAAATATACATCAAAATGCATTTAAGGGCTAAAAAAGTGGATTTAGCATATGTCCCCTTAAGTAACGACCAACTAAACAACTAAATACCGCTGTTGAAATTTCTTTATTCTTGTTTGTGTAGGACCTTAAATAGAATTTCAAAATGTGTTTTTTGTATCCGTAGCTCTGTCCCCATGACAACTGGCCCGTGGCTGATTTTCTTATTTCACCAGAAAAATGAATCCACAACTATTGCAATTTTTCAGGAAGAGAACTGCTTGAGAATATTAGACATTTAAAAACAATCCCCTGAAGAAAATTGTTATTGCTACCCATTTTTATTAGCTACGTTCAGGCCAGGCACAGAAATTGCAATCACCTATTTTGTGTTAAAGTTGACATTTCATACACTCCTACATTTTACACACTGAAAGCTGCAATTAATTTACATCTGAATGTTTTCTATCCACATAATTCTATAACTTAGATGTTCCTGAAGACATTTGCGAGTCTAAATATGTGTTGATACCAAACAAATCAAACCTGTTGCTGGGAAAGAATAACAGCAGCTTTTTAATATCAGTTAAATGTGTGATTCCCCCTGTTTACTTGGAAATGTTGATGTGGAATAGGAACTGCTTTCATTTAAGTTTCTCTTCTATTTTCCAAAGAACGTATGCACATACTAATGTAGTGCTTCTTCCAGTGCTTCTCCTCTCAATGGCAGCCCTTGTAGCAGAGATGTTGGTGTCGTCTGTGTGTGTCTGATGCACAAGTATACAGCTGTCTCTGAGCTAAAGTAAATTCGGTCTTATGTCTTAATTTATAGCAGGTTTTAAACAAACCAACAAAACTGAAACTGTTTTCATGGAATGATGAGACCGGGCTTGGCGGGAACACAAGGATCCTGAATCCACATTGGTCTCATTTTTCAAACAGACATTTTTGAAACAAGTGCCTTTTTCTTTTAGCCCTGCATCTACTTTGGATTTGACCTTGTCAATGCAATTGATGTGCTGAGCACTTCTGCACAAGGAAAACTTTGGCATTTCTCTGCA
Organism: Gouania willdenowi; assembly: GCF_900634775.1. Taxonomy (NCBI): domain Eukaryota; kingdom Metazoa; phylum Chordata; class Actinopteri; order Blenniiformes; family Gobiesocidae; genus Gouania; species Gouania willdenowi. The sequence goes on from NC_041044.1 coordinate 8,140,962, forward strand.
TGCCAACGTATATAAGCATCATGCAGGACCTTTACTGTCGACCATTATTACCATGACCTAGAAACAGCTATATCTGTGGCACACGAACAAGCAGTTTGATTGTTGTAGGGGGTCCAGGGGGCATCCCCTCATTGTAAAATTATTACATTTATAACTCTCTGATGGCTAAATTTTGTGAAATGAAGCTAATTTTTTTTTTTTTTTTTCAAAATCTTTGTTACTGCCTTACTTTAAAGCCAAATGTTATTTGTTGAATTGGTGAAGGGTCATGATGAATAGAGTTAGAGGGTAACTCATGCCGGGTAGTAGAGCTGGGAGATATATCGACTCGAGATTGAAGATATATCGACTTTTACATTTTTGAGATATGAAAAATTACAATACCGCATATAGTGATATATCTATTTTTATAGTTTATTTGGAATCAAAATACACATTTTTGGAGTTGCTGCTTGTGCTACTTCTTAGAGTAGCACAAGCAAGTATGAAAGCTTGGATCACTGAGTGTGTCCTATCCCAGATCTTCATCTAAACAAGCCACACTACAGAACTCACTCACACATGCTGTCCTTTGTCACGGCAAAAAAGAGAAATATACTCAAGTGAAAGATATTGATCAGGTGTTAGTTAATAAATGTGTCTGTGTGGCATTTTTAATCTGCAAATTTAACCCAGAATTGTCTTTCGAGTCAGACTTTATTTGAAATATGATTTTTGGTCTATATCGCCCAGCCCTATTTCGTATAGGTCCTCCACTAGTTAATACTCACAGACATGTATAGACAAGAAATAACATTTTATTCAAAAGACTGATTTGATGATGCACTTTTCAAGTTAAAATGAGGTAATGTTGGGACTCGCTCATGGACACGCCCCCTAACTCTCACTAATTAATATTATATTTTTCTGTTGCTTTATTTAATGGATTGGTTTTTTTTAGATTATGGACCACACTGTTTATTTTGGACAGGGATTATGGGTAGGTTACAAAGAGGAGGAAGCACACAGTAGAGCTTTGATCGGGCCGAAAAAAGAACTAAGCCTAACAGAACACGCCCCGAACCCATCCAACCCGGATGAAGCCAATGTTTCTTTAAGCCTGAACGCATTTCAACCTGACACTATTCACATCCGTGCACGTGCATGAAGAACGATCCATTGAGAGTTGTAAATAGGGGTGTTGAAAAAAATTGATTTTGTGATATAGCACGATATTAAGTCGATTCTTGGATCGATTCAAAATGCATCAATATTGATTTTTTTTCTTCTTTGTTTTTTCTCAAAAAATCTAAAAAGAAAGTACTAACTTTCTGCATTTATTTGTTGTTCTAGGCATATACATCAGTTAAGTTGCACTAAAGTCATGTTGCACTAAAGTCAAAGTTGGTTTAAAAGCCACAGGCAGATTGAATGTTATGTTTTTATTTTAAGTTGTTGGCACATGGCATGTTAAAGCCAATGTTTTGAGTGTAAAATGCCAATAAAATGTATTTCATACATAATGGTCTCATGAAGGTGTACACATTTACAGATTAGTTGTTTTTGAAGTCATATATAAAAAAAAAATTGCAATAATCACCTTATACTTTTAATATTGGGATAAATCGTATCGCCCGATGCCAGGCAATAAACACCCCTAGTTATAAACACTACAAGCTGCGTCTGGTTGAAGCTCCACTGTTTATTTGGACGATGCACACAGGCAGCATTTGGGGCAGCTTAGTGGCTGCAGGGGTCCTTAGGTAAAGACAGGAGCATCCAAGCAAATTGCCTGTATTAAATAGACAGTGCAGCTGATATATTTGTTTCTCGGTTATGCAGATTAAAAGGAGTTAAAACAACCTGTGCACGCCTGGAAGTCACTTTTGTGTCCAAGTGTGAAACAAATATTACGACGGTACCAATTAAAAAAAGGAAAAAAACAACAGAGAAAACCCCCTACCCTGGTTGAAACAGTCTACGAGACGACATCACTTCGTAGGGGATTCAAATTACAACATCGGGGGCACCTACGCTCAACTTGTGTTTTACACTGACCCTAAATGCGTAAGAAACTCAAAGCGAACAAAAGGGGATTTACTTCAATCTGAGGATTGCAAAGGGACAGAAAATATCTGGTAAAATATCTCCACAGGAACTTAAGCTTGGGAATTTTGGGAATATTCAAAAATATAAACTTTTAATGGTAATTATTTTGTTTGAATTAACCAAAAAATTGGATTATTTTAAGCAACTGATGCTATTATTTTAGATGAAGCTAAAATATATTTGCTCAACTATATTTAACATCCCATTTAAGGGCCAACTTTCATTTTTTTTAAATTCCCCATTTTTTTCTCATTAAGTAGCGTGGAAAGTTTCCAACTTTGAAAATTTTCAAAATTTTCCAACCACTGTTAAGTTATTCAATTGTATTATCTTACATGAATGCTGATAATAATGTTTGCATATGATACACTTACTCACAATTTCTGGTTAATTACAATAAATAATTTCCATTAAAAAGTTTCTATTTTTGCATATTCCCGAAATTCTTGAAGTAAAGTTCCTGTAGAAATTTATAGGAAATTACCCGGCCCTTTCATACCTAGTTGTACCACAACAAACACATTCACAGTAGTCAGAGGAAAGGTATGTGACATGTGGTTGAATTTAATTGCAGTTATTGTAAAGCTTGGAGAGAACATGTGAAAGCTCCATGTGCTTCCATGTCCGTAAACAAGAACAAGTTCCTTCAGACATGCACGAGCTGGACTACATACAGTATCTCTCTCTCTCTCTCTCTCTCTCTCTCTCTCTCTCTCTCTCTCTCTCTCTCTCTCTCTCTCTCTCTCTCTCTCTCTCTCTCTCTCTCTCTCTCTATATATATATATATATATATATATATATATATATATATATATATATATATATATATATATACACCACAGCTTCATCACATCAGTGCAAACATGTTTCTCTGTCGCTTTGTGTTTGCTGTAGTGCATCCTGTAAGTTGTGTTGACAGCCACTGTGCTTGCAGAGCCTTGTTTACTAAGGACTAACTACATTGTTGATGGAACGTGAAGCTGCTGCTTATGGAAGCACTGGAGATTGAAATGAACATTTTTGTTGTGCCTTACAGTGAGCTGTGTTAGCCAATGTGTGTTTGTTTACAAGCTAAGGAGAGCTTCAGGCCGTGTTTCTCATCAAGCTGAAATGCTTGCTGCTGCCTTTTCTATTAGCTGAAGCCCCATTGGATGGAATCTGGGCTGACCATGGTTTCACCATGATGTACATACTCAGTAAATGTAGTAAATAAGTGGAAAGGTCCCAATTTAAAGGAAATGGTAAATGACTGATGAAAAGAATGTGTGCTGCACTCTTGTTTGTAGTATGAGGGAAAATGTGACTGTCAATAGAAAACTGTAAGCTATTTGTTTACACATTCATAAGTTTATTACATTTTCTGAGATAGAAAAAGAGAATAGGTTTCTGATTTATTTTAATTGTTGGTGCAGGCAAACTCCTGAGCCCCAAACAGAGCTTTTCCAGCCTTGTGTGTGTGATACTTGTGCTCTCAGCTGTAGCCTGGAGAGTATGTGTATCTGCTGGGTTCTGTATGTTGGTTCTACCCACTGGTTATCCACTTCATCTGATTGTGTGTTTGTGTACACACCACAGTGGTAGCTGGCTTGCTCTGGGTGCCAAATACCAGTTTTCCGGGTGGCGTGCCAAAGCAGTGTCATAACCACTCAACCAATCCTCATTTCCTCATTCTTGTGAGCCTGAGGTCAATCCAGAGAGAACATATCGAGTCATTGTTCTGAGCTGAGCTATGATCGAGCTGTTGTTTCTTTGCTTTTCCAAAGGTGTTGAACAGTCGTAGTTCTGTATTCAGTGTAGTGACTGTGGGCCTGTGCACTATTACAGTAGTGCAGCATTACACTGTGTTTCATCATTTTGCCACCATCTCTTCTTTCATGTGAGGAATTGGATCTATGAAAACACATTAACTAAAACAACAAAGCTATAAAAAAAAAAACTGATTATGAATGCATACATCATTTTCCTTTATTGCTTTATTTCACTCACATTTGTGCACAAAGGTAAAAACCTATGAGCAAACTAAAATGTCGATTGGTTGGAGCGGCTGAGCACTGGACTTCTTCTCCAGTCTACTGGCTCTGAAAACGGGGACAGCTTCTGCTGTTAGTATCTGTGTGTGTGTTAGGCTTTACACGATCAGGATTTGAGTTGAATTATTTCCATGCAGGACATGAACGTAGCATTTGTTTTGTGTGTGTGCGTGCGTGCATGCTGCTTGACGACTGTGCGGAGTAACGGAGCAGATCGATTATAAGCTGTATGCCATTTTTGAGTGATTGACTGTTGAATAAAGCCGTGTCACGTAGAGCAAAAAACTCTTTGGTGTAAATTATATGATAAAACAATGAAATGGGAGCATCTACAGGAAGTTTCATCACAACAATGACGTCATTGATTGGATTGGCAAATTAAGACATTACAGCTGATCACATTAATTGCATAAAATGGAAAATATCGCCAATCTGATATAGCCCATCAGATCAATATAAAGTCAAGTTTGTATGTGTGATGCACTTCCATTTACTTTTGCTTTCATACCGGACACTTCTGTCCATTTCATTACCTAAAAAAAAACAAAACAAAAAAACAGCCTGAATTCATATGATCTGATCAGTGATCAGTTATTTTTTTAAACTCACTGATTGGCCCAAAAAGCCTGATTGTGTAAAGCCTTGTGGAAATCACGGGGAATACCAGCTGAAATAATTCCTAAACTGTCCTTTGGAGAGTGAAACCGAATATGAGAACAACAGAAATAAATGATTTAGCCCATTATTACATTTATGGCTGATTGACTGACTGACTGACTGTACTAACTTCACTAAAATTGTGAAATCCTGAAACAGTCGAGCTCTAGCTTCAACACAAAGCATGATCTGCCATTTACTAATGTTTTTTTTCACCACATTAAGGGTGAAATGGTCCAAGGCTTTAGGTCATTGGAACAGTATTGGAGCCTCCATTGTGTTTGCATGTGATGCAGAGCCCATTGAGGTCATTTGTTGGCTCTGGTTCTGAGCTGTTATCCTGCCCTTCTACCATCTTCAGTTCGTCATTTTCTCTTCATGTCCTCATTTACTCAGTCAGCTTTATTAAGTTGTCCATCAGTGTGTTTTGTAATAAAAAAGAGAAACAGATAATTCAAATAATCGTCATCTTTTATCCACCTTTAAATCATAACACCACATAAGCTTTTCATGTCATTTTCTATTAAGTGCTTACAAATGGCAGGGCCTTTTCAAAATGTAATGCTGCTACATTATTACTGTTTTTGAGCTATAGCAAGTTAGCAACTAAACAGTGTGCCAAACTTAAAAATTAAAAAAAAATCCAACCCTTGCCTATATGGATGTTTTTGTCATAATTGAATGATGATTTGCTTTGGTACTCTTATGCTTTTCTGCTCCTTTTATTTGTACTGTTGATCCCATGTCTGACATCCTCTCTATGCTTTTCTTTAAGGCTGAGTGACTGAGCGCTGCTGCAGAACATCGAAATGTGAGAAATAGCACAACCCCTTTAGCCCATCATCACTCATCCTTAGGCAAGTATTATCCTCACATTGACTTAGTCTTTTATCAGCCCCTTTTTCCTGCTGTAACGTTTTATTTAACATTGCTAGTGACATTTCACACTGAGCTTTGAGGTTATATGTGGCTTTGTACATTTCTTATTACTTTTTTACTTTTTTATTTTATTTAGCGGTGGAGTTTACTGAAACTGAAGTGACCACAACCTGACACCCTCCCACCTCGGGCATGCCTCAGGTAAAGTGGGACCACCTGTTGTCTTCACTTGAGTGATGCATTCCCTGTAGTGTTCTTTCTCAGTGTGTGTGTGTGTGTGTGTGTTTTTCTTCTCTAGCCGGGTATGAATGAGATGGAGCCTGCGTTTGGCGAGGCCTATGGGGTGCACAGGGGTCTCCTGAGCCCCTACCCTTTGGCCATGTCACCACAGGGGGGCAGGACTGAGCATGACCAGGTCAGATGTCTTTTATTTTTGGACTAAAAACGTGCCAAGTCTCTGCTCCAGAAAAGAAAAACCATCTGCAGCCTCCTGGGTTTTGTACTAGTGAATGAAAAACATCAGGGGAGTTCAGCTTACAAGTCGTAAGAGAAGGCAGCATGAAAGAAAGCCTTTTAACTAATGTAGGGCCCTATAAAATCCATTTTTTTTTCTTTCAAAATTTCATGTTTTCCACACACATTTTTTTTAAATTCTGTTTTTTTTTTTTTTTTTTTTTTTTATAGAAACATTTATCAATTTTTTCCAGAAAATATTTGTTTTTAACTTTTCTAAGGAAACAAAATAAATAATAATAAATTAAACAAAAATGTAGTTTAAAATAATGTGTAAGCTGCAATTCAAATGTAGGATTATTCAGACTTTTTAAATTATTTATAATATGTCATATGAAGATGTATGAGAGCAGCATTGTCACCTGATTTCCCCTCAGGGATCAATGGTTTACTGAATTTGAGCAGGTTTATTGATTAAGTTTTGATCAACTTGATTTAAATTAACTTAATTTAAATTATTATGACATCATTCCAAATGTGAAATGTCAAATTTACATCCTTCTCATATCTGAGACACAGCTCCCACGCCACTCTCAAATGGTAAACCTCATGTGACTATCATGTTTTGGCACAAAAGACGGTTTAACATCACATCCCGTGTTTATTGATTCCGTTATTTAGATTTTGTACATTTCCAGGGGTAATGGAAGCACAGCTACTGGTGTACAACTAAAAAAACATCTTCAGTTGAAAAGTCAACTACATGAAAATTGCCTACAATGTCTTGTTCTCATATATGACGTCTCACCTGAACCATCTCCTGTGGTGTTTAATATGTGTGCAGAGTGTGCTCCTTATGTTGGGCTCCCCTGCATCACCAAGAAAACGCCCATTTGAGTTGCTGAGCGACCTGGTGGACGACGGAGGTTTTGGCGAGGACCTTCACCCAGAGCGCTGGGACGTGTCCGCTCTGGATGAGATGACCCGCTTCACCAAGCTCGGCCTCGGGGTCGGGGGCGAGTTGTTGGCCTGCTCTGAGGAAGCCGTCCTCATGGGCCGTTGGGTGAGGAGCCGGGAGGAGCAGAAGGAGGAAGAAGAGCAACGGGAGAGGAAGAATCAACACAGCACAGCTCCTATAGTCACCCAGGAGATACAGAGCACTGCAGCAGGGACACAGGGGGGGCACAGAACTGACACAGGACGGCTTGCACGAGGAGGACAGACTGAGGGGGGGTCAGAGGAGCGCACGGTGGAGGTTTATCAGGTGGGGCAGGAGCAGGAGGAAGTGGTGGCAGCAGGGCTGGTTCTGGAACACCGCAGCGAGGAGCACAACTACTCCCTGAGTCAGGGAGGGGAGCCGGGAGCTCGACCAGGGCACAACTCCCCCCAGACAGAGGGGGTGCAGGTGGAAGAGACCCAGCTGGTGGAGGTTCAGTCTAAGACAGAGTTGGAGGAAGAGGAAGAAGAGAAACAGGTGGAGGTGGAAGAAGAAGAAGAAGAAGCAGATGAAACTGAAGTGGAAGCTGAACTTTCGAGCTCCTCGGACACTGAATGTGGTGAGTGTTTGTTTCATTGAACTGTTGAAGGCTGATGTGGTGCAGTGAAGTGGCTCACATGTTATGATTGAAGTCTTTAAACTGGGTCGAGTGCAGGGTTTAAAGTTTTCAATTTCTACGACACATCACCCTTCTCCTCAACACAATGTGCGCTCCGCGGGTGATGCACAGCTCCGGAGCGCTCGGCTCAGCCACAGATAATTGTTTCGCACTCCCGCACAGGGAAAAGATCGGGCAAATTTGGTCAAATAAGCTCCAAAGCAGCTCTTTTTCCTCATTGTCAGTGTAGGACGCCATGCCTGAAAAAGTAAACGGCATGCAAAGGATTGTGGGAACTGTAGGATTGTGGGGAAAGGATGACTTAAAGAAGAAGAAATAAAGTAAGTTAGATATTGTCATGTTCATCAAAAGGAAAACTGAAAGTGATGGAGATAAATATGCTCAGATGGACACACAGACACACACACACACACACACACACACACACACACACACACACACACACACATGCACACAAAGTTTAAACAAACACACAAATACTCTGTCCTAAACTCTCACACATTAAAAGCATCTATTTACACTTACATTAATGTACACAAAGACTAGCTCCACAAAAGCAGAACGTTTATTGATCCAGAAATTAAACTGATCTCACTTTTATAGGCTCAGTTTCCTCCTTTGTTTTTAAATCCCTTTGAACCTCCATTAATGGTGGTTTTTATCGTCAGAGAGTCTTTGATTTTCAATAAATCCACTGCTATTTGGTCTGTTTTAATTTCTCTTTCTTTCTCACTCACTTGGTTCTCTCTCTGTTCCTGGTGTCGATTTCTTCAAAATCTTTCATGTTTCCGTTACGTGTGAGTAAACTTACCGCAATTTACCGACACTGGCTGTAAAGAGCAACTTCTTATCTTCAAAAAATGGTGTAATTTCTCCAATAGAGCAAATATGAGCAGAGTTACGATCATTTAAATTAACGTGTTGCGTTCAGGGGCCATGGGAAAACCCAGTCATTTCGTGTAATCCAGCCCTGAAAAGAACACGTGTCTGGGTAAATCTTGACGTATAGTTACACTACACAACAGAAATATGAAATTAACAGCATGTACTGTCAACAACAAACCCAGGGTCGCTTAATGGTGACGTAACGCCATACGTGTCATAAATTAACATGACGACGTGTTTGTTTGTGGGAACCTAGTTGAGCTGGTGATCACGTCCGTTCCACCGTGCCAGAAAAGGGACAGGGAGGGGGGGATTCCTGCTGTGAGCTTGGAACGGCCCGAGCTGGCAGTATGAGTACACCCTTAAAGACATTTATTCACACAGTGTGATTTCCTCCTGATTCTATCTTGTCCCAGACCTTCTCTGCCTCTGATTGCTTTCACATCACATCAGATGAACAAAACTCTGTTTAGATAATAGAGAGGTCGCTGACTCACGAACTATTCTGGGTCATGTTTCAACAGCAGCAAGATACCATTGTTGCTCTCCTTTGTGATGGCTGTGCATGGTTTAATGTGGTCTGGTAGAGCTTTTCTTTGCCAAAGGCATCGCTGGTCAAAATGGATGTGGAAGCAATGATTTGTGTTTCTCTCTACGTTAGAAGGCTGTAGATGACAGGGAGGTTTAAGAGAAGGTTGTGTGTGTGGTCCAGCTGTTTACACAGCAGGAACCTAAATCATTTTACACAGCCCAGTTACTAGGACACATGATCCTAATGGGTGGGAAGAAAGAAAGGCTAAGTAAAGCAATGCATCATGTTAAAGTGGACAGCCATGTTTAGGCACTACAGACATGTTTGTATAAACTGGACTAAAGGTTTTAATGTAGTGGCCATGTAATACTACAGACTGTAGCCTTTATCTTTACCAAAACAGAAAGATACTCTAAATGGAATGTGACTTTTAATATGTACAGTTTTATAGTATCTTTGGATACTGTTAGAATTTTACAAATGGGGAATTAGTACGGTGTGGCTCTGAATAAACCCACATACACAGACATATATAAATATATATAGTGTACTTTTTGTGCTCCCTTTATATAAATACTGTGTCATGAGTCAAAGGTATAAAAGGCTGGTGCAGGTTTGGTTTCAGAGGCTTTGCTCATACAATGCTGTTTGTCAGATTGCACAATGAAGGAAATTCCTCAAAAATGTAGTGTATTTATCATTGTGTGTGCTTTTCACCAACAGCACACTTCAAACCAGTGTGTTTTATCTTGCTCCTGCTTCCCATTTTAGCGCATGCACCCACTCTGATTCTCTGAAACACACAGATTTGCCAAAAAGCATCTCATAGCATCGATAGCATCTACTATTTCATTGTTCTGACGGAAAGTATCTATCAATGTGATACAGATTTCGAGTAAGTCTCCATGAAAAACTGTGGATCATTAAGAATGTGTGCATGCCTGTTCTTGTTACGTTATATGTAGTCTAGAATGGGTGCATACAGTACAATGAATGTAAGGATCATTGTCATTGATTCAAAGTTTGATTGAAAACACATTACAATTGATTCTTCTGACAGAGGCTTTTGTCTTTCTGCTCCTTTCCCTGGAGCTCTGCTGCCTGTATTATTTGTGATGTCATTATTCATGGCGCTGCAGACCTCAGGCTAATGACCTCTAATGTCTCTGTGGGTGTGTCCGAAATGGTACACTCCATACTATACACCAGTGGTTTCCAACCAGGGGTACTTGAACACATTGCAGGGGCTACTTAGAAACATTTAAGCCTATTTCAGACACTGTACATGCTCATCCAACATCTTTTCCATCCGTTGACAATAAACGTCATTATTGGAACAAACACTGTTGTGGCCTTAATATCCTACTAAATTGTTATTAACATGTTATGCACATTACTAAAAAAATTGAGGAGACAGCTTCAAATTATTTGCTTATGTTAGCTTAAGAAGTTGAGACAAAGATAATGGTGAACTTCTACAGTTCCATCATCCAGTTCATCCTCTGCTCCTCCATCACCATCTGGTACGCTGCAGCTAAGGCCAAGGACAAGGTCAGACTGCAGCGTATCATTCACTCTGCAGAAAAGGTCATTGGCATCTCCAGGACCTGTACTCCTTCAGGACTCTGAGGTGTGAAGGAAAGATTGTGGCTGACTCCTCCCACCTCCAGACACAAAAACAGTTCCTTTCCCTCTGCCACCAGCCTCATGAACACAGCCTCAGCCACCCATAAACCCCCCTCCACCACTACCTTCACCCCCACCTCCCGATCACCACCTCTATAAAAACAATATTACCTGCAGCACTGTATATATCTTTATATATTTAATTATATTTTTATCTTCGGAAAAATTGAAATAATTGATCCTTTACCCTGATTCTCTATTCATTTTTTATTTATCCCTTATCCTTTATATCTATCATTATTTTTATTACTGTTGCTGGCTTGTGTTTTGTTTTTTTGTTCTGCGCACCAACGACCAAGTCAAATTTCCTGTGCTGTTTTTTAAAACTGTACTTGGCAAAATAAACTTTTCTGATTCTGATATTGGAGAGAAGCTTTGAAAACAGACATCAACAAAAAGACAGAATTTTTAAAATGAATAATAAAGTATCTCTATGCGTTGATATGAATTGGATGCAGATGAGGATTACGAAGGCCACTGAGTGTGTTGGGAGATACTGTTTAAATAAACTTTTTCTTTAATGGCCTAGCATCTCTGAATTGTAATTGTTCTACTTTGTTATTTAATGACTTGTTAAACCAGGCGGAAGGACTAGAGGTTAAAGGAGCACTTGTTATTTTTTTCACATTCACTTCTGCTTTGGTAGATAGTGATGACTGCTGACAACTGCTGCATGAATTCACAGTTCCCAGAGGATGCATTTACTACTCCGATATGCTTGTTCACTTCAATATGCAGCTTTTTGGTCTGGTGGCCTTGGGGGCGGGCCCCGCGGTGTGCGGGCCCGGGGCGGCCTGCCTCGCCGGTTTGGGGGGTGGGTGTGCTGGGGGGGTGCTGGTGTCCTCACCGGGGTTGGGGCAGGGTTGTTTGGCGCCTCGGGATGATGCTGTTTACTGGGGGGGCGGCGTTAGCTGTTCCGATGGTTGAGGTTGCTTTCGGCCGCCTGGTGGGTATGTCCTGCCATCTGCGGACTGGTGGGTGGGTCCGGGGCATCTTTGGCTGGGGGCTGCTGTCCCGCGCTGGATGTGTGCCGTTGGGGTGCCTCCGTCCCCGCGGTGGGGGTCGCCGGTTGCTCGCGGGCCGGCGGGGGGCGCTGCCCTGTGGCTTGCGCTGTCCGGGGGGCGGCGGGCCCTGGGCTGCTGGCCTTGTGCCGTCTGGGGCTGTGCGGTCCTGCTGGGCTGTGGCCGGGACCTGGGCTGGGGTGGGGGGCGCGTCCCGGGGGGCTTGGCCCGGGGGCTTGCCCTTGGGGGGTCCTTGTCCCTGGGGGTGCTCCTGGGGCCCGGGGTGCTTGGCTGGCTGGCCGGGCCGGTCCTGGCGGGGGTCTTCTGGGGCGGGTGGCGCGTGCCGCGCCCTTGCATACCTTCTGGTGCGGCCCCTGCTTGGGCAGTCCCCCGTGAGGCAGAGTGTCGGGGTTAAATTAGGGGGCCACATCCCGGCGGGGCGGTCTGGCTTGGCCTCTGGAGGGGGCCCTGGCTTTAAAGAACTGAAGCTCGTGGCGAGGGCGGCATCAGCATCTGGGGCGCCCGGGGGGGCTAGGTTGGGGTGCCTGGGGACCGGCGGGGGGACTCCCAGCGGCCCCCTGGTGCCTTATGCGGCTTGGGGTGTGGTCGTTCGCCCTGGGCGGGCTGCTCCTGGTGCTGCGTCCATTCCGGGTCCTCCTGGCCTGGGGTCGGGTCCTTGCTGGCTCTGGGCTCACCGGCGGGGGCCCGCCGGCTGCCAGTTCGGCGTGGCTCTGGTCGTCTGCTGGGCGTGGGCTTTGGCTCCTCCGCTGGGGTCTCGGGCGGGGGGCTCTCTGGGCCCTCCCCTCGGGGGGCTGGGCGCGGGGGTGTGGGTGGTGGTGGGGGGCTGGGGGGGTTGGGGGTTGGAGTCGGTGGCGTGGTGCGCTGGGTCCTTGGCTCCTTGGGGGCTTTTCGGGTGTGTATGGGGGGGGCAATGGCAGCCTCTCGGCTTGGGACCTTGGGGGCGTTCGGGGGGCTGCTTGGCCGTGGGGTGGTCGCCGGGGGCCCCTAGATCTCTCGCTCTTTCTGCTGGCCCGACTGCTTCTTCGGGCCCGGGGGCGGCTTATGGGTTTTGCAGTAGCGGCTCTTGGAATCACATTTGTCATGGACGCACTGGCCTCGGGCTGTGGGATAACACTCATACTGGGCTCAACCATAGACACGTTGTTCCCAAATACCTGTTTTATGTAACTTCCACTCACTTCCTCCTCTGCTCACAGCCACCATCATTATTCCTAAGCCGCACACTGGTCACCAGACTGGCTTGATAACACAACAATAAGCACAATATACACAACCACAATTTCACATCACATCACTTGAAACTTATTGATTATTCCCCACCCATTCGTTTTCCTATCTTGTATCCCTCCTCCCTGTTAACTCCCCCCCCCACCCCCCTCACCCTGGTGTAACACTGCCCTCTCTCTTTTACATCCTCCCTTTAATAAAGTATTTACCCTTCCCTAGGGAGGGCTGGTGATGGTCACAATTATGCAATGAAATAAATTCATTTATTTAATTGCAATAATAAAATATGCATTGCTGTTAAAAGATTGCACTTCTTGTAGTGTTAACCTTCAACAGCATGTGCAAACAAGGTAAAAAAAAAAAAAAAAAAAAACAATATGCAGCTTTTTTTTGTGTAGAGATGAAAACATCACGAGAACTAAACGAGAGAAAACCCCAGAAGTGATAAATTCAAACATTAAATATGAGCAAACAACAGGTCATGGTTTGTTTTCCTTTTGGAAAAAGAAAATCCTCAGAGTCAACGTAAGCCCATCACAGGGATTGGGTTTGTAGACCATTTAAATACCAACATGGTAGTGGTTTTTGTAATTGCTCTCATTCTGACTTATATCATTCATATTAAAACAAGTCCACATACAGTCCACTAAACCAGGGGTTTACAACCTTGGGTTCAGGACCCCATTTGTGGTTGTGAGACACTGGGAGGGGGTTGCCAGATGCACAAGAATATTTTCTATGATTGAATTGAACCCATTTTCGCTTATTTTTATTATTTTTCTGCAACTTCACCAAACTTGCCATATTTTAACCTCTTTTCATCTCTTTTTCTTGCCATAATTTGCTCCTTGTATTCATTTTTGCTACATGACTCGCTTTTTCTGCCACTTCATCAAATTCCAATGCTATTTATCCTTTCCACCAATTTTTCCATCTAATGTTGCATATATTGACCCAGTATTGTCACTTTTAACCTTTTTTCACCATTTCATGCTTATTTTTGACAACTTAACCAATTTCACCATTTGTCATGCCGATTATTTGCCAGTTTAAAGTAATCGTTCCTCATTTTTAAGATTACATTACCCTAACCCCCCCACCCCCCATTTCTGCCACATTTAAGCTAATATTGACACTTTAACCCTTTTTGCCACTCTTTCTGTATGTGTTTGGCCACTTTCAGTGATGTCCCTAATAAAAAAAAGTAGTAAGCTAAAAAGAATTAGTAGAAGGCTAAAACTTTATTAATTAATCGTTTTAGAAAGCAGGTTCTCTGTTATAAAGCAATACAAGTTCTATTATTAGCTGTGCTAATTAGCCATTATTTGTCTGTGTTTGTACTTTCAGAAGTAGAAACGACACCGGTCAAGCCACAGGGCGAGCGACCTTCAAAGCGCCGCTGTTTCTGGGAGTATCGCCGAGCTCGAGAATCGTCCTCCAAGAAGAAACTTGGCGGTGACGTTCGCTGGTCTCTTTCCTGGAGCTCCAGCACTCTTCCCAGCACATTGTACCGAAGAGAGGGTGAGAACACCGCCGTGCAACGCGTACTGAACACAAATGTTTATAAAAAACATTATACATAAATAAGAGGCTCTACAACTGCTATGAGTATGAATGTCCTGTACATCATCCCTCATCTATGCTCCAAAGTTTAACTTTTTGCTGGAAATATTTGATTCAACACCAGTTTTTTATTTCTTTTGTCACTGAGTTATTTCTGTTAAGTCAGTGTGTGCGGCTCAGTTCAGGGTAGTTCATGTGTAACATTGTAACTGTAACATTTTTCGGCTCACATGGCCGAGGCGTTCTCAGCTCATTATCACACATGAAACTGATACACTGATGAGTGCAAGCAGGCACAGATTCTCTCCTCCAAAGCTCTGATAGAGAGCAGAGTTCTGGAATTTTTTTTTACCAATTTTTCCGTGACTATTCAATAGACACACTGTCATTTTTTAGTTTAACCGGATGAAAACTTTTTGAGATATGGCCAACTTAGTGAGGGAGGTATGTGTTGATTTCCGTGTGTCCCTTTTTTTGCTCCATTTTCTGTTTCCAATATCTCAGGAACTTCATCACATAGGAAAGTGAAATTTGGTTTAGTAATACATCTCCACCTACTCTCTCAAAATTTACCAAAAGATCTGCTATACATCCTATCAGCCCCTCAAAATTGAAAAACAGTTTGTTGGGGTTTCAGGCTCAAACATGCTTGCACCTTCGGTAAACAATTTTGCATATGTCTCAGCTCCCTGTAATTTGATCATTTTTGAGCTATGTATGTCGACTGTTCAATTAATTAATGATTAGTCACATATGTGCATTGGTTCTTTGGTAACAGTTACTTGAAATCTGAAATTTTACTATTTTCATTGGCCCATAACTTCATATGGGAATGTAAAAAAAAAAAAAATCTGATCTCAATTTTAATTTATAGTATAAAGATTACTCTTTCTTGGGATATGAAACAATTTTTCTTTATGCGACTTCATTTTTATTTTGGATCCCAACTTTGGGTTGTTTCACCACTCGTGGATATTAAAAATCCTTTATATGAGGCCATTGTAGCTTGCCTCTGTGTCTTATAATCATTTATTGTTTATTAGTTTTTCACATACAAAATATAAAAACCATTGCATCAGAAAAACATTTATTTTTGAAAACATAATATTCTTTAGAAACAAATTTCTTGGGTATTTTTCTTTCATAATACATTCATACATATTCACCATCATTATAATGACAGTAATTCAAAAACAAAGTGTGTGGGATGTCCTGAAAATGATTTTTGATTGAACTTTGATTTAGTGGGACTGAAACCAAAACTAATTTACTCAGTTTTTACCTGGAATCCAAAATACTTGTTGTCAAAGATATTAAGATCATCTCAATATATTTTGTTTAGGTAAAAAAGGGCGCCGCAAAGCCCGGAAAACAGACGCCAGCGACTTGACACCCAACCCCCAGAAGTTGCACAACATTGGCGAGCAGTTGCAGAAGCTCAACACTGCTATAGATGGCATGGGCCCAGTCAACGACCTGCCTGCTGTAGCTCGAGCCCGATCACGCAAAGAGAAGAATAAGCTCGCCTCCAGGTAAGAGACGCACTTTTACTGCCCGCATGTCACGGTCTACGCTCTAGAAACTCCTGTTATGATTTACATGGTGGGAGTGGGAGCTTTAGTTTTCAGTTTTCAGGGTGCGCTGATTATAAAGACTGCAACCAAGTACACACACACACACACACACACACACACACACACTTGAAGTTGCTGGGAATTATATTTTTATATCAGATGAAGACGTAGTGTAGGCCTCAATGATCAATAAATCAAGGTTAGTCCGGACCACTTTAGTCAAAAATAAATTATTTATTGAAAGCATTCCTATATTTGGCGGTGTCATGGGATGTTCCGGGACCTCCTTGTCCTTCCACATGCTTATGTGGAAAGTCAGAGGCAGGAAGAGCACTGCTCTCTGCCCTTCCATGAACCTTTATGGAAAGGCTAAAGCAAGGAGAGCGGTTTGCAGAAACTCCATGGAACAGAGCAGTTAGTTGGATAAAGACTGACCTGGAGGAGTTGGGATGGAGGTGGGTTACGAGATGTCACTGTTTAAATAGTTTATACTGCATGCTCTGGCCAATAGGGAGCCAAGAATGGAGTCATCTAGTTGATTTAAGGTGTTTAAGATCAGATGCCATCATCTGACTCGGATGAGGTAGAGCTGACTTGACCGAGGCCTGCCTGAACTAATGCTACGCTCAATACCTCTTTGTTGTTTGTTTTGATCTTTACTGTAAGTTTTCTCTTATTGACTTTGTTGGAAAAGTTTTGCGCATTGCATTGTGGGAGATGGAGTCTGGATGACTGGTGCATAGAGGTGTTTTTACTTCAATCTTATTGTGATTTCTATCGGGCCTAAAAAAACCCTGACCTGGCCTGAGGCCGACAAAACACGGCCCAAACTCGTCCAACCCGGATGAAGCCTGAACCCGTTTTAACCCAAAACTATTCACATCCCTGCGCGCACATGTAGAATGATCCATTGCGAGTTATAAACATGACGAGCTGCTCCATGTGCTGCTACACGCTACGTCCGGTTGAAGCACTGTTTATATTGGATGTTAATTACGGTTACCAAAGCAGAAGATGCACACAAGGCAACATCGGGGGCAGCTAAGAGGCTGCAGGGGTCCTTTGGGTCCTCAGGTGAAGACAGGAGCATCCAAGCAAATCACCTGTAGTAAATAGATGGTGCAGCTGATGTATGTGTTTCTCAGTTATGTAGATTTAAAAGAAAGTTGAAACAACCCTGGCACGCCTGGAAGTCCAAGTGTGCAACGATTATTAGAAAGGTACAGATTGAAAAAGGAAAAAACTACACAAAAGCCCCATACGCTGGTCGAAACATACCATAAGGGGCAATATTACTCTGTAGGGGAGCCCCTACGCTCAACAGCACTGGCGAGAGCCCTGTTGTCTATTTCTTATAATTAAAAAAATCGTCATCTCCAGCAGCTTTAAAAGTCCTCTCTTGTTTATTTTGACATGCCTGGAGGACTGTATTCAAATATTCACATTAGCTCTAAACTAAGCATACATTCCCTTTAAAACCAGACCGTTAGAGAAACTGGCAAAATAACTGCTTTAAAAAGAATGCTTTGAAAATGTTATTTAAAATGTCTTCCTGAATATGACACATTTGTGCTTTGAAAATGGAGATCATGGCCGTGTTGTTGATTTGCTTCAATGGGCTCTGATGCAGCAGTTTGCCTCAGACATTCTTACCAGCAGTATAAACGAAGGACAGATGGAAACAGGAAACAGTGACAGCAGTGGGACAATAGTACAGCCCAATAAGAGGAAATCAGGCTGGGTGGTGGAAGTAAATCAGACGTTGGATGGGTCATGTAAAGTTCATCAGGGAGGGTTTGGGGAGCATGGAGAGTTTATGGGAATACTTTCTTATTTTAAACATGACCCCAACTTACAACTTTCTATAAAGTTGGCATAGAGGTGAAAAATGTGGATCATAAACAGTGAAAGGAAAGCAAGTCAGGAAGAATAAACTTGCATCATAATGTGCTGATGCTTCGATTCAATATCCGTGAAGATTAGCTCCTTTCATGCTGTCATATTTGTGCCTAAGTCCAGCTCTGTGAAAACGGTGATATCATCTGAGCCGCACCCAGACATTGGCTCTTATTATTGTGCCTTGTCACATCCAAAGTGGCCTCCGGGGGCGTTCAGGCTGTTTAAACAAAGAACACTCCTTCAAATCTGGATCAGACTGTGCTGTCCGAACCTCCATGTGCACAGTGAAAGGTCGATGGTGGGTTACTGGCTAAACTGGAGTAAAACCCTGGAGTCACTCATTAAAAAAGATTATTTAAAAATCATTGAAGGTTTTTGATAAATTAAAATAAAAAGCCATTACATTTCATCTTTGTATCTATTGAGCTTTGACAATTCCAAAAATGCCTATGGGGCCATTCCATAATTATTGTATATAAATTGTAGAACATGAGAAATGTGTTAATAATTAATATTGTTTTTAAAAATAATAGAGCCCCAAACCCTGACAAACTTTTTTCCAAATTTGAGGGGCTGGCATGTCCATCGAATAAGATGTATAGCAGATATTTTTGTATATTCTGAGAGAGTAGGTGGAGCTGTATTACTATTAAGTGTGTAATGAGGTCACGGTTCGGTTCATTTTCGGTACCGTATGGAACAAAATTCAAAACATAAATTTGCTTGTTATTTATTCAAAACTTTAGTAAACCAACAAGGTATTTAACATTATACAGAATATGAAAATAAAATACAAATTAAAAAATACTATACTGTTGTAAAGTGCTGCCTGGTAATAATATTGTCAAACAAAAAATGCATGAAATATTATCAAAATAAGCTCTTCACTGCTTGTTAACAGCTTTTGTCCGCTGCTATAAAGACTCTGATGGCAGTTGTTGTTTTCACTAAGGACGTTTTTTTTCTTGGCGCAGTGGTATTTGCACTCGGGTGGTGCTATTTCAAGTGAGTTAGCATGTTCGTCGTGTTCCCGGAAACATACCCGATCTCAGCTGAACAATGTCGGCACACTGCCCTTGTTTTATCCACTGGTCTTTCCCCGTTGCAGTATTTCACTCGGAAGCCGAAGTGTTCCCAAGCAGGAGACTTTAGCAACAGGGGAGGGTCCTCCAGCTCTAGTTTCTCGCTAGCGTTAGCCATGACATACACGAGCTGCAGCCATTACTACTTGACACATGTACCTGCAGGCAGAAGTAAACACACGCAACTTCCGTTCTGTTCCGGGAACTCACCCTTGCACAGCCCAGTACCCAAACCGAATGTCCTGTACCGAAACGGTTCAATACAAATTGATGTATTGTTACACTCTTAATTACTATACTAAATTTCAGTTTCCTATGTGACATAGTTCCTGAGATATTGGAAGCTGAAAATGGAAGAAAAACAAGGACGATTTTTTACTTTTTTGCATGTTTTTCACACTTAAATGTTTCAGATCATCAAACAAATTTAAACATTAGTCTAAGACAAATAAACACAAAATGCTGTTTTTAAATGAAGGGTTTTATTAACGAGGAAGAAAAAAAATCTAAAGCTACATGGCCCTGTATGAAAAAGTGTTTGCCCCCTAAACCTAATAACTGGTTGGGCCACCCTTAGCAGCAACTACTACAATCATGCGTTTGCGATAACTTGCAATGAGTCTTTCACAACGCTGTGGAGGAATTTTGGGCCGCTCATCTTTGCAGAATTGTTGTAATTCAGCCACATTGGAGGGTTTTCGAGCATGAACTGCCTTTTTGTGGTAATGTCACAGCATCTCACTAGGATCGAGGTCAAGACTTTGACTAGGCCACTCCAAAGTCTTCATTTTGTTTTTCTTCAGCCATTCAGAGGTGGACTTGCTGGTGTGTTTTGGATCATTGTCCTGCTGTAGAACCCAAGTTTGCTTCAGCTTTAGGTCACGAACAGATGGCCGGACATTCTCCTTCAGGATGTTTTGGTAGACAGCAGAATTCATCAGAGCAAGTCTTCCAGGTCCTGAAGCAGCAAAACAGCCCCAGACCATCACACTGCCACCAACATAATTTGCTCTTGGTATGATGTTCTTTCACTGAAATGCAGTGTTACTTTTACGCCAGATGTAATGGGACACAGACCTTCCAAAAAGTTAAACTTTTGTCTCGTCAGTCCACAGAATATTTTCCCAAAAGTCTTGGGGATCATCAAGATGTTTTCTGGCAAAAATGAGACAAGCCTAATGTTCTTTTTGCTTATCAGTGGTTTTGATCTTAGAACTCTGCCATGCAGGCCATTTTTGCCCAGTTTCTTTCATATGGTGGAGTCTAACCTTAACTGGGGCAAGTGATGCCTGCAGTTCTTTAGATGTTGTTGTGGGGTCTTTTGTCACCTCTTGGAAAAGTCGTCACTGCGCTCTTGGGGTAATTTTGGTCGGCCGGCCACTCCTGGGTAGAGTTTAGATCGGGCCCAAAAAATTCCGCACGACTCGTCCCGGGCCCGTGGGCATAAAGCCCGACCCTGACCCATTAAATTAAATTGTAGGCCTGAGCCCGAAGCCACCCCGACGTAAATTATTATTTTATTGAACGTATTGCACCCGGTAGATTATTTGCGCAGTGCCCAAAAGGTATTGTAATGATGTGACTCGAGCCGTTATCACAGTTTTACAAGCTTTAATGGAGGTCGTAGTAACACGCCAAAAATAAACAATCAAACACACAAAGAACCATCTTACACTGTCATACACTCACACTACAGTGGGAACAGAATTGTTCACTAGTCTTTTACCCGTTTACACCCGCTCTTTCCCCAGCCTCCCAGCCAATCAACTCTCAGAACACATGTAAACAAAAACACACATTGGCAGAGAAAGCTCCACGTAACCATGATGCCTTCTCCGCCATAGGAAATCTCAGCATCAGTTAACCACTGAATACACACAAGTGGAACATAACCAGAACATAGAACCCAGTCCATTACAGCATTGCAGACCAGACCGGGCGGCCCGTGCGAGCACAGACCTGACTGAAGCACGCAATCATATTTGTTGCCTGCCCTCCAGCAGCAAGTGAGGAATGAGCAAAATAAGCAAATAATATTCATTGAATGTGAACAACAAAATGCAACACAACGCCGTCAATATCTTGTAATATCTCTACAAGTAGAAATAACTTTAGAAATGATACCACAACAATATAGAAGTATTTCTGTGTTTATTAAAAAAATAATATTAATGTAATAGAGATTTAAAAAAAAAAAAAAGTTAAAAATGTAGCCCGGCCCGACCCGAGAGCTGAGCGGGAAAATGAGGCCCGAACTTGGCTCGGGCTCGGATTAAGAATCTAACCTCTACTCCTGGGAAAGTTCACCACTGGGCCATGTACTGTAGCTTTGGATTTTTTTCTTCCTGATTAATAAAACCTTGCATTTAAAAACTGCATTGTGTGTTTACTTGTTATCTTTGATGATTTGAAACATTGAAGTGTGGAAAACATGCAAATAAGTCAGAAATCAGGGAGGGGGCAAACACTTTTTCGCACCACTGTACCTCCCTCACTAAATTGGTCATACTGTAGCTCAATAAGTATTCATTCATTCAAACTAAAAATGTACAGTGTACTTATTGAATAATCGCGAACAAATTGGTAAAAATGATTTCTTATCAAAACTCCTATTTTTAAAAGCAGTAAAACCAAAAGGTCTATTTTTCACTTTATTCTAACGCTCCTAATGTCTGGATGCTGGAAGGTCTTTATATGACAACACAGATTCCATCTGTATTTAATTGCCTGCTTTGGTTATTGCAATAATCTGAGAAATCCCTTGTGGATCAAGCTAATGTTATTAACCCAGAAAAATACAGCGAAAGAAAAAAACACATTTAGTATTGAATTAGAACATCAGCTGTAGAGCTGTGAAATAAATCTAATGGCCTGGATTCATTCTTCTCCTATTGCACTCTTTAATGCAGTGTTTCTGTTGATCCGTGTTCTCCTTTAATAAACTGTTAGATGATCCTAAAGGTAATGTGCTGCACTTTTATTCCAAACACACACAAGCACCATTAACGTCTGACTATCAATCTCTGGCAACCACTGTTTCCTTCCTCATAAAAGCAGTTAGATGAGTTTACAGCTGTCGGTCATCCATCACCTAGAAAAGCATGGTGTCTGTGGGGCTATTTGTGGATTTCCATGGAGCTCAGAGGTTGGCTATTAAGTCTGGACTTCTTTAATTACATTTGAACTTTCCAAGTCTGCGGATGACGATGGAGCTCAGCTTCACTGGACACTTGTCAGTCGTAGGGATGTAAGAATATATCCTACATCAGCTAAAAATGTATGCAAATGAGAGGAGATTAAAATAGTTACAGCACTGTATGATTGTGCTTCGATATTCTGCTTAAAGAATAGAGGGTGCTGGGACTGTTTTAGTGCTGCTTGTTTGGTCTCTGGTTCAGCCGTACACTCGACCAGTGACGTGCAGTCACGGTAGGCAAGGTAGGCAGTGCCTACCCAAGGGTGAATTGATATTTTTATTAGTTGTTTTAATTATAATATAATTATAAATGATTTATTTTTAAATTTCTGATAGCCTACAGTACCTATAAGTTTGCCAACATTTTGTGCTTTTCATAGCCTAAATGACTAAACACCGCTATTTCCTGGTACGGCAGAGATGCTGCACAAGTCTCACTCCGCTGTAAGGCAGGAGGAGGCCACACCCCCTCCCAAAGGCGCATTGCAGCTCTGCCTCTGGCCCTATACTGTAGCATGTTTTTATGTGTTTGTGCATACACATCTTGTTGGGAGAATAGGCTATATTAAATAATTGTTTGTTTCTTTAATGGTGTTTTACGATATTTATTTTGTTAGATTAACACTTGCCAGCCAACAATTGTCATTGGTGTCGACATTGGTGATCTCGATTTGCAACACCCTGCCTACCCAACCCTAGTGCTCAAGGCACGTCACTGCACTCGACTGAACCAAGAATCGTGACAGATGTTGAGCTTTAATCCAGCCTATAAAAGAAGACCCGGCCGGATCCCCAAAAAACACGATCCGAAACCGTCCAACCCGAATGAAGGCGATGTCTCTTTAAGCCCCCAAACTGTTTCAACCAAACACCATTCACGTCCATATGCATTCATGAATGATCCAAGGCGAGTCAGCATCCATTTGTGCGTCTTTCCAAACACACCCCAAGCCCGTGGTATAATCAACGAAATTAAGTCCGAACCGTTGGGACAGAGTGAAGCTGCGCACACACATACACACACACAGAAGAAGAATCCGTAATTTGTCTAATCTGTTTTTATGATTGTTATGTATTCAAATTGAAAGGAGTTTAGTGCATCATTACATCCCAATCTTTGGTTTGATTTAAAAAAAAATTAATAAATCAGATTTGAATTGAATTGTTGGCTGAGTGTGTCCTTACACCCCTAGTCAGTTGTTTACATAAAGAGACACATTCATCTTTAATGATCAAACCAGCTGCTAAAAACATTTATTTCAGTAATTCCCAGCAGAAAGAGTAAAGAAATGCTCTGTGCAACGTGCAGGTCGTCTGACAATCATTATTATTTAAAATGAATGATGTGTTGGGCTGCTTTGCTTTTTCCCTCAACACCAAAATACTTTAAAATCAATCAAACAAATCTAAGTCTGTCAATTGGTTCAGTGGAGTTGGTAGAAATGATTCCCATCATTCATTCCTTCTTCTTTTAAAAGTTGAACCTCCACTCATTGGCGTCCAGCTGCTGTCAGCATGGACCAATAAACCATCTCTCTTCACTAACAGCATTGTTTTAGGAGCAGCAGCAGTAATAGAGCAATGCTCCTGTTCCAGAGAATGACACTCTTTGATTTGTCTTTTCCAGAGCCTGCCGCCTGAAGAAAAAGGCCCAGCATGAAGCCAACAAGATCAAACTGTGGGGCCTCAACCAGGAATATGGTCAGTACTTACACTCTGTAACTTCATAAACACACAGTAAATTTAGTCAAGTCTGTATTTTGTAAAACTAGATTTTCTAAGACAGGGATGTCAAACTCATTTTAGTTCAGGGGTCAAATACAAACCAGTTTAATCTCAAGTGGGCCACAGATTTTAGGCTGGGAACATGAGCAAGTTCAACAATAATGTGCCTCAGTTTGCCCTTCCACGTATAAATAATACAGTATATACAGTGTGTAAAGCACTGACAATGTCCAAGTAATAAGATATCAGTCCCACCAGGATTTTCATTGATTTTGGGACCCATTTTTATTTAATTTGGAGAAGTTTTATTGAATAATTACAGGAAATTTGCAGAATTTGGGAAAAATTGAAAGTTCTTTCAACATTATGACTTTAAAAATGACTGCCATCATGTGATATAAGCATGGGAAAACTGTGAGCCCTGCAAATATTGAGGAGTTTCATTGAATTTATCTGTTTGGAGGTATTGAGAAATCTACAACTGATTTAGTTAGAAAATTACACAATGATTCATGTTTTCTCTTTCATTTTTGCTTTCTCTTGCGGGGCCGAATTGGATGCTCTAAACGGCTAGCTTTGGCCCTCGGGCCTTGAGTTTTGCACGTGTGCTAAGGTTACTAAAACATGTTGGACACTTTACTATGGAGTTTCTTCACAGTCTGAGAATAAAGGCCACACATTAACTGTGTGTAATACGAGTAACGCAAAGATTCCCAGAGGTGGGAAAACATCCTTCAGTTTTTTATCTTCTGAAAAGATGAAATAACAGCTTTTTTAAAGGAATATGAAACAGTTGCTGCACAGATTGTCAAAAAACCCATTAAGATGTGAAAAAAATGCTTTTTACTGCAGTTCTTAAAATTGAACAGCTGCATGTCATCTGTATCACAATAAGCGAGGATGCAGGAGGCATTTCACCCCTTTTCAAATTTCTTCAGCTTTTTTTTTTAGATTGTTCCAGATCCTTTAACCTATTTCAACAATTTACATCATATCTTCTGCATTATTTCACAGAGGGTTTATTGGTTCGGCTGGTGCTCGGTAAATTCAAAGCTATTGCTAATGCTAGGTAAATGCTAAGCTATTGCTAGGTTAATGCTTAGCTAATGTTAGGTTAATGCTTAATTAATGATATTGCTAGGTTAATGTTAATGCTAGCTAATGCTAGAGTAATGTCAATGCTAGTAAATACTAGTGTTGTGTTCAAGACCACACTATCTGAGACCAGAATGCACCGAGACCAAGACTTCCCGGAGCCGAGACCGAGTCAAGACCAAGACCGAGACAAACCGAGACCGAAACCAAGACCATTAACATTTTTTTTTCACTTTAAAAAAATACATAATAAATAAAATTATGACAAGGTTTGACAGTTAAGTAAAATTCTCTCTTTAATTTCAGTTTCTTTTAAATACATTTGACGGAGAAAAAAGGTGCCTGCAAAAAATTAACTAAAATATTAAAACTACTACTGCTACTGATAAATTCACAATTATTCTACATATTTGAAAACAAGATTTTTATGTCAGCTGAATGTACAGCAAGTGCTTAAAAGTAAGGAAAAAAAGAAAAAGAAAAAAAAAGTATTTCTGCCAAGAAATAACGATTCTCGATTCTGATTCTTTGAGTTGTGCAGGTCAACAGGTCACAGATTTCACAAGATAATCTTTAGTTTGAAAAAGCCTTTACACAGGCCATTTTTATTAATTCATTTAGTTGATATAGTTTAATTTGGTTACTATAATGTAACTAGAATATTCAATTACAAAGGTCCCCAACTGTAACTGTAAAAGTGAAACTTTCTCAAAATAAAACTACAAACAAGTTGTCAGCTGTGTAAAAAACAAAGAGCTACAGGTAGATGTGAAACTAAATAAAACAAACTCAAGCCCTGGAACAGTCATGTGACAAATCAATCAATAGTTCTTGTTAAGAATTATTATTATTATTCTGGATACAGTGGAAACAGAAACTATAAAAAATAGTTACGTATATTGTGAACCTATTTATATTGTAGGGGACATATTATATACAGTGCGTAAATGTAATTGGAGTCTAAAGCCACAAAAAAACACCACTTTAAAAAGAAAATAGACTAATAAAAGACCTCTTTACAGTTATTTGGGTTATTTTACTTGCGGCGATGATGCGCTGGTGACGACATAATCCAAGAAGGCGGCGGCCCGGACTACAGCCGACACTATTTAATAAAAGCCTTAAAAGACATGGATATAATGAAAAGAGTGGATGGACGGAGGCATAAACATGAAGACTTTCACACGGACACACACGGACTTATTAAACACACACAGACCTCGGTAAACGGAACAGGCTTCACCGGCCGGCAGGCACTAGGACCCAGAGGCGGAGTAAATACGTTCCTATACTAATGCACAGGCTGTAATATCACTAGTTTATGATTTTACCAGTTAGAGCTACTGTCTTTACCAGGGAGATAATATTTATTCATGGTGATTGTTTTCCAGAGTTTTACTGGGCTTTTTACCGGTGATTAGTTCTCGCGCTCCGCGGTCCAAAGACACACACACACACACGAGTGTGTCACACACGTCACTCAGTCACATTAAGGAAGGTTGCGGTCATTATACGGGGTGGATTAAGGAATGAATAAAGGCTTGTTTTATCCCATTCTTCTCTGTGTTACTATCACATTATGAAGAAGTTTAAAAATAGCAGGAATTAGTGCTGGTCTGGAACGGTCTTGACGGAAAATCCCGAGTCAAAATGCTTCAGAGTCCGAGACGAGACCGAGACCTTTAACATTTGGCCTGGAGACTAAGACCGGTCTCGAGTACTACAACACTAGTAAATACTATTGTTAAATTAATGCTAGGCTAATGTTAATGCTAGTTAACACTAGGTTAATGTCAACACTAGCTAATACTGTTGTTAGACTAATGCTAGGTTAATGCTAGTGCTAGCCAATGCTAATACTAGTTAATGCTAATACTAGATTTATGCTAATGCTAGTTTATGCTGATGTTAGCTCATGTTAATGCTAGGCTAATGATAATAGCAATGCTAGCTAATGCGAGGATATGTTAAGCTATTGTTAATGCTAGTGCTAGCCAATGCTAATACTAGATAATGCTAATACTAGGTTAATGCTAATGCTGGTTCATGCTGACGCTAGCTCATGTTAATGTTAGGCTAATGATAATAATAATGCTAGCTAATGCAAGGTTAATGTTAAGCTAATGTTAATGCTAGACGAATGCTAATGCAGTGTTTGAAGACACGGGCCAGCTCTTGCATCCTCAGTTGCGCTTTCTTCAGGAAATGCAAATATTCTAGTTAACCATTTGGCTTCAGTTTGTAAATTCAGTAATTTCACTTTGAAAGCAACAGATATGAATCTGTCCATGAACAAAGTATAGCAGGTGATTTATTTATTTTTACAGCAGGCACGTGTCAATAATACCATTTTGTTTTTAATGTTATCATGTATTATGTGAAAACATATTAGCATTAGCACGAACAAAAAAGACCATACAGCAACCTTCCATTCATGGCCAAGATCATGGAGAAGGTGGTCTTCAACCAACTGAGTCAATTCTTAACATTCAACAAAATATTTGATAAATTTCAGTCAGGTTTTTGTTCTTATCACAACACAGAAACTGCTCTTATCAAAGTGATCAATGACATAAGGTTGAACACTGATTCAGGAAAAGTATCTGTTCTCATTCTATTGGCTCTAAGTGCTGCATTTGACACTGTAGATCATACAATTTTGTTGCACAGATTGCAAACATGGGTTGGACTAAATGGAAAAGTAATGCAATGGTTTAAGTCATACTTGGAGGAGCGAAGCTATTTTGTAAGCATTGGAAACTTTGAATCTGACAGATTACCAATGTCCTGTGGGGTTCCTCAGGGATCTGTTCTTGGACCTCTTCTGTTTAGCCTTTATATGCTTCCTTTAGGACAAATTTTACAGAACTGTAAGGTTGATTATCAGAGCTACGCAGATGACACACAACTACATCTATCACTGAACCCAGATGACTATGGTCCCATAGAGGTGTTGTGTGACTACTTAGAAAAAGTAAACTGCTGGATGAGTGAAAACTTCCTTCAACTAAACCATGACAAGATGGAGGTGATTGTCTTTGGTAACAAGGAAAAGAGGACTGCTGTCAGCAAGTATCTTGAGTCTCGATCTTTAAAAGCTAAAGACCACATCAAAAACCTTGGTGTTCTGATTGACTCAGATCTTACATTCAGCAGTCAGATCAAATCTATCACAAAAACAGCTTCTACCACCTAAAGAACATCTCCAGAGTGAAAGGTTTAATGGCTCAGAAAGATCAGGAGAAACTGGTCCATGCTTTTATCTCCAGCAGACTGGACTATTGTAATGGTCTTCTGACAGGAATCCCCCAAAAGAGCATCAAACATCTACAGCTGGTTCAGAACGCTGCAGCTCGGGTCTTAACCAGAACAAAGAGGTCAGAGCACATTACTCCAGTTTCAAAGTCTTTACACTGGCTCCCAGTCAGCCTTAGAATAGACTTTAAAGTTCTGCTGCTGGTGTATAAATCTGTGAATGGGTTTGGTCCAGAATACATTAGTGACATGTTAGTCAGGTATGAACCCAGCAGGTCTCTCAGATCTATGGACACAGGTCAGATAGTGGAGCCCAGAGCTCACAGTAAACATGGTGATGCTGCTTTTAGTTGTTATGCTGCAAAGAAGTGGAACAAACTGCAGCAGAGCTGAAGTCAGCATCACATGTGAACATTTTTAAATCAAAGTTAAAGGCACTTTTTTCTCTACTGCATATGATTGAGAGATAGATTTTTAGTCATGTTGTTGATGTCATGATGATTTTACTGATGATTTTAATTGATTTTACTGATGATTTTAAATGTTCTTATTGATGATTTTAAATGTTCTTATTGATTTTAAACAATTGAATGTTTTATCATGTAAAGCACATTGAGTTGCCTTGAGTATGAAATGTGCTATACAAATAAATTTGCCTTGCCTTGCCTTGCCTAAAACTGAGTTTTTCTTGGATTTGTTGTGAAAGTTAAAATTTGAGGGGTGATTAGCCTTTTTTTAAAGGATCTAGGAGTTCAAACTTATCCGTTATCGGGTTGGTGAAAATCCATATCAGTGCATTGCTATTAAAAATGTACTTGGTATTTGGCAGCAAGACACAAGCAGCACGTCCTTAAAGTCCCTGTAAAATCCATCACATCCAACACACACACAGAGCAGGGGACTCGGAGGCTGAGTTAACAACTCCAACTGCTCGTGTGCTTCCAACCATTTCAAACTATTTTAGATGTGTGGGGGTGTTGCTAAATAAAAATGGATAGTTGGAGGATTTACACCGAAGCGTACCACCTGCTGCTACATGTAGTCACAAACTAAGTGAGAAAGGCACAGTCTCTGAAAAAAACTTGGAACGTGCTGCTAGTAGCAGACCATCGAGGAGCGTGTAAATTTGTCTAATGAGAGAAAAAGCTGGGTGGTGGTGGGACTTCACCTCGTTTCTGATGATAAACGCCTCGTCTCTGCCAAATCTCTCCCCCCATCCACCCACCCCCACCCCTCCCTCTCTCTTTCTTTACTGGTTTGGCTCACAGTGTGTGTACTTCAACCTAACCAAGGAGCCATCTGCTTTTATTGTTTTTTTCTTCAAGATTTGGAGCATTCCAACCATTCTTGATCCTGTACAAGTGTTTGAATGCTTCACTCAGTCCGTTCATTAACGACAGAGTGCCAAAGCACACAGTGACAGGGGTTAACCCCACACGCTCCCTTTATGCCTCTTTGCCTCACTTTCTGAGTGAAATGTAATCACTGTGGTGGAAAGTTATTCCTCTCTTCTGCTGAAAAGCCTTTATTTACTGCACATTTATGTGAGAAACGACTTTTAACATCATCGAATAACGCACACAGATGGATTCTCAAACATTTGTTACATCAGTATTTTTTCAGTGTCTAGGGAGAGAACATGAACCTGACTCCATGGCTATGATGGCTTTTATCCTTGTGTGGATGTCCTTCAGTCTTCTTCTGTTATTGAAAGGAATATATTTACTGTCTTTATACTTTATACAACGTAATAACACACCAGTACATGGCTAGAGAATTGGCACCATCAACTGTTTTCAGATCTTCAATACACCAAATTGTAGCAGGATCAGCAGGTCTCAGTATGAACTAACAGCTTTAAGGGAATAAAACATTTTTTAAAAAGTCCTTCAGAATGCTTTCATACAGGAGAGATTGATGCGGCAGACCAAATTATTACATGAATGCGAAAAATCAGCTTTGGACAGGACAATGAAGGCCTTTAATGGCATTAAAAATTATTACATTTTATTCTCAGTGGCATTAAAAAATTATGTAATTTGCAAGAAAAACATTTAATAATAATAGGAATATATAATTATAAACTGTGATTCGCAAGATGTGTACATCTGCGCTAACATGTGGAACCTTTCCGATAATTTTTCCTGGCTTGTGGACCAGATGGAGGAATAGAAGGAAAATGGGGAAATGAAAAAATGGCTATGAAACGTCTTCAGGATCTACTTAGACCTCCGCAAACCTCCGCTGCCATTAGAAAATCGAGCAGCGTCCTGACATCTTTTGGGTCGGATGCTACACGCCTGGTGGAGGTGTTGTAGTGTCTGAATACGACTGTGCAGCACCACTCGTACACATCCAATAAAAGCATTTCTGAATTGTTCCAGGCAATGTTTCTGGATTCAGAAAAAGTCAAATGTTTGGCCTTTGGAAAGGACAAAACTAGCTACATGTTAAAGTTTGTCCCCACAATTAAAGAATGAGCTGATATCTGCAGTGAACAACACAGGACCATTTGTTCTAACAAACTAAGACACATGCCTTAAAGGGTAACTGTGGTCACCCTCCACTGTTATATGAGTTCTCTCTCAGTTTCATTAGTTCTGATTTGTTTAAGATGAGATATTTGTAGTAAGTGTTTTCGGCAGACCTCTGCCAAGCAGCTCATTTCCACCCATATTGTGATTTCCACCCTATGTTGTAGTCCTACATTGATTTTTATATACACTATTAGATTAATTTATACTCAAAACATACCTTTAGCATTTGAAATCACAATGAGATTATTAACTGTCAAATAGTTGTTAAAATATTGCAACTTTGTTACAAATCATGCTCTGTGAGGGCCAGTTGTTTTTGTTCTAGTATTTCATTCTCCTCTTATTAAAATTGTTCTTGGGAGCTTGCAGAGTGAAGGTGTTGGAGGAGATCTGGGTCTCTTGGCATCTCAAACATCCCTTGTCCCATTTATCAATTTTCCTGAAATATTCATCCAAATCTAATCATAACTTTTCAAGTTATCTTGCTAAGTGACAAACATATAAAACTATGGTTAAAACATAACCTTACCTATCTGTGCTTTGCGAAAGTCAGTAATCTTTTCCTCAAAAAAAAAATTATTTTTCTTAAGTTCAAGGTCACGGCATTAAAATGTTTACAGTGTAGCATTAAAATTGTCTTAAAAAACATTACATTTGGCTGGCTGATTTCTGCAGAAACCCTGTTAGAGGTACTTATTGGTACTAAAGAAGGTTTGACCAGTTCTAATCATGACCATTCTGAATCCATTGGTCAGGTTCAATTAGGATAGAACCACTTCTTCTCAAGCTCTATCTTGTGGTCTATGAAATAATAATAAAAATATACAGTATGGTATTAATCTTGTCACTACAAAAGTGTATAATAAAACAAACATACTTCACATGTACAGTACATAATCACACACTGATTGTTTCAATGGTTATACAACCGTGCAAAAAAGTACCTGAATTGTTTTGTGCACATGTTTTGTTTAGTAGTACTACATTTTATGTTACATACTCGACTAGTACAGGTATACTTTAAGTTCATTTCTACGACAAAGATCTTAAATGTTTAGGCCGAAAAGAAAGAATTGATCAATTGATCATTCCTATGGTATTTATTGCTACAAATGACATTCATTCTTTAAAGCGCTTTGAGTGTCTGATAAAGCACTATAAAAAAATCCAATGCATTATGATTATTATTTAACTGTGAGTGTGTAATATTGAGGGGTTCTTGAAAAATGTCTTTCCCTTTAAGGAGTCCCTGATTCAATGAAATTTGAGAAATCTTGCTCTGGGGATTTCAAATACAAGAATGAACTATTCAGATTATATGATAGAAAATTGGCGAGTTTGTGAGGACAATAAAGATGAATTAACAAATGTGATTAAAAATTTAAATTAAGAGAGAGAAAAAAAAAAAAAACTTTGTTGTTGAATCTTGAATGTGTTTGTGTCTCTCATGAACAAGGGGACATTGGGTTGACCTTCAATCGTGCATGTATACTTCCTTTTTCTGACACAGAAACCTTGTTAGCTGCCCTCCTGCGGATTAAGGAGGTGATTAGGAGGCGAGTGGAGAGCAGCGAGGAGGAGGACACGGATGAACGAGGGATGACCCAACGTCTGGAAGACATCCTTAAGGAGTCCAGCGGTGAGAGGCCGCGACTCATCATCTTAAACATGTCGTAACACATTTATAAACTGTGGTTTGCGACTGTTGCACGATACTTTTCATTGGTTTGAGGAATTTTTTTTTTTTTTTTTCTGTCGTTTTAACAAATGGGCCAAGCATTTTGGTCTATAAAAAATTCTGAATTTTTTACCAATTGTTCAGTAATTATTCATTAGGCATACTGTACATTTTTAGTTTGATCAGATACTTTTTGAGATATGGACAATTTAGTAAGAGGGGTATGTGTCAATTTTTGTCCCTTTTTCCTTCCATTTTCAGCTTCCATTATCTCAGGAACTACAGCACATAGGAAAGTGAAATTTTGTACAGTAATACAGCGCCACCTACTCTCTCAGAATATACAAAAACATCTGCTATACATCCTATCTGGTGGACATGGCAGTCCCTCAACATTGGAAAAAAGTTTGTTTGGGTCTGGAACATGTTTGGGCCTTCAGTAAACCCTTTAGCACAGGGGTGCCAGGGTGAAATTGGTCAGGGAGCCAAATTATTTTTAAGTGAGACCTCAGGGGGCCGAATTACACATTCGGCATGAAAGACCAAACACTGACTCAACACATGGATATGCTGCTTGAAATTATTCATGAAGGCCTACAATTACATAGCAACCTAAAGCAAGTTACCCTCTAAAAACTTAACAAATTGTCCTATTCATGAAAGTAGCCTACGTTTAAAAATTAGAAATGCAACAAAATAGACAAAACACATTTCCTATAAATAGCACAAGTGTAAACTGTAAATTACTTCGATCATATTTATTGAAGGCGTGCACGTGAAAACATGCCAATGCATAATTAGGCCAATTAAAAGAAGGCCAGGCCAAGTAGACCTAAACAAGTCACAGAAAGTAAGTGCCAGAATAAAGTAACCCAACAATAGCCCAAGTGACTGAATAACCAGTACAAGTTGGTAAAACACTTAGGTTCTTGGAATAAAATAGCCAAATATGACCTATCTTTAAACATTACATTGGCTCAATAACAGATGGTACATTAACTTTACCTGTCATCACCAGTAAACTCCACCCACATTTCCTCGCACCCATGCCTAGGGCACTAGCCTACTGTACAGCCTACATCAGTCAACCCCAACCCCTTTTATTCCCTCCAACCCATATCACACCGGATTATGATAAATGGAGAAACAAGCCTTCTTCAGCTACATTTTACTTGTCAAAGCCAGACACTTTTTAACTTTCACCACTTTAGCTCAGCTGCAGCTGAGGCGGCAGCAGCAACAGAACAACTGACGGATTCAACCAAAATTAAAGATGACATATTATGCTATTTTTCACCCATCTCCATTTGTTCTAAGAACCTCAACAACATATTTATTTTCCCAAACCCTTCTGTTTTCTGGAGTTTTAGCCTCTGAAAAGTGACTTTCTGACCAATTCTAAAACCGGGCTGTGTGAGTGGGCGTGTCTATAGACGCGGACTCCACATATGACTCCACACAACAGTTGATCACTAGCGACTTTCTTTTGCTATTCACACACTGTTGTTGTTGTTTTCAGCCAAAAAAAACTGCACATTACAGTAAAACACATGGCTATTTATGCGGATATTGTGATTGTGAGTCAGAAAAACACTGTTATATGAAGTGTATGCGCCGTGCAGAAACAGCAGCTTCAACAGCAAAAGCAGCTGTTTCAGCTGCTTCAAACACTTACCGGAGCCGCTACGTTGTTTTATTGTCATCATCTCATGTAGAGAATACAGGAATGGTCCATTCAAGGTGATCGTCTGAACCGCTGTGTCGCATTGTGTCACAAACACAGTGTTGCCAGATTTGTGGTTTGTGTTTGGGCTGTTCTAAGATGTGAATGGGCTGGAAATTGTCCGTCTAATCTGGCAACACTGATTCCCGATTTCACTTGTGATGTCACAAATGTAGAACATTTGAAACGGGGCAATTTTCTTTGTGTTAGACTGACACAGACCACAAACAAACGACCTCATGGGTTTATTTCACATTTTGTGAGCTGGTGGACACATAAAAAATAAAACATTAGATTGAAAAATATATAATAAAATACTCTCCCCTCTCCCATATCAACCAAGGGATGGATGTCATGTACAATCGGGCCGTAACCATGGCACCCCTGACTTAGCATATGCCTCAGCTCCCTGTAATTTGATCAGCTTTGAGACTGTTCACATCACTAATGATTAGTCACATATATGCATTGGTTCTTGAGTGACACGCTCTTTAAATCTGAAAAAAAAAATTTATTTTTACTATTTTCATTGACCCATAACTGTATGTAGGAATGTAAGAAAATAATCGAATCTCCGTTTTAATTTATAGTATAAAGGTTAGTCTGTCTTGGGACATAAGACATTTTTTTTATATACGTCATTTTTATTTTGGACCCCAACTTTGGGTTATCTCACCACACGCAATATATTGAAAATCCTTTACATCAGGTCATTGTAGCTGTGTCCTGAAAATGTGTTGAAATGATCTGTAATGACCCTTTGGTCTGGTTCAGGTCCCTTAGTTGCCGGGCGGACCAAAGACTTTGTGCAGAGGATTCTGGCTGCGAGCGCAGGAGGTCAGAACCAACGCAGCGGGCCTCCGACAGCAGAAGACTGAGCCCCGTGTGCCACCCTCCACCTGGACCAGCATCCCCAACTTCACCTGCCCCAGTGCCCAACCATCTTCCACAGCTCCTCCACTGGCTCGCCTTTCAGCATTCAGAGTGGAGGCTGTAAGAGTGAAGAAGAGGAGTAGAAACGGTAGAAAATCACGTTTATCTTTGAACAGCAGCCATTTTCACTGCTCTGTATCCATCAGGCCTGAGCTCCTCCTCCTCCTCCTCCTCCTGCTGTTGCTGCTGCTGATGTCTCTAGTTGTGTGTGTGTGTGCGTGTGTGTGTGTGTGTGAGAGCCTGTGTAGTGTTCTCCCAGTGTGCTGTATTGATATCCCATTGTGCCTATAAATAGACGTTGCACTGTTTTGTAGAGGATCATAGTTGTGGTTAGGGGGGCTGACGGCTGGCTGAGGGGGCATCTGAGCATAGAGGACCTCTAAAATAAGGAAATGGGAGGAGCTTATTCCAGGTGTGTGAGTTTTCTGTGGATTAGTAGTTTCACAGACAGCCTGGCTGTCAGTGGAAGCTTCAGCCTGCTTTAAAAGAAGCTTTAATTGACCCTTTTTCCCCCTCATCAACAACCATCCAAGCACTGGATCTAGTTAAGCTAAAAGACGAACGTGCACCTTAATTTAAAGTGACCAAAGATATCACTGAACAACCCTCTGACACCAAATCATTTGACTGTTCCTCTAACTGCAGCCATGTGGCACATCATTCTGTTAACAGCTTCATTTACGCATCGTGCTCAACCAAACAGACTTCTTCAGTGAATGAATGCACTACGACCTACAGAGCAGCACACAGCTACAGCTTTATGTTTCTGCTCTGTTTCTGTTCCCCCACACTAAAGCGTCCTCAGTGCCTCCTCCAGCCCGCTTCTCACCCCCTGACCCCATTTGTAGCGCAAACCCCAGAATTGCAAATATAAACGCTAGAAAAAAAAGTCCCATAGTTTTAGATCAAGAAAGCAATGAAATCAAAGCACCTATGTTCACATAGCATTTAGTTTTTTGCACTTGTAATTTTTTTTCATAAAGTTGCGTTAGTTTCCTTCTCCTGTGACTGTGAGTTGCAGCTGTTCTTCTTACTTTTTCTTCTTTTAAAGAAGTGTCTAAACGTTTTCAAGGGCTCTTTTCTTCTATCCAACTAATCCTGTCTGATGCCACTGATTCATGACAGTGATGGTAATGGAATTACCCCCACAGACAAAAACTAACAGGTTCTCAACCTTGTTGTCGGGACCCCATTTGAGGTACTGAGACACTGGGAGGGGGTCGCCAGATGCCTTGAAGTAACTAAGAATAATGCATTTCAAGCCCATTTTTGCACATTTTTATTTTTTTTCTGCAACGACACCAAAGTTTCAATATTTTAACTTATTTTCTTCTCTTTTCTTTGTTTATTTTTGCCACTACTATCAAATTTCAAAGCCTTTTCTGCAATTTTTTTCCCACTTTCAAGACATTTTTGGCTCTTATAAGCCCTTTCCACCACTTTACCACCTAATGTCACATATGTTGACCCATTATTGTCACTTTTAACCTCTTTTCACCATTTTTCATGCTTATTTTTGCCAATTTAACCACATTCACGATTTGTCATTTCCATTATTAGCCAGTTCAAACTCATTATTCCTACTTTTTTTTCCAACTTTTAAGCCAGTGTTGACAAACATTTTTACCACTTTTTCTGTCTGTTTTTGGCCACTCTAACTTGCAACTTTTAACCAATTTCTGTGGTTTTTGAAATCTCATTTCACCACTTTTTCCACCATTTTTGGTCACCTATTTTATTTCTGATTAAAATAAGGATTTAAATCTTTAAGTTGACTATTTACTATGGACCAAATAATAATAAACTTCCTGGATAACAGTGGATATTATTCAGATAAATAAATAAATAGATGAACCTGTCTCCACATGACTGTTCTTCAATGTTCATGTCTGTGTTCAACCACCTTCAGGTACAGTGGGGGTCCCCGGTCTCTGGCACCTTTATTTTGGGGGTCACGACATGAACAGGTTGAGAACCACTGCTGTATGATATAATTTCAGTTAATCACCTGCTGATGTCACACCCGCTTCCTGTGAGTGTCTCGTGTAAACGGAAGGAAATGTGACTTGGATGCTATGTGAACATGGGCCTTTAACTGTTTGTTGTGTTTTGTTGCAATGTCATCGCCCACAAAGTGGGGGTGTGTGTTGATCTGTTTGAAAGCTGCCTTTCTTCTTCTTCTTCTGGTCTTTACTGAAGCTGTAGAGCAACCTGTCCACGCTCTCTAAATAATGTTGGACACTAAAAGAGTGAAAAACCCTGTGACTGCCACTGTGGTGAGCGCGACTTACCTTCAGCACCTTCAAGGAGCGATTCAAGTCCTTAAAAAAAGACTCATGGCACCTTTTTATAAAGTTGGAAACTGACTGAGACACTTTGGAGTTTAAAAAAAAAAAAGGGTTCCTGTGTGTTAGCTTAGCACGGTGCTACTGTACAATGAGAGAGACGTAATTTGTGACTGAGTTTTGGTGTGCTAGCGTCCTGTTGTAATCTGCATGTTGCATAGTGACGCCTCTAGTGCCTGCAGCTTAAAGCCACAGGAAGCTGCTATCACGCCTGATCCCAAATCCTGTTCCAAGGTAAAAGTGAACCGCTGCTTCTTCAATCCTGGCCTCGTCTGAGTCCACTCAGCCCAACCTGCTCAAATATTTTCCTTTCAGGTCGAACCTACACGTGGTTTT
Source organism: Gouania willdenowi (assembly GCF_900634775.1). Classification (NCBI taxonomy): domain Eukaryota; kingdom Metazoa; phylum Chordata; class Actinopteri; order Blenniiformes; family Gobiesocidae; genus Gouania; species Gouania willdenowi. The sequence continues at coordinate 8,178,978 of NC_041044.1, forward strand.
GCTCTCCGTGAACCTGTGGAGGAGTGACTCAGCTGAGCAGTTCTCCTGTTTTTCAACCTTGAACAGTTCCCGTCTGGGCTTTGGTCCAAACCTCCCGTTTCCCCTCCGCTGCTATGGAAAATCCATTTCCTGACCATTATCCTTCACCTCTTCACCCGCTGCCCCTCTCACCCTGTGGATGCTGCTAAAGCTTCCAGGCTCCTGTTTTAGCTGCTCTACCTGTTGCATTCTGGGAAATGTGCTGTAAACACAACATTCCTGTCGCTCAGTCACAGAGTTCTTGCTGGAACCTTGTGATGACAGATTGATGAAGTCAAACCTCAGGCTGGAGGATTTACTTCAGTTATTTGTTCCTTTACTGCCAACAGGAAGCATTTTTGAAACTTCAAAAGTTTGCTTGATTTTTATTGTAGATTGAATGGAGAATTTCATATTTTTTGGGTCATCGAATTTTCCATTCACAAAATGACATTAAAGGGAAAAAAAATGTTTTCATTTTTAAATAATTTTTTTTTTCATTGAAATTCAAGACATTTTTCTTTATAAGGATCAAGAAGGAATGAACATTACTTTACAAACCGGTTGGTTTTCATTTTCTGTTGCTAAAAAATGTTTGAATGCAGGAACAAAGACATATTGTTGGATCAGAAGTTGCCGTTTCCAAAGTAAGAGCGCGTATCAGGATGGCGCTGTGGTTGTGGCAAAATTTGACTTCTTCCTGTTATTATATTATTCTACCTGTGGTTTCTGTGACTCAGGCTAAAATCTCTTTGAAACTTTACTCTTAACAATATTTTCAACATGGCGAAAGAAGAACCTTTGCCCTCAAATCACACAAAAGTCATGTTCTCTTCCCTGAGAAAAACTATTTTATTTTTCGATAAACAATGTACTGATCTGTGTCCATCATAAACTTCTGTTACACAGCAGTGTTGATTTGGTTTAGAAATTTTCACCAAAGTTTTTGTAAACTACATTTTTTAAAGTAACGATAACTATGACTAATTAAAAAATACAGGTGAACAAGAACAACATGAAACTATATTGATATTTTTATTGACAAATACTTACTTTACTAGAATTTCATGATCATGTGGTTTTAAGCTTTGATTACATCAAACCTCTGTGTATTTGCAAACATTAATAATAATTCATATCAGTTTGATAAATGCTAAATTAATCTTTAAAAAATGCATAAACTCGTACAGTTTGCTCTATATGTTAGTCGACTATATCTGTAATACAGTTCATGCCATTTTCTTGACTAAAACTGAAGTAGTTCTGAAGTCAAAGGACGATGACTAAAACAAAATTAACACTGCTACACAGCACCATCCTCGGTCACGCTCTTATTTTGAAAAGAACAACTTTTGGTCACACAATATGAAAAATTGTGTCGGATGTGGTCTTCTAACATTATATTTTTGTGGTTTTTTGAAACCGAACATGAAAATCAACCAGTTTTTAAAGTTTTGTTCATCCATTCTTGGTGAAAATTGTCTTAAATTTCAATCTTCATTTTTACACTTTAAAATGAAAATCATATTTTAGTTTTTTTGATGTTTTTCTTGTGAACTGAAAATCCAATGACCCAAATACATCCACCAGGACTGGGTATGATGGGTAGAAGTTTACTGGTCGTTACCTGGTGACGTGATGTATAGCTAGCATGTGAAGAGGATGAAGCTAATGGTCGACCATTGTCTTTGGGAACAGGATCTCCCACTCACTGTGGTATTGACAGATCATACTGGTCCCAGTTTAATCTGTGATTGGTTACTGACACTTGTATTTGTGTGATTTGCAGCTGTCCCTGTTAAACATGGCCTGTAAGGCTAATTCTGTGACCCAGATGTTTCTACTCTGGGACCATCTAAAGTAGACCACAGGTCAGATATTTCACTCGTGCCCCCCACAATCCCAACCTCCACAACCCCCCTCCCCCGCCCCCAGAACTCTATAAAATGTATTTCACTGAAAACCCTATGATCTCTATAATACAAATTCAACTGGTAGCAGTAAATATTTTAGGATGCACTATATGAAATAGACCTTGTAGGCCTACCCTAAAAAAAAACTGCATTTGCATGGGGTACATAGTTAAAAATGCCGTAGTTACTCTCAGAATTGGATTATCTACACCAAATGAAAGCTTAGATTCTATTCTTTCTACTCGATTTCTTGCTGTGAATATATAGCATTGCTAAACAATGCTATGTTTGGGAAACTCGGGAACCACCAAAAAAAAAGGTTTTTGCGATTTTTGAGTTTACGCAATGACAAAATGTATTTTAAGGTGTATCGTCACTTAAACCAGTATAACTCTTCACATATTACATATTGATAAATATATCAATACTTCCTTGATGAATAACTTGATGAATTCTTTTGGTGTATCATATGTCAAATATTGTGTATTCTGTGACTTTATATTTATTACATTAATTTTACGGACTTCACAATCTAAAATTTAGTTTTTTTAGGGTAGGTCAAGAAAAAGTGCAGTTTCACAAATGGCCCACGCACTTTGGTCTCTTCTGAAATTTTTACAAATTTTTCCGTGACTATTCAATAGGATCGAATTAATACTTTTTGAGATGTCGATTTTCGTGCGTCCTTATTTTTCTTCCATTTTCAGCTTCTCGGGAACTACACCCCATAGGAAACTGAAATGTGGTATACTAATAAAGCTCCACACACTTTCTTAGAATATATAAAACAGTTTGCTATACATCCTATCTGGTGGACATGCCAGCTCCTCAAAATTGGGAAAAATGTTGAGGTTTTGGGGCTTCAGTAAACAATGATTGTTCACATCACTAATGATTAGTCACATATATGCATTGGTTCTTGCGTTTCAGTCTGTTTTTTACTATTTTCATTGGCCCATAACTATATGTGGGAATGTAAGAAAAACTCTGAACACTGTTGTAAGTTATAGTATAAAGATGACTCTTTCTTGGGGAATAAAACAAATTTTCTTGATACAACTTCTTCATATTTATATTGAACCCCAACTGTAGGGCTAATTCATCACTCGCAAATATTGAAAAACCTTTAATTGAGGTTATATTTGTAGATTCTGGGACAGTAGGTGGAGCTGTAATAAACCAAATTTCAGTTTCCTATGTGGTGTAGTTCCTGAGATACTGGAAGCTAAAAATAGAAGAAAAATAAGGACGTAAGAATATCCACACATACCCCTCTCACTAAATTGGCTACAACTCAATAAGTATTCATTCAATCAAACACAAAAATTACAATGTGCCTATTGAATAATTAAGGAACAATTAACAGTTAATAAAAATGTCAGAGGTTTTTAAGACTGAAGTGCGTGGGATGTCCTGACAATTTACTGGAATGACATGGAATGACCCGTAGTGCAACCCAAGATCTTTACTGTTACCAGTGGATTTTGTATTCTATAGATGTCTAGGCTTTCCAGTGATACCTATTCTATAGAATTGTGTGTGTGGGGGGGGTGGGGGGTGTACATGGGGGGCATATCTGGCCTGTGGCCTAAAGTCTCCACACTCTGGTTTCCTGCTTTATCTGGGCTGCAGAGGCAAAGCCATCCTTTCCCAGCACAGCAGCTTCTCTTTCTGGCGACATCTGCCAGCGCCGCCACATGATCTCCCACTGGCAGCAGTTTGTGTCGGCAGCAAAACAAAGAGGTAGAAAAGGAGTGAACGAGGCTCACAAACACATGCCTTCCATCTGTCGAGCACAGAAAGGTCTTTGGGTTTAGCAGAAACATTCCTAGATGCTTTCCTTCCGCCGTGTTTAACACTAAACACCATCTGCTCTATACATTCATGTAAAGTCTTCTTAAATAAAATAAATAAAAGAAGAAAAGTGGCTTTTTCACATGAGCAAACCAGCAATAGTTTCAGATTTCAGACAGATGAAAGCTCTTTCCCAAACTGTTCCCTTAACGCTGACCCTTTGTTATCAAGCTGCTTCTGTTTGGCTCACATCCCTCCTTTAGCTTCTGTTTGTGCGTCTCAGAGCACGAGTTACATCCCATAACTGAAATCTGAGCTTAATGGATTCTGCTTATGTATTTTTCAGCTCATACTTAATCTGGTGAATCCCCGGGACACCAGTGGGAACTTTCTAAAGCACTAAGTGATGTAAGTCCTGCTCAGATGTTTGTAGAAACACAGTAAAAAAAAAAAAAAAAAAACTTAATATTCTTTCATTAACAGTTAATTTAATGTCCCTGATCTTAAAGTGATGAAGGTCCAAGGTCTTCCTCAGACTTCAGATCTTCTTTCTGTTGTTGCTCTGATGTGAAAGTCCTTTTCAACAGTTCCTCCCCCGTTTGCCATTTTCTATATACTCTGCTGTTGATTTGCAACATCAAGCGCTTGTAATTTGACCCCAGCATCCCTGTGTCTTTAGCTGTAATGCATGGTTTAAGGGGATTATGAAAAACACTGGTTCTCAACTGGTGGTTCAGGACCCAAAAGTAGGTTGTACACTTTAAAGTGGGTAAAGAGCTCCCATGCTTTTATTTCAACTCAATGAAGTTTGACACTCCTGGTTTAATGTCATGGTTTTATTTATTCAGACAGCTGTTCCTCAGGAAATCCACTTTGATCTCCTGACAACTGCCAGTCTTCGTCAGAGGCGTCTGCTGATCACTTTGATGTTTCCTTTAGAATCTTGCTGGAATTCCGATGTGGAAGTCAAGAAAACTTCAATGGAAACATCAAAGCGATCAGCAGACGCATCATAGTGGATTTCCTGAGGAACAGTTGTTTGAATAAACAAAACCTTAACATACCATTCAAAAAGAATCTTGGTGGAATTACGCCTGGTTTGAGATGTGAAGGTTGATTCTGAAACAAAACCCGTTGAAAACAAAGCACTTTTTTTGCTTTGGCTGTAGTGAGGAACGTGCGCTGCGTGGATAATGAAAGGATGGTTTTTCCTTTGTTCCTACAGTCGGAACCTTTTCGAGGTCCCAATGAGCAGCTCTGACCTCCTCCTCCCTCTGTCCTTGTCCTCCAGTATTAATGTAGTTGGAGAAGCACCTCCATTATGGTGGAGTCTCAAATGTTCCTGTTTTACTCAGACTGTTCATCTCGCTCCTTTATCCAGTTTCTAAAAAGCTTCTTGCTCCAGTGTTTTGCTGCTTCCAGTGTAATTGTAATTTGACACCTGCCTCGTTGATTTGCCCTTTGTTAAAAAGGGGTTTCAAGAATCTGAAATCTACTGAAGCCCAAAGTCTGACATCCATCCTGAAAACCGACTGTTAAACATCTTATATTTGTTTAAAGTAAAGTTGGGATTTGTTGCTAAATGTGATTTTGTTCCACTTACCGTTCTGAATCAGCGACTGTGGCATCATGATGTTTACATCGTGTTCTGGCAGCGTAGTTTAACTCGGGACCTAATTTTCTGCCCTGTCAGATGTAAAATGTGTTTTTCTTTGAGAAGTAGAAACGTCTCTATTATTTATAATCAGAAAATGTGCTTTAGCTCATTATTTTCAGATTACATCTCTATGTTTCTACATTTTGGTCACTAAAGGAAAGCCCAGACTGAGCTACCAAACAGTACGTGTTAAAAATGATGCGGAAAAAACCTTCAAAACAACTGTTTGAGCCTGTTGTTGTTTTTGTTGTTGTTGTTTAACCTTTGGCTCATGAGAATCTGATGCATTTTGTTAAAGATCAACTCAGTCAGAAGATGATGATGATGATGCAAATCCTGTGTTTCCAGTCTCCTAAAACCATGTCATAAGACGTGGCTACCTAAAGCAGGGGTTCTCAACCTTAGGGTCAGGACCCCATTTGGGGTCGCAAGACACTGGGAGGGGGGGTCACCAGATGCCTTCAAGAAACTCAGAATATTTTCGGAATAATTTGAGCCCATTTTACCCTTTTCTGCAACGACACCAAACTTGTCAAATTTTAGTTTATTTTCATGACCTTTTCCTTTTAATGCATTTTTACTATATTTTTCCTTTTCTGTGCATTTTTACTACTTTCAAGACATTTTAGTCACTTATAAACCCTTTTCACCACTGTGTTGACCAATGAATGTCACTTTTAACATGTATGATGCTACTTTTGCTAATTTAACCACATTCACGATTTGTTATAACCATTATTTGCCAGTTTAAACTAATTGTTCCTACTTTTTGAATTACACTACCCCAATCCCCCCATCCCCCATTTATGCCACGTTTAAGCCAATGTTGACACTTTGAACTCTTTTTAACACTTTTTTCGTCCATTCTAATGGTCAACTTTTAACCTATTTTATTTCTGATTAAAACAAAATTTACATCTTTAAGATGACCATATACTATGGCACAAATAATATTGGGTAACAGTGGATATTATTCCTATAAATAAATGTGGTTTTCACAGATTCATAGAACAATGGACCATCATTTTGCTGACTTTATGGATGGACCCCATAAATCTCTCCTTTATTCCTGTCCCCACATGACTGTTCTTTAATGTTCATGTCTGTGTTCAACCACCTACAGGTAAAGTGGGGGTCCCCGGTCTCTGGCACCTTTCTTTTTGGGGTCGCGGCCTAAACAGTTGAGAACCACTGGCCTAAAGAAAGGGAATCACTAGAATAAGCTAACGCAGCCTTGTGGCTTTTACCAAAAGCAAGTAAAGAAGGATGAGTGGGAACCAAAGGCCGATCACAGACAAACACCAACGAGGAATGAATAATCTTTAATGTGAAAACGTGCTGATGTATGTGGAGGAAAGACCCTCAGCAAACATTCCACAGAGTCTCACAGAGCACAGCAGCACCATCATCACACGCATTAATAACTCCCTCACTAATAATAACCTTTAAGTACGTAGTTCAAAAAAGACAAGTGCCGTTCCAATAGAAGCCTAATATTTTCTGTTCTCATTTTGTGTGAGTGGAACTGTATAATGTATATTTTAATATTTATATGCAGCTGTTGTATTAAAGTATATTTTTAAGATAAAGTGTCGTGTTTTGATTTTTCTTGTTATACATACAGTGTGTGTCAGGATCACAGCATCACCTGCAGGTCGCCATGGTTACTACATCTGACTGATGACATCTTTGTGTGCTCGTGGGTCAATTCATCCCTTAGTACTGTCTTAAAGGGAAATGGGTCATTCTCAAGCAGTTCATCTTACATTGTATGTAATTCACAAATGAACAAAGATGTTCAAAACACATCATCTGAAATCAACGAGGAGTCAAATTTTGAGCCTGTTTCATAACTAAGGTTTTTATCAATATGGTTACATGGCAAAAACTCACTCAAAACAAGAATAAACATACTTTCCAGGATAAATCCATTCAATAATAACTTAATAATATATATATATATATATATATATTATTATATAATATGAAAAGATAAAAAATACCTAACTTTAACTCTCAACATACTCTTACACAAAACCAAATTGTCATCATGACAAAATTATTATCTGTGCATAAACTTTGCATAACACATTTTTTAAAATATCAAGCTAGAAAAGTCTACACAGCCCAGATTAAACATGTGAACGTGTTCCCTTTTTCAATAATATCAGTATGTCAACATTTTCTAGCTGCAGTTGAGACTTTTGGATACTGTCTATGTCTCCTGCAGTTCAAAACACACACACACACGCTTAAAATGTGGGGCCCACCTGTGAAACGACTTCTCACAACTTCCGTGTTTTATACCAGAAATACGCAGTCGTTGTGGAAACCTACTTCCTGTTGCAGTCTAGGGCAACGAGCAAGAGTTCTTGTAGCTTACCGGACTGTTCTTGTAATGCCCAAAAGCAGCTTTATCCATCGTTCCTGTTAACGGTGAAGCTAGACAAAAATGGGTTTAGGCTATTTGGTTGGATGAAGGACCAACTTTTACTATTAAATAGGGGAGTACACTTCACACCAGAAGACTACGTCTAGGGATCACTGTTCGCCGCTTGAAACTAGTCTGTTCCTCGCCTTTTTCCTTGGAATGATTACACCTCTAAAAAGGGAATCTGTCCATGAGTAGTGCCAAAAACGGAAGCCGTTCATTTTGGTAGGAGTCGATGTAAAAGGAAATGCAAAGAAAGCTTGATTATGCGCCGTCGCCGCCCACGAGTAAGAAATTCCACCTCCTTTAACATTAACGTTATGTCTTCATGGTGGAGTGGCGTGTTGTCTTCTTCAATCACTGGAACAGTCTGTCAATATTTTGCCACAGCTAAGTTAAAAGCTTAAACTGCTGTGCCTAATTCCCTGGCTGTGTTGTTGTGTAGCGGACACACTAATGATTTGTCATTCTCAGTAACAGTTAGCCTGATTGCTCTCTAACATCACTTAACTTGATACTTATTGACAAATTCTTCATTTTAAAATTTTTATCCTTTATCAAGTTTCTTCTACTTGTTGACGGAGTTTTCCCCGACTTGCCACGTCGGCAAAGCTAATTTTTGGCTAATCTGTGAGGGAAGTTTCTGATCCCGGCTTTCTGCCATGTTGACATTTTACCGGAAGTCCACATACACTACGATTTTGTATTTCCAGTTATGGTGAGAAAAGTCTATCATAAAGAATTTACACGGTCCGTCATCAACCCGGAAATCGTCATATTGGTGATACTCAGCAGGTAAACAAAGCGTACGCACACAAGTTAATCCCAAATTTTCAGAGGATATGGTGAATTATTGCCATGTTTTTGGCTTTACCAATACGTCAGACCTTGAAAAACGTGGAATTTTATAGACTTCCAAAAATTATAACAAATCAAGGAGAACAAAGTCAAAAATGAAAGCGGAAATGAGACGCGTGTGGCTAGCGAAGCTAATCCAGGATTTACAAGGCAACAATCTGAAAAACAGCCGAATTTGTTCGGCCCATTTCTTGTCAGGTAAGTGAGTTGTCGATAGCAGCGGCTCTTAAATAATTTTCTAGTGTGAATGTTGATGACTTGATTCTGCATCTCCTTCACCCATCCACACACCATGTGGTTATAGGCTAAACTTTTAAAAGATTTAAGGTGTTCCATTGTGTATGGGCTTGGTGAGAAAACCAGGTAGTTGACGATATCAGGATACATAATAGACGGAAGAATCTCTGGGTCGTCATTGATCCAAGACGAGGGAGCCAACTAGTATACACCTTTTCGCGGTGACATCATCATCTGGGACATTTACCTGAGCAACGCCCTTTTCCATTTTAAGAAGGGTTTACATTTGCCTGACAACTGCTATTTACACCATTTACCACGGACAACAGCAGATTAGAGCCAAAGGCCAAGCACCGACATGAAGTCAAGTTACATCTGGTTGGTTTAGAATCATGTTTTCGGGCTCCATGTAGTTCCATCTATGTTTGATAGCCTCAGTGCTTGGATCTATAATTTCTGTTTCTGGCCTTTTTCTGTCGATATTCTGTAAAAGTCTATCTTTTCCTTCAGTCAGGCGTGGTTATGACAGCCAAATACAGGTAAAAGCCAGTGAATTAGAATATTTAGAAAAACTTGATTTATTTCAGTAATTGCATTCAAAAGGTGTAACTTGTACATTATATTTATTCATTGCACACAGACTGATGCATTCAAATGTTTATTTCATTTAATTTTGATGATTTGAAGTGGCAACAAATGAAAATCCAAAATTCCGTGTGTCACAAAATTAGAATATTACTTAAGGCTGATACAAAAAAGGGATTTTTAGAAATGTTGGCCAACTGAAAAGTATGAAAATGAAAAATATGAGCATGTACAATACTCAGCTGTCCAAAAGGCGACCATCGACACATTGCACAAGGAGGGAAAGACACAAAAGGTTATTGCTGAAGAGGCTGGCTGTTCTCAGAGCTCTGTGTCCAAACACATTAATGGAGAGGCAAAGGGAAGGAACAACTGTGGTCAGAAAAAGTGTACAAGCAATAGGGATCACCGCGCCCTGGTCAGGATTGTGAAAAAAAACCCATTCAAGAATGTGGGGGAGATTCACAAGGAGTGGACAGCTGCTGGAGTCAGTGCTTCAAGATCCACCACCAAGAGACGCTTGAAAGACATGGGTTTCAACTGCCGCATACCTCGTGTCAAGCCACTGTTGACCAAGAAACAGCGCGAAAAGCGTCTCACCTGGGCTAAGGAAAAAAAGAGCTGGACTGCTGCTGAGTGGTCCAAAGTCATGTTTTCTGACGAAAGCAAATTTTGCATTTCCTTTGGAAATCGAGGTCCCAGAGTCTGGAGGAGGACAGGAGAGGCACAGGATCCACGTTGCCTGAAGTCTAGTGTAAAGTTTCCACCATCAGTGATGGTTTGGGGTGCCATGTCATCTGCTGGTGTCGGCCCACTCTGTTTCCTGAGATCCAGGGTCAACGCAGCCGTATACCAGCAAGTTTTAGAGCACTTCATGCTTACTGCTGCTGACCTGCTCTATGGAGATGGAGATTTCAAGTTCCAACAGGACTTGGCGCCTGCACACAGCGCAAAATCTACCCGTGCCTGGTTTACGGACCATGGTATTTCTGTTCTAAATTGGCCAGCCAACTCCCCTGACCTTAGCCCCATAGAAAATCTGTGGGGTATTGTGAAAAGGAAGATGCAGAATGCCAGACCCAAAAACGCAGAGGAGTTGAAGGCCACTATCAGGGCAACCTGGGCTCTCATAACACCCGAGCAGTGCCAGAAACTCATGGACTCCATGCCACGCCGCATTAACGCAGTAATTGAGGCAAAAGGAGCTCCAACCAAGTATTGAGTATTGTACATGCTCATATTTTTCATTTTCATACTTTTCAGTTGGCCAACATTTCTAAAAATCCCTTTTTTGTATCAGCCTTAAGTAATATTCTAATTTTGTGACACACGGAATTTTGGATTTTCATTTGTTGCCACTTCAAATCATCAAAATTAAATGAAATAAACATTTGAATGCATCAGTCTGTGTGCAATGAATAAATATAATGTACAAGTTACACCTTTTGAATGCAATTACTGAAATAAATCAAGTTTTTCTAAATATTCTAATTCACTGGCTTTTACCTGTACTACGCATGATTTGGGCATTATACGATAAAAATCAGCCAGACTGCAAAATCAGCGGTAAATACCACTCTTAAAATGGCGGCGCGCATTGCTAAGTAAAGTGCTGACATCACGCGAAAAGGTGTATGGATCTGCACCTCCAATAAAGCGTAACTTTTCCAAATATTGTGTCCTTTCCTGCGGACCAAGTCCTTTCCTGTATGCCTTTGGATCTATAACGCATTTTGAGGAGCTTTTCTGTGGTTTATCCATCGCAGCGTTTACCTCCGGGTGCTGCCAACATGGCCGCGTATCCGGGTTACTGCCCAGAACGTGACGTCGGTGAAAACCCTCTATACGTCACAAAATATAGTGTTGCAGGTTCAGGGCGGTATTTAATCAAATGCCTACGGTTTAAACCTGGTTTACCAAAGCCGTCTGTGACCAATGCTGGCTTTTCCCATTCCATCAAAAATTAAAAAAAAAAAAACTATTATTTGTTGAAAGATAAACATTAAATGGGGTCAAATTGACCACAAAGATAATAGCAGGGTGAAAACTAATACTAAATTACATTTCCTTCACTAAGACAAAAAATACATGTAGTGTCCAAATGACCACCAGTGAGACCTAGCCACGCCCATCATTCTCTACGTCTGCTTGATTTGGACGCCTGTGAATGATCCTGACCAGTAACAGACCAGTAACAGTTGATCTGAGAGTCCTGGCTTGATACGGTGGGTTAAAAAGACAGTTTTAACAGACCATACCATTCAAAGATCAGAGAGAGGATTCTGCATTAGAGTGTGTGTGTGTGTGTGTGTGTGTGTGTGTGTGTGTGTGTGTGTGTGTGTGTGTGTGTGTGTGTGTGTGTGTGTGTGTGTGTGTGTGTGTGTGTGTGTGTGTGTGTGATGATCAGGCCTGCAGAGGAAAGATTTAATTAGCAACCACAGAAGAGCCTGAAGAAGCAACTTTATTTTTGGGACGAGTTCAATCAGAATGAGATGCCTCTGATAAATCTGTGAAGATAAAAGCCAATTATTGTGCTCTCACTCCCAGCTTCCTGGCCTACATTTATTCTCATACAGATAAAAACCATGTGCTGATATAACTTTACTGTATGAACATGAAGTCAATGCTTTGCTCTGTGAAACAATCAGCATTTATACTAACGTTGGTCCTTTAGGAAACAGAACACACCGCTCTGCTCTGAGCAGGAAGTCCATGTTATTAACCCTTGTGTGGATGGTTGGAGTTTAAATAAGGCAACATTAACATCAAACTGGATGAGACTGAGTGGAATCGGTTCAAAGAAGTTTGTCTGAATTATCTTTTCTTAGTAAAAAAAAAAAAAAAAAATGGTTTAATTCAACATTGAGGTGTTCTGATTTCTACACATAAAATTATAAATTAGGGGGTGCAAATGGACAGGAAATTTCTAATAAATTTCCACGGAAACTCAAGCTCAGATATTTTGAGAATGTTAAAAAAATATAAACTTTTCATGGAAATATTTGGATTAGAACACAAATTGGGATTCAATTTAAATAACTGCTGCTGATATTTTAGGTAATGCTAAAATATATTTTCCCAACTGTATTTAAGGCCACCTTTCAATTCTGTAAACTCACCATTCTTTTTTTTCCCCATAAACTCATGGAAAATTTCAAACTTCGAAATTTCCCGAGTTTAAATGTATGTTCATATTTATGTTTGGATATGATGTTTAAAATTACTCCTATTTCACGTAAATTCCAATAAATACAGTAATTCCCATGAAACGTTTCTATTTTTGAATATTCCCAAAATTCCTGAGCTTAAGTTACCGTGGATATTAACGGAAAATGTTCCACCCTTTGCAACCCTAACCATAAAAGATAAAGTGAAAAAAAATGCTCATTAAAAAATAAAACCAAGACAAACACGAGGTAAAGTGACAGCTGTAACACAATGAGTACAAAAAGACTTATTTTTATTGAATCATTGCCTTTGTTGATGTTAAACTCACAGTCTTCCTATAGAATAAGTGTTTTACATTGCACAACGCCCACTTTAAACACACATGGGTCTGCTGCGAGGACACAAAAACCAAAAGTCCTGAAATCCACATCAAAGCACTGATTTTTAATTCTGCAGCTTCATAAACAAGTTTCTCTCTCTGTAGCTCCTCCCACTGCAGGAATGTTTCTCAGTGTTTCCTACACTCATGGTCCACGTCTCCTAAAGGACAAACATCTGTTCACAGTCACATCTTTCCCTTTTTGGTCCTTTATTGCAGCCTCAGCAGTACTGAGTGGAATATAGAGGCTGATGTCAAATTATTAATAATGCTGCAAAATGGGAAGCTCAGAAGTTCTTAAGAGTAGTTTTTATTCAAACTGGCCAGAAATTATTACCATTGATTGACAGAAGAGGGCCAGCACAACTTAACATTAGTGATGCACAAGATTATCGGCTGATATTGGCTTTTAAATTAATTATCGGACATCGGCCGACTGCAGGATCGGATATCGGCCAAAAATACAATATCGTGCATCTCTACTTCATATTAGGCCGGGGCAATATATCAAGATTTATTTCATACTTGTTTTAGGACTCACTGCTTTTACTACTGAGTGGTCCTAACCCACAAATTCCCCTAAACAAGCCACACTCAGACGTGCTGTCCCTTAGAGGAAAATAAGCTAAACGTAGCGCATATTGTGCAAATGTTTGTTAATAAATGTGCCTGTGTGACATTTTGCATCTGTAAATTGAACCCTTTAATCTGGTAAGACTTTATTGAGTTGAAAATATTGAGATTTAAATCATGTATAGACATTTAAAAAAAAATAATATTGAGATATTAATTATTTTGGTCCATATCGCCCAGCCCTACTTCACATTATGAAATTCAAGCCCATTTTCCCAGTACAACATAAGAGTCATGGACAGGAGTTTTTACTGGAAACTCAATAAATAACGTTGAAAAACATCAAAGGATCGACTGTGGAACTTCACAGAAAGACAAACGTCACTCAGACACGTCGAGTCCTCATCGTTTCATCGGTCTGACTCTGACGGTGTGTTCAGGTGCAAGACTGAAAACATCTTCCAGCATTAAACAACCTGGGCTTTGTTTCCAGCCTCAACATTTGTACAGTAGATACGAACGCTGCCTTTCAGGTGAGTTGTGTTGTGCAGTTTTCAGCAGCCACGTTGGCCTGAGGCACAAATACTTCCTGCTCATGTCTGAGTGTTAAAAAATGGAGATGTGGTGTGTTTGAAAGCGTCTGCAGGCTCTGAGGCTCAGATGCCTCTTGGCTGCATCTGAGTCTTTAATAGTGACGGTGATAGTGATCTCTGCTGCTGGCAGCACAACTGAGACGTTCAAAGACAAGTGAGGCATTCAAGTACCAAAGGGCGACACAGGGTTAGTCCTGCAGGGTCAGGTTCAGGGAAAACTTCACGTTCAGGTGTTTTCAGGGCTGTTGCCATGACAACATGGAGGAGTCTGAACTTTTTTTTTTGGAAAGCTGATTTAATTAAAGGATGCTAGGTTAGCATTTAAAGATAAAGAAAATCCCAGAACATTTGACAATTGTTTGAAAAGAAAAGTAATAAAGTCAAACTATTTGTACTAGGTTTAAATTAACTGAATTACACGTAGTGATTATAACACTTAAATCAGTGTTTTTCAACCTCAGGGTCATGTCCCCATGTGGGGTTACTCGGAATTCAAACAGAGTCACCTGAAATGTCTAGTAAATTACAATTATTATTGTTTTTTTTGGTTTGTTTTGTTTTTTTTACAATTTTTAAGTTGTTATTCTCTTTTAAATTAAAACACCAACATCAAATCTTGAACAAGTATATTCTATACTTTAACTTTCTGAAATATAAATCTAGTTAAAATAAAATACAGTAAAAAATGATTTGTGCTGGTGTATTCTGTATCTTGTCACTAATCCAGGTTAATCGCAACACAATATCACAAAAGATCAAAAACTAATTTGAGAAAAACAAAAAAAAAAACGTCTCTTGGGGTCGCTAGAAATTTGTGATATAAAAATGGGGTCATGACCTAATAAAAAAAGTGGGGGAACCACTGACTTAAATGATGTTATGGCCTTTACTTTAACTTTCAGCTCATCACACAATATTTCTCCTTTTTATTATTGTGTGCTTCTGAGTTACAGCATTACAATCAATGCCTCGTTTTGTTCGTGATATTATGCAATAATCATATGTTAAGAGCTACTCTGTCAGAGTTTCTTGTTATGAAAAATAAAAATAGATGCTCAAATGTAAGATGCGGTCATTTTGTTCTCAAATGTTACTGCAATGATCAAATGTTATTTTCAGTTTTATTGCTGTTATTTTTCCAGGAGATGTAGCCAAAGCCCTTACAGTTTGTAGGTAATGTAATGTAACACTAAGCCATGTCAGTAGGTGGCGCTATAACGCTGCTGTGTGACTGAAATACTGGTAGATTTCTGGTGTGACAGACTTTGCATGATTTGTAGCGCAGCTAAAAAAGTCTCATTGGTTTAGGCGATGGTGCATCATAACCAGACATTATTAATAATTAAGCACCAATAATTTGTTTCTACATTTTCACACTAAAAAAAACCCACTTTATTCTTAAAAGTCACGTGAACTCAAACTGTTTGTCAGTTGTTTTAGATCCGATAACTACATGATCACAGTTTGACTGATGTGGTAAATCAGTGGTTCCAAAACAGGGGTACGTGTAACCCTAGAAGTACAGGAGCACATTGCAGGGGGTACCCAGAAAAATGTAACAATTAATTTAAAAATAATCAGGAAATGTTCCTAGTTCCTTTTTAGGATATTATTTTGGACAAACCAACAGTACTACTGCTCAATAAAATAATATATTTTCTTGTTATTTATTGAAACAGGATTATTATATGCTGTAGAGGCCTTTTTATCAAACTTCTGACAATATTTAGTTACATTTTACAAATAAGACTGTATTTACTTAATATTGAAATAATCACAAAAAAATTGTAGTTTAGCTAAATTCCACTCATTGTTTTGAATTTGTAGATTCATTCTTAGGGAACCAATGTTTGAGACACATTTAGGGGTTTTAGAGAGCCCTCTGTTCCACAAATGAATAAGTATATGAAATTATGAAGAGGCTACTTTTGATATGAAGAGGGGCTACTAGTGATTTGCCCAAAATGCAAAGCGGGTACAAGGGACTAAAAATATAGGGAACCACTGGTGTAAATCAACTCACTGCTGCCCCCTAATGAATGCTGAGGGTATCACTATAATCAATGACATCATTTTGAGAGGAAATGATAATATTTCAGAGTGGTCTTTGTGTAGCTTGTGTTGTCAAACAGTTTTTAGCGTGACACTGATGTAAGCTAATGATCCATGTGGCTGTGATCCTCCAAACGGGACCATAAAAAAAGTCTTCTCTTCCGTCCTCTGATGTGTTGCTGATTCCTTAGAATCAAACGTGTTTTTAGGAAAAGAAAGTGAAGCTAGTGAAGCTGGTGAAGTCGCTCCAGTCTGAGTCGGGCTCTGTTTTTCTAGCCGAGTGATCAAAGAATACACGAACGGTTTGATTTCTGGCTGATTAAATCTCTGCTCTGATCGTCTTCCACTGGGGTAGAGAGACTCACACACTTTTCCTGCCAAAAAAAACCCTTCTTCTTCCTCACCCGTCCTTCATGATCACATGCAGAGATAATTTCCTAATGAGGAAACGCCTCCATCTCTCAGGGGAGCAGAGCCTCTCCCTCCTCGGCCCACAGGAGGTCCAGGGTCTCGGCCTGCCTCTGCTCCCTCTGGTGGATCCTCCGCAGGCGCAGGACATAGAGCAGGATGGCCAGCACCACCACCAGGATGCACAGCGAGAACAGGTGGTGGTTGTACACGAAGGACGAGCGCAGCCAGTTGGGATGGTTGGGGCGCAGCATTTCCTGCTGCAGGTCTCTGGAGACACACAGGAAGAATGTGAGCAGCACATATATGGGATCACAGTCTGCTGAGTCGTATTTAGAAAGATGCTGAGTCACCTGAGAGGCAGGAAGCGGGTTTTGAACAGGATGGCCCCAAGAGTCCACTGGACTTCTTTATCGTAAACGAGCTGAGCTGTTCTCAGGCTGGTGTAGTCGGAGGGAAAACGGAAACCAGAGTGGAGCACTTCATACATCCAGGCCGACTTAAAGCACTGATACCTGCAGAACAAACACCATCAGTGACGTCAGGAAAAATATATACTTTCCCTTTTAAATAAAACTAAATGATCTACACCTACAGATTCAGACACACAGATGTGTTTTATGCACCCTCGGCTTGACTGTAATAGTAAAACAAAAGGCTCTCATACATGAACAGTAGCTGCAGGAATGAGCGCCGTCTGCTGGGGAAATTTTGATTAAAGATTTTCATTCTCATTTCTACTGGTGAATGAAAATGAGACGTGAGAAACAAAACCAACATAAGATGTGAAAACTCATTTACACACAAACCAAATATTAGACTCAGTGGTTCTGAAACGTTCATGGGCGTTCCCCACTTTGAATAACTTAAACTTTCAACTCCCACCTGTGGCCATTTCCCCACAAATAATCCTGACAAATAACACATTTTCAAATTAATTGAACAAACTGAACAAGTAATGTCATATTTCATAGTAAATCAAAAACTAAATCAAACTAATCACCTGCATAAAAACGAATGTTTAAGTGCAGAAGCCAAAAATACAGGAAATACCATTGTTTGCAATCTGTGCCAAAAAACTTCAGAAAACCAAAAAAGACAATTCAGTTTCCAACACAGTCTAATAATTTAATGCTCTTTTATTTTCTGCTCCATTACAAGGTTATTCATTATTACTTTCTTTGTGTGTAGGTGTTGATTTTAGTGTTTATTGTTTTTATTATCAATGAAGAAAGGTGTACAAGAATATTGGCATGAAATGGAAAATGTCCTCCTGTTTGTCGCACCCCACCTGTCATTTCTTGATTCCCACCAGGGGGCGCACCACACACTTTGAGAAATTCCCAAACTTTTTCTGTTGCGCCCCCTTTGAAGAATGAAAAACTCTTAAGGCCCCACCCCCATCATTATGAAAAAAAAAAAGTATCTTTTTTGATAAAAAAAAAAAAAAAGTTTCTTTTTTGATAAAAAAAAAATAATAACTTAAAAATTTGGAATCACATATTTTAGAACAATAATAAAGCTCTTTTTTTTCTATTTTTCATGTTCAAGGTTCAGCAAGGCCATTCTCGCACCCCCACCCCCTGCAATGAGGTCAAAGGTCAAACCCCCTAGTTTGGGAACCACTGGACTAGGGGCTAAAAGTGGCCGTGGACCCGTTTTCAATGGGTCTCATTTTGCTTCAGCAAACAAAGGATCGAGCTTGTACTTTATTTTGAAGTGGGTCTGTTTTTAGTATGCATCATCAGTTACAGCTCTTACAGGTGCTCATAATAAAATAGATCAGTGGTTCCCAAACTGAGGGGTGCGTGACACATGACAGGGGGACGCGAGTGATGCGTGGGAACTGACTTACTGAACACTGAGCATGAAAAATAGAAAAGCATATTTTTGGTGCTTTGTCCTCAAAGAACTTTATTAATACTATTCTTAAAGTTAGTTTTGAAGAACAGTCACCATTTCTTTATAAATATTTTAATAACTGTTAAAAAATTTTTTACCAATTTTCTAAAATTGTTTTTGTGTAAATATTTCATTCTTTAAAGGGAGGCGCATCAAAAAAAACTTGAACCACTGTATGGAGGTAGATTTGTGTCTTTTTTATTCAATAAAAAATATTTCAAATTAAAAAAAAAAACAAAAAAAAAACACTTTAATAAAAAAAACAACAACTTTTTAACCAAAAGTTTACTGAAATCAAAAATAAACATTTTCAATCAAAGGAACAAGTGTTCAAAGGCAATTATTTGGGTGTATTTTTTTTATTTTTTTTATTGAATATCTACCTCCATACTGTAGAGAATTTCTTTAAAATCTATTTTTGTTTACCTACTTATCAAATAAAACCATGTTTTTGTATTGCATCTTTTCTTCTTGTCTGAGGTTTTAGATTAAAAACTACTTTGCTCTCAAAATGAGCTTTTGTCTGTAGCATCAGCATCTAAACAAATGTAATTTTATCATCACAGTATGAGATTCTGTTTATTATGTTAAACTTTTAACAGCAACATCTTTAAAAAATAATTGAAAAAAAACATTTTCACAGCTACTGTGAACATGCAGCAAATCTTTTAAAAAAAAATGCTGAATCATGATGAACCCACTTTAATCTGCTGATGTCGGCCTGCTGAGAGAAAAGCTGGTTGTCCAGGCGTTGTTTCAGAGTTGACCACTTGGTGGAGCAATAGTCCTGTTAAACAAACCAGAATCACAGTGTGTCAGAATAAATAAACTGGTGCAGGTTGCATGTGTATGTGTGATGTACCTTAGCTGCCTGGGTGTACCTCTGGCTGTCGTACCTCCCTCCGATCCTCAGCACGTCCTCCATACAATAATAAAACTCAGAGAAGCCGTAAAACTCACTGTTGCTGAAGTTGATGGGAGCCTGAAAACAAGGCGGTGCATTGATAAACGTCAGCTGTTCTAGTCATAGTAGTACACAGTTATACTGCACCACACACACTGGACCAGGGGTTCTCCACCTTTGGGTCAGGGCCCCATTTAGGGCCATGAGACACTGTGAGGCGGTCACTAAATGCTTTCAAGAAACGAAGAATATTTTTTACCAGTATTTTTACAATTTTTCTGCAACTACACCAAACTTGCCATATTTTAACCTATTTTCATCACTTTTTTTATGCCATATTTTGCTCCTTTTAATGCATTTTTGCTACATTACTCCAATTTCTGCCACTTCTCTATCAAATTTAAATGCCTTTTCTGCACATTTTTTCCACTTCTAAGACATCTTCGGCACTTATAAACTCTTTCCACCACTTTTCCACCTAAAGTCACATATGTTGATCCAGTATTGTCACTTTTAAACTCTTTTCACCATATTTCATGCTTATTTTTGCCATTTTAACCACATTCATGATTTGTCATGCCTATTATTTTGAAACTAATTATTCCTACTTTTTAAATTTCATTACCCCAACCCTCCCTCCCCTCATTTCTGCCACTGCCATTATTGACACTTTTTCCTTTCTGTTTTGGCCACTCTAATTTGCAACATTGAACCAATTTTTTTTTGGTCACTTTTGACCCATTTTATTTCTAATTAGAACAAGGATTTATATCTTTGAGTTTTACATCTTTATGACTATATATAGTCATAGTATATATACAGTATGACTATATACTATGGCACAAATAATATTAGACTTCCTGGATAACAGTGGATATTATTGAGATAAATAAATAAATGTAGTTATCACAGATTCATAGAACAATGGACCATCATTTTGCTGACTTTATGGATGGGCCCCAAAAATCTCTCCCCTTTATTCCCCCTCATAGATGGCCCTGTCTCCACATGACTGTTCTTCAATGTTCATGTCTGTGTTCAACTACCTTCAGCTAGAGTGGGGGTCCCCTGTCTCTAACACCTTTATTTTGGGGGTTGCGGGCTGATAAGGTTGAGAACCGCTGCACTAGACCTCCAGAATAAAAGCATGAGAGCCCCCACCTGGTAGACACCTCGGGGTGACATGGTGCCATTGTGGAGGCCCAGGAAGGGTCTGACCGCCGCCTGACACCGGGCCCAGTCGCCCTGACCACGGAGGTAAAGAGTGCGGTTGTCCCTAACCACCGTCTCCGAGAGGTCAAAGGGCAGGCAGGGGTCCAGGTACGGTTTGTTGTCACTCAGGCCAGTCTGTGCAGTGAAAAACCTGAAGAAGAAAAATGGTTTTCTGAGCGGGATACAAACTATGTTCTCAACCCTGATCAACAAATAATCCAGTTTACTTTTCTGTGACAGTAGTCTTTGGGTTTTATTGTGAAGTCCACAAATGTACAAGCAGGAAGAAAAAAAGCTTGAGTAACCAAAAAACAACACTGTTGCTGCAGAAAAAGCAGCAAGAAAGGAACGCAGGCAGAGAATTGATGGCTGTTCATGTGTAAATTGGTGAGATATTAATTTATGGGAGAATGAATGGACACTGATCAGTTTCACTTTATGAAGACAGAGCTTGTCTGTGGTTCAGATGCTGCGTTCATACAGCTCAGCCTACATGATAAGGTGGACAATATTTGTATTATCTTACAGGACTGAGGCTATAAGTGTCACCACAGAAAACATGAATGAACATATCGTCGAACGTTTCCTCTCCTGCACAGTCCTTTTTTATTATCTTGATATCATGTTTCTTCATATGAGTATAAATAAAATACAAGGTAGTAAGGATTAATGCACAAAGTAACAATAAGCACCAGCTCAGATATTAGGAGGCGGGGCTTTATACTGGATCAGCACTGGTGTGTGTTGCACCTGTTCTTGGTCACTGTGTTGTTGACCAGCAGGTCCTCGTAGCGCTGCCTGGCCATGTTCCCTCCAAAGCCCAAAAAAGTGGTGACATACACTCTGTACACATGTTGTGTGTGTTCGACGTCGCAGCCCAGATTAAACTCTGCCAGGACGCTCTTCCCCGCCTCTTCCTGAAGGACACACACGCACGCTTCACTTTAACACAGACTCCACTCCGCTCCCTGCGGCCTCGCTCTTACCTCCTGTAAGGAGCTGAACGTGATGGCGCTCGGCACCTCATAGGCAATCTGTAACGAGGCTCCACCCATGTCCATGATGCCGACTGTGCGCCGCCTGCTGATTGGCTGCTGGCTCTGTGTCCCAGTGGTCACCTCAACTGTAGCATCCTCTGTTAGATAATTAAAACACATAGCACAGGTTACACCCAGGATGAGAAAGAAACATGGAAGTGAAACCTCAGATGAACGTAAACCAGTGCTCCCCAACCTTTCTTGGATTGTGACCCCAATTTAATATAACAAAGTTCTGGTGACCCCAAAAACATTTTTCTTCCTTCGAGAATTAGTTTTTGTTTAAATCACGTTTGATATCCTGTGTTATAAACACAGAGCAGCAGGATTAGTGATTTAAACAAAACAAAAAACATTTATATTATATTAATTCATTTATAATTTATTACATTTTTATCATATTATTATTTGTTATATATATTAATCTTTTATCTTATATATTATTATATTTTAGATTCATATTTAAGAAAGTGAAAATGTAAAATACAATTTTTTTTAAATATTGTGTCGTTTTACTCAGTAACTTTTTTTTAATCAATTAATAAACATTCCAGGCGACCCCACATGGCGTCACGACCCTAAGGTTGAAAAACACTGATGTAATGCATCCATTTGATGTGGATTTATAATTTCACTCTCACCTTCATCAGCGTGTTCAAAGCGACCCAGGACAAAGTTGATGCCAATCCATGCGTAAACTCCTACGCGTGTCATGTGACACACAAACACAAACACAGCTGGTTGTCAGAGATCATTCGTCTTTCACTAGAATTATTTCATTCCAACGAGTCAGCACTTTTACCTTCTTGTTTTCCAGAGATCACTTCTGCATGTGAGCCAGAAAACAGAAAATCAAAGTCGAGAGGAACGTCAGTGACCAGGTCCTCCAGGATGGCAGACTGTTGGCTGGAGACAGCAGAGCTTTTCAGCATCTCAGACTGACCAAAAATCTGTCCCTTCATGTAATTCAGTATAATCATATATAATATATAATCATATACTATTCAGTAAAGAGCAAGTCAGAAGTCTTAACTGTTGTTAATAAAACTAGGAAAAGGCAGAAAAGTTGAGGTTTACTACAGATGTTGAAAAAAAAGTGTTAACCCTCCTATTATCCATGGGGTCAATTTGACCCTCAGGGTTCTCTCCAGCACTGTTGAGCGTAGGGGCCTCGACCTTGTAATTTTTTTGCCCTATGGAGTGATTACACTCCTGTGTTCAGGCTTGAAGAAGACATCGGCTTCATTCTGTTCTGTTTTTTTCGACCCGATTAAAGCTCTACTGTGTGCATCCTCCGCACGCGCACGTGAGTGTGCGTGTTTCAATATTACTGCAGATCCCACATAATACCTCATTTAATTTTGAAAAGCACATCTTGGAATCAGTCTTTTGAATAAAATGTTATTTCTTGTCTCTACAGTGTGTAGTATTTATTAGTAGAGGACCTACACCAAGGATGAACAACTCTTTACTCAGCACTCAGAAAAACAGAAGTAAACAGCATTTTCTAGCATGTTGGGATGATGTACTGAAGGGGGAGTGTTCATCGGCGTGTCAGACAGGCTAATAGGAGACAGAGGCAAAATCGAAGCGTCATAAACTGTGTGCTACAGAGGGACATTACTTTTAAGTTTTTTTGATATTTGCTGCATTTTCCAAACAATTTTCGGTAGCATAGTTATTTGAGTATTAGGGATGTAACAAATAATCGTAAGGCATATAAAAATCGATTCATAGGTATCACGGTTGATATCAATTTTCTGAAAATTGAATCGCAGTACTTTTTTTAACCTATATATTTATCATTCTCTTGTTCAAATGCTGAGGCTGCGGGCGCAATCTGCTACTACTTTCTTTCTGGCTGCCTTCTACTCTTAAATATGTTCATAAAAGATTCCTTACCCCTTTAGCACTGAAAGAATATCTGTAATAATAAGTGAATATCTGTAAAAGTCACATTTTTCTATTAGCTCTGTCTGCTGGCATAGCATCTCTTCTTCACTGCTAGATTAGCTGCATGCCAACTGACCTCTGCTGGTCCAAACAAATATCTGACGTAAATACAATGCAATGACTGTTAGGCACAAAATACATTTTCAGTTGCACTTTTAAAAAGAAAAAGAACTATTATGCAGTTTTGCATTGTTTACTATAGAACCAGAATTTCAATTAATAGGCTTCTTCATTTGTATTATTCCTTTATTTATTTCATTCAAGATTTATATTTAGTTAAATTGGATTGTTTTGAATAGTTAATCAAGGGATTCGTTTGACAATGAAAAATAAAAGGAAAATAGTACAGTATTTTCTAGTTTTTTCCCCCCAAAAAATAGGAATATTTTTCAATCATCATTTGTCTACATTCCCATTTTGTAAAATAAACCGTGAGAGAATCGTATTGTGAACCCAGTATCATGAATCAAATCGTATCGGGAGTTGAGTGAATCGTTACATCCCTATTGAGTATGCTATAGAATGGTACTATGTGCCTGGTAGTGTCACCAATATCAATTAATGTGGTTCATTCAGTGAGAGCCATGAATGTGCACCCCAAATTAGAAGTGATTTGGATGAAACATTTTCAAGATACACTAACTGAAAGTTTGACCTGATGGCGGTGCAGGAAAGGTCATATCATCACCACAACCAATAGGGTTAATACTCTTATGGTTATTAATGTGGGAATTTGAGAAGATTTGGATGAAAACTATTCAAGATAAATTAATTCTATTTTAAAAGTTTGGCCTGATGGTGGCGCTAGAGAAAAGGGCATGGTTTCATTATCAAGAGGTTATTTATGTATTCAACCTATAAACAAAGTGCCTGACACCAAAACTTAGTAAAAAAAATTCTGAAAATCATTTTCTGGAGGCAAATATCCCTGAGGTCAGATTGACCCCAAGAGTAAAATGTGTTAGTAATATCTGAAGACAATAGGAGGGTTAAGTGGCATTGGAGGGATTGGACACACGTGGCCATGTGTTCACCTGTCAGACAGCAGGCGCATGCCGGCGGTGCACAGGATGTAGAGTGGAGTCTCCTTGTGTTTGCTCTGAGGGATGTGAGCAGCAGCAAAGCTGAGCAGAGGATGGAGGTAGTTGCTGGCCTGAGTTGGACTGTTCGCCAAGGTGGAGATTCCTGAGAAGAACAAATGAAATAAGTATGAAAAAGAAACAACATTTTTGAAGCCATTCGGGCGGGGGGAATAAATAAATGGATAAATAATCTTGAGAAACACAGAAACTGGCAAGTTCAGTTTATTAGTTTTTTATTCACGTACATCCTTTTTGAAAATGTGTCACAAAAACACAGTGGATCAATGAATGGACACACATTTTACTAAGGCTAAAGACTTTTAAATTACTTACTTGCATTATTAAACTACAGTAATGTGTGATGAAAGAATAGTCAGAGCAGCACCGCCCCCACAGCACTGCACAGTTCCACATGGAGCTGTCAATCAATGCTCACTGAGGGCTGAGAGGAGGAAACCTAGTCCCTCCTTCCATCTTTTATAGGAGGGGCGTGACCAACAGTGACTGTTAGTGATGTCACTTATCCAAAAAGACGTCACTGATCTAATGTCAGCCAATAGCAAAATTCAATTGTAATAGCCATCGTTCAACCCACAGAGGGCAGTCACTGCCATTTTAAAACTAATAAACTACATTTAAATACTCAGAATAATATCTGACGAGTGGGACTAGGATCAATAAACTACATTACGTCATACCTAATAATACATGTAATCGGCAGAAAAAAGTGATTTTAGGGTGTTATTACACTTTAATGTGAAACCTCAGGGGCCGGTACTACGAAGCTGGATTTCCTTCTATAGCACCAACTTCCAGTATTTATTTGGTGTGTTCTGTACTGCGACGCTGGGTAACTTCTCACCGGGGTAAATCCCCATGGTAACTTAGGCTGAATGGCTAACCTGGTCAGGAGTAGGTTAAGTGCTAGGATAAGATTCCAGCCAGGATAAGGCCCCACCTCCTGACAATCAGTTTCTCTTCCTTTCTTCCTGCTTTTGCTGCAGCAACAGTGTTGTTTTTAGTATGAATTTTTATTCAATAAAATTATTTTTATTTTAATTCTTCATATTTTTAAAGAATTATTCCTCAATTGTAACAAAAGTTGGTCTTCACGGTTTCTCTGATTAGTCTGACACTGCAATCTCCACCTGTTTCATATGAGTGTGAACGTAGCTTGGCAGAAATCACCTGGCTACAGTGAACGTGTTTATAACCAGCTTCATAGTACAGCTGCTCTATGGTGGAGAATGTTTGGTTAGGTGAAGCTAACGGAAAGATATCCAGGATGAATGTATCCAGCTTTGTAGTACAGGCCCATGATGTCTGATTACTATAAACACACCGTTTAGATAAAAGCTGACCTTTGCCTATGTGATGACCTGTTGTTTCGATCAATTGGGATAAAAGTGTGACAAATCAACGCACCAAGACCAAGTCCCTAAGACTGTTTAATTACTCAAATGTGTAATATATAGAAAATGGCTTATCGTCCCAATGCTTTCTGAGGTAGATCCAAATGTATTGACTGTGTTTTCGTGAAAGGCCATAAAACTTCAGAGTTGACTTCTGCAAGACAACAAGCTTAATAAGACTTGTTACATCATGCCAGGGTTCAAAGTGCCATGAAATCTTTAACAGCTGCTCTAATAAACAAAGTAATCTAATCACTCACTGAGATTAAGCTGAGCCATCAGACCTGAAATGTCCTCAAAAGTCATTGAATAATCAAGTATTGATTATTGAGTCTTCAGTTGGACTTGATCTAAAATTGAGAAAATAATTTTGTTCGGGCAAAATATGCGCAAATTATTAACGAGTAAAGTTTTCTAGCTAGCTATGAAAACGTGAAATGGTGCATATCTCGGTCAAATTAAAAGCTAACAACACCAAATCTGAGATCCTTAGTTGGCATGTGACTGTGAGGAAATGCGCCAAATTTGAATAATATAGGCCACTAGGGGGCGCTACAAAAAACGAATATTTATATCTCTTAAATGGCAAGACCAATATTTACCATATTTGGAGGGTATGATCTTGCGTCCCTCCTGAGGCGATATCTCAAAGGTATTCGCGATTGGTCAAAGTTGGCGTGGCTTATTACATCATAACACAAATAAACAAACATTTATTTCTGCTGAACTATTATGTTGAGGGCAGTGAAATTTACAGGGTAGATATAGAAGACCACACAAACCACCCATACCAAAAATTGCACCACTAGGTGGCGCTATATTTCCAAAAACATTTTGGCCTTTAACTTTCACATTTTAATTCACATCTTCAAAAACTTCATATTCCATAGTTCCCTATATAGAGGCACATCTTCTAACATAGGCCACGCCCACTTCCTTGGCATATTGCTTTTTGTAAGTCATTACATATCAAAAACCTACTTTTTCGAATTACTCCTTGGGGTTTTGTCTACTCGGCATAAAACTTTTCACGTAGAGTCTTCAGTTGGACCTGATCTAAAGTTGATAAAATAATTTTGTTGGCTCAAAATATGCGTGAATAATTACTGAGTAAAGTTTTCTAGCTAGCTATAAAAATGCATAACTGTTGCATATCTCTGTCAAAATAAATGCTAACAACACCAAATCTGAGATCCTTTGTTGACATGTGACTGTAAGGGTATAAGCAAAATTTTAAGAATTTACACCACTAGGGGGCGCTGCAAATATGGGAAATGTATATCTCATAAATGGCATGACCAATTTTTACCAATTTTAGTGGGTATGACCTTGGGACGCTATTGGGGCCATACCTCGAAGTTAATTGCGATTGGTCAAAGTGGGTGTGGCTTATTACAACATAACACAAAAATAAACAAACCTTTATATCAGCTGAAATATTATGTTAAGGGCTGTGAAATTTACAGGGTACATATATAAGAGCACACAGATCACTCACACCAAAAAGTGTACCACAAGTTGGCGCTATAATGGGTGCAAATGCATTTTGGCCTGTAACTTTCACATTGTAAATCACATCTCCCAAAACTTCATATCCACCTGTTCACAGCAAATGGCACATTGGCCTGTGTCCTGACGCTCGCCACGTGACGTACTTCCACGAACTCCGCAAAACCTGGGGGCCGAGTCGCGCGGGAAGGCTTGGCCCCCTTTCATAACTGTGTGCAGTTCTAGTTAGTACTTGTGTATTTCTAAATCAGTAATTTCACTTGTCCTTACGTATGTTTTTAAAAAAGTTAAGTAATTCAATACATTTCTACACCCAACCGCACTGAGTAAACTATTATTTTTTGTTTTAAAATGATCAACAAACATTATGAAACTACAAAAAATGAAATGACCAGACAACAATAAAATGCATCACATCATAGCCGAGCAACCAGATTAAACGTTATGCACCGTGCTAAAACAGCATTAAATGGAGGTTATTTTCTCAGAGCATCGACAGAAGAAGAATTAGCCTAGCTTATACTGCTGCTTATGTGGACCAAAGTGAAGCATGGACGGTATAGGAGAGTCCAGAGAAAACACCACAGGAAAGAGAGGATGATGATGATGCAAATCCCTGGCCACATCTATTTGCATTTAAAAATAGGAAAAGCAACAATATCATAATGCAATGTAAACTTTGACTACCTTTTTAAGTTTATACATGAGATGTTTACTGTATGCAAGGGAACTGTGGCAAGACTTATTACCAAAAATAAACATTAATATAGGAACTTTTACTTTAAGTACCATTTAATTGAGCTAATTTTACTTGTACTTGAGTATTCTATGTCTGACTTACTTCTACTTGAGTACAATTTCAATCAAGTAACAGTACTTCTATGTAGAACCAGCTCCCAGTCTTAGTACGGGAGGCTGCTTTCCTCTCCATCTTTAGGGCTAAACTCAAACTTATACCATATAATAGCGTTAGCCGTTAACCTAACCACTAGGAACAAAGCCTTAAACCTAATAAACCTAAAAATAGGACCTGAAAACTAAGATTATATAGTAGAACACCAACATTATATTCAAACACAATCCACCATCTACACATAGCTCTAATGGGATGCAATGGGATGATGTCCAGTCAGATACAGTTGTGCCGGGTTGTAGACAACCCCCCACTTCTGTCACTCGTTGCATAACCCATCATACTGCTCACATTGCTTCACACCATTTACACTGATGTCCACCCCATATATCATTATATGCGACCAATACAAGACGAAAACTTGTCTGTAATGGTAGCATTTCAGAGCATGGAGGATTCTGCAAGACGTTTAATGTTAACCCAACCACTAGGAATGAGTGTATCATATAGTTTTTCCTGCAGTTTGTGCCTTCTCCTCGCCCTCTTTTTAGTTTCAGGTGTCTTGATGCTAAAGCTGGCGGTTCCTGATCAATGGTTCGTTGCTAAACTACTCTGGGACACTCGAATGGACTATCATTCTATCCTATTCTGTTTGCCCTGTTGTTCACTAACCCAACCAGTGGAAGCAGATGGCTGCCACCTCTGAACCTGGTTCCGCTGGAGATTTCTTCCTATAAAAAAGAAGGAGTTTCTTCTTCCCACTGTCGCTAAATGCTTATTTATATGAATCTTGTTGGGTTCTTTCTTTCTTACTATGGACTATATTTTGTTAAGCGCTTTGAGATTACTTTGTTGTAATATGCGCTATATAAATAAAGTTGAATTGAATCGAATTGAGTAGGACATATCAATACTCTTTACACCGCTGACTGTTGGCAACCAAAGTCAACTTAAAACAATAAATCATGACAGAAATAAATACTGTAGAAATTGATTATTAACTTAACCTTTTCAAAGCTGAGCCTGAACGCATATTTTGTTTTGCAATTGTGTGTTTTCAAATCGGAAAACCAGAGAGAGTAGATAACAGTAAGGTGTGTGTGATGGTGTGTGGCATGTGTGTTGGCTTTAATTACTGGCAATAATAAGTTAAGTAATAGTATAATTATACTAGACAATAATACTTTTTGGTCAGTAATAGTGTGACATGTACTAATGTACAAATAGAGTGACTCTTTTATTGAGAGTGGAGAGGGGCAGGGTCAAGCTGACTAAAAACTATGTTACAAAAACAATAAGTAGTGAAATCAATACTTGTAGTTTATGTTTTAAAAAATGTACATTATGTTTGCTTTGCTTACAAAAAAACAGGAACTCACCTGGTTTGATCTTTTTCACGACGGGCTTGTGGTCGCGGTCCCTCATCTGCCTGATGTCCAGCAAAGTGTGGGGGTTCCCATTGTGGGGGGGCCAGTAGTACACAAACACTCTGGATCCGCTGCTGCCACAGTCCACCACGATGCCATAATTCAGAGCCGCGTTAAGGACGTCAGTGGCTTCCATGGACTCTGCGATAGAGAGATATCTGCAACAAAAACACGTTAGGAAACCAAGGAGATGAACACAATTTGCATGTCACAAGGCGATATATCCTGATACAAAAGAATACGCTATTGCAATGTCAATAATTACAAATTTCACCTCTACAAGTACAAAATGGTATGAAATTAAAAATATATATATTTTAACTTGCAAGAACAAGTAAATGGTAACCAACTGTAATTCAAGTATCAATATAAAAAACAAGTGGTATGTTTATCAAACTGTCAAATTACATTTTTCAAAGAAGTTTAACTTTTGCTGCTAAAACAACCCAGTATGTTTTATGAAAATAAAGTACAACCAACTTCCAAACTAAAATACATTGAGTGGTGAGGTAGTTTAACGAGGTCTGACACTAGTGACTGGGCGTCACTAGGTGCTATATATGCATATGTTAGTGCAATTAAATACATTTTTTTATAAAAAAAATAAATTAAAAAATTAAAAAAAACATGATTAAACAAATCTATTTAGACATTTTTTGGATTGATACAATAATTGCGTAGTGAAATATTGCAATGTATCACCAAATTGATTTTTTCTTACACCCTTCGTGCTGACTTAGTTCAAATGTAAGGCCAATTTAATCCTGCATGGTGTGTCTTATACTGCTGTTCTGACCATTAAAACATCATCTTCTTGTGCTGATAGAAACCAGTGTTGGTTTGATACTTACTAACATGTGAACAACATTCAGATGGAAGTGTTTTACTTCTGACATAACCTGTCCTTTATATGGGAACACCTGCGGTGACTCTCACCAAACTCACAGGAGGCTGAGACCAGTCTGGCAGCAGTTCTCAGAAACCTGGTTATCTATGAGCACATTTTCTAAAGAATGTTCAGCCTTTACGACCCACGAGCTTTAAAGAGCCTTGGTTCCTTGATATCCAATTATCCTGCCTTGGATTACCAAAAAAAAGGGCGGGTATACACAAACTGTACACTCAAAGTACTGAAAGTAAAGTATCAAAAACTTATCCTCCATACAGACTTTTCAATTTAAAACAAGTAGTTTTATCAGGATTTTACAGCAACTCATTGAAGTGTCTTTTAGTTATTAATTCTTCACAATCTGAGATAACGGGTACAAGCAGTAGGGTCTCCAAATTTCCATGAAAAACAGACGAAAAAAAATCAGAATTCATGTTACAATCTAAAATGTAAAAAGCAATCTGTCCGCTTTTTTTTTTTTTTTTTAATTTCTCTTAACACACTATTGATTGACTGAATGTCTAGACTGGGACAAAAGACAAATATGTCTATTTCCACCCACAATCACTTGACTAGTGATCATGTTATCCTGTGACTGAAAATGAATGCAGAGCTTCATCTGAAGTGTGTTTTTAATGTATTGTGATGAACAAGCGCTTCAGATTATTATGACTGCATTTAAATCTAAAAAGGCACTGGTACAAAGACACTGTTGGCTAATGTTGTATTAGTTCAACTGGTGATCATTTTACCAGATGCCACATCAGGACAAAAGCATTGCACCTCCAATCACACGACTGTGAGGGATTTTGTGCCAAACTGAAAGTAATTTGCCGGTTGGCGGTTATTAAAGGTTTCACAAATACTGCTTTGGGATCATATCACACATTTCCATGGGATTTTTCGTGTTAAACAGGTGCTGAGGGACTAGCACTGTGGCTAACGTCACTCTTTCAACAAAATCTCACGTTATTTCAGCATAAACATTAACTTAAACTATCTGAAGCATATGAAATGTAAAATTAATAACTGCAGTAGGGCTGTCAAATACAAACAAAAGTATCGTAAACCATTTACATTTGCAAAAGTATCAATATATCGATATACTTCCCACCAACCCTTCCCTACCTATTATTGACTTGTTAACATAGTTAAACTTTCTTTTTGCACAACTCTTTCTTATTATTTTTATTATTATTATTATTATTATTTAACCTGTGGTCCTATTAAATATTACATGTTGTAATTGGGGGTATTTTTTGATTTTTTTCTTGTTAATGAAAATGTATCTATTATATTTTGTGGTCCTTTTAAAAAAAATGGTATCGGTATCGAGGTGAAAATGTTAGTACCGTGACAACCCTAAACAGTAGTTTACTTTTTGGGCCTATACAACAAAGCTAGATTTTCCCGTTATCACGCTAACTTCCAGGATTTAATCAGCGTGTGTTGGATGACATTGCTGGCTAACGTCTTACAGAGCTAAATCACCATGGTAATTTAGGCTGTTCTGGATAAAATTTGAGCGAGTACAAAAGCCCCGCATCCTGACCAATCAGCTTTCTTAGAACACGAGCTGTCCAAAAAAAGGAGGATCATTGTGAACACGTCTCTGTGAAGATCTGATGTGGCGCCGACAGGAGAAAGAATATTTAAACATTGATGCAATCCTTTCATTTACCCATGACATCCTATAGGAAACAGACATTTTTATCTGATGGACTGATAAAGTAAAATAACTCAGCTGATAAAGCCTTTTCCGTGATTGGTCTGACGCTGTAATCTCCTCCTCTGTTACAAGAGCGCGCACATAGCCAGGCTGAAATCAACTCGCTTAACTTAGCGAGTTGTAATCGAGATTCATAGGACAGCTTCTGTCTGGCGAAGAATGTTTGGTTAGGTGAAGCCACCTAACGGCAATAAATCCAGGATATAATTATCTAGCCTCATAGTACAGGCCCTTATAGCCCTATTTAGCATGTTTGGTACAATTTCAGAATGTTTGACAGCCAGTAAAGTCATTTAAATAGGTAAAGATGATGAAAGTGTAAAGTGATGTGAACATGACGCCCAAATGAATAAATCCTGAAACAGAATTTGGAAAATTTCTAAATGCAAAATCTGACGCCCTAAAGCAGGAGAGAGCCTTTCCTATGGTCTGTTGTGGGCATCTTTAAATATCACCTTCGATATAGTGCTAATTAAAAAATACAGTAGAAGCAAAAAGCATCATTATACTGAAAGTGCCAAAAAGGTCTGTGTTTGTTCATGTGGATTTGTTGGGTTTTTAATTTTTTCTTACAAATGTTATACTTTGATAGCGCTTCGAGATGACCTTTGTTGTATCTTGCGATATACAAATAAAGTTGAATTTAATTGAATTTAATTGAATTGCGTATCGCTGCAACTCACACTTACGTACATTTAACACACATGAACATCTAGTCACTTTACTCCTTGACTCACTTGTTGATTTGGACTCCGGGCCCTCGCCGGGGGCCCCACAGCTGCCTCTGGTAGGTTCCCAGGAGAAGGAGGACAGAGGTGATGAAGAGGAGCAGCAGCAGGAGCAGCCTCTGGCGGGGAGCACAGCCGAGCGACAGCAGGGACACGCTGCAGTACCATGATGGCGGCAGGCAGGAGAAGGTGATCCTGAGCAGAGAGAACACACTCATCAGCTCTTTAAATCACACAACATCCATTCTTTAAGCAAGTATTTGGTTTGGATGCCTTTTATCAAAAACACATTTAGATTAATGTGACTAAATATACATTTCCAATTCTTACCAACGAGTTCAGTGTTTATTGGCACTATTTTTACCCAAATAAAATGATTTTTACCAATGAAATATTGCAGCAGAATAAGTTATTTTTGGCTGGAAAGCTGCAAAAAATATCTACAAAATAATAGATAAAAGTGGTTAATGTCCCAGAGTGCGAAATGACTCGTCGATGTAGTGAATCTTCTGCAGAAGTGTCATCAAGGTCTTACCGTGCCATGTGTCCAAATCAGCATAAGCACCGTCGTCACCTCATGGTGCCTGAAATGTGATCCCAATCCAGTGCTGACTTCTTTCTTCACGTTTCTCCTGCTTGGAGAAAATGAAAGAGAAAGCTCTGAACTGTGTTAAAATGATTTACTGTCCTTTCATCATACTTTCAGACAATCACAGGCTGCAATTACAGAAATAAACTACTGGTTTGCCAAAAAAATAAAAAAGTATGTCTGGTTTCTGATACCTTGAATTTAAAGTGATATCCAAGTACAATTTGGTGTCTTCTGTTTATTCAACTAAAAATGGGTAAAAAAAAAAAAGAATATGACATTGTGCTTGTAAATTAGTAGCACATTATAACTGGTCACACAAATAATACACCATAAGGCACTAAAACGTAAGTTAATTTAACAAATGCTGAACATTGAGGCAACATTTTACATAAATCTTTGCAATAATAATATATGTATTTCAGATTATTTCTGGGTCACTCCCACTATCCACAGGGACTAATTGTGGTAATAGACACAATTTATATCCACCTGCATTTGCATATTTGTAAGATGTAAATAATACCAATCCCTGATTATGAATGACCAATAAGAATATACTTCAAATAGAGACGAAAATAGTTTTAAAAAATGCTTTTTAATTAAAATAACCAAAACTGGAAATATTTTCCAATGTAAAGAAAAGGTTAAAACTACTTTACATCATTATGACAAATACATCATGATGTCAACTCAAAACCTCTCAATACAGCCTCTCTAAATAATCCTTTCCCATTCAATGGATTATATATTGGACAACAACAACATGTATATTGATATATTGAAATATTGAATATTGCTCTGCAAGTTTAAAGTTCAGTGATCAGCAGGAACACCATTGACTACTGCCTCCTGTGTGGATGTTACTTTGTTCAACATTAACACTGTTAAAGGCCTGGTAGCAGTCATTAGTCCCACAGAACAATATAGAAATCGTCTTTGAACTACATCTGCAGCTAAAGCCCTAGACTGGACCCTAAATACTC
This sequence comes from Gouania willdenowi, assembly GCF_900634775.1. NCBI lineage: Eukaryota > Metazoa > Chordata > Actinopteri > Blenniiformes > Gobiesocidae > Gouania > Gouania willdenowi. The sequence goes on from NC_041044.1 coordinate 8,213,856, forward strand.
CGTTACGAACCGGCTAACGGTGCGTTCAAGAACAGTATGATATCCAGCTCCTCGCCCGGACTGTAGTAACTCACCTAAACGAAGCTCCGCTCCGCCATGACACTGAGAATGTCAATAAAACGTCGTGACTTGAGTAAAAACCTTTATACACTCGCTGAAACAGACGTGTTGGCTTTTAAATGGACAAGATTTACAGAAAGGGGGACGTGAACCAAGTACAGCTCCTACTTCCGCTCGTTCTCAGGCTACGTCACCTGTTACGTAACAGCACGAGAGTCATTGCTACTTTCAAAGACTGTAGGAAAAGGTAACGCTTTTTAAGACGGTTAAAATGTTCCCAATGTTTGATTTAGATTTTTACTCTGCGGGCATGGAGGTAGATTTGTGTCTTTATTATTAAAAAATAATGATAATAAATAAATAAATAAATAAATAAAGTTTACTTCAATCAAAAATAAATATTTTCAATCAAAGAAAAAGTGTTCAAATAAAAAAAAGAAGAGACAAATAGTATGTGAGTATGGGAGACCGTTTAGGAAAAAACTCAGTGAAAATGAAAAAAAAAACACAACGAAAACCATGGGTTTACACATTAGAAGGCGCACTTGTACATTGAAATCCTTTTTTTATTGTCTTTTTTTTTGTATTTTTATCTAAAATTTAGATCAGATTTGTTTTTTCACATTGATAAAGCTAATCGGATATGTTTTTTTCACAATGAAAATGCGTGTCTGAATTTTATTTTTTATTTTCTTCACATTAAAAAAAAAAAAAAAAACATTGACGTGCAACCGGAAGGCAACTGTTGTTGCCATAGACATGAATACTGTTGCCGGAAGGTTGCTAGAAAATAAACGTACTGCTACGCGCTATTACAGTGACTTCACTTGCCAATAGCCGAAAAGACATAGACATACTGTACTGATTACTTCCTTTAAATTTCTAAATTCAATTAAAATACTACAATAGCTTCATAAAAAATAAGCATGGACCTGGTTAGTGAATGGTGTTTCCTAGTAAATTTACCTTTTCAAAATCAGAACTCATTCTGTGCTTTTCACACTCGGAAATCTGACTTGTCCCATCAATAATAACAATACATTTTATTTATGAGCACTTTTTAGAAACTCAAAGACACTTTACAGTTGTTAAAACAACTACAAAAGTCAAAACAAATATAAAGACAACCAACAATAAAGTTAAATAGAGAAAATACAGGAGTAGGAAGCAGAGGAGGTCTGTCGCTTTGATACTGCTTCTCTCATCGGTTTAACAAAAGTGCTCGGATATGTGCATCATTCTTGGGTAGAGTCTGAATTCTGCCTGCTGGATACCCAGGTAGTTGGTGTTTTCATCAACCAGGTGTAACCTGTGTGGAAGCGAGCTGAAGTACCTTCCTGCTTCAAAAGCTCCAGCATCATCCCAGTCCCAAAGAAACCTGCCATCACAGGACTCAATGACTATCGACCCATTGCCCTGACGTCCGTAGTCATGAAGTCCTTTGAGAGGCTGGTATTGAGCCACCTGAAGGACATCACAAGACCCCTGCTGGACCCCCTGCAGTTTGCCTATCGGGCAAACAGGTCTGTCGAGGACGCAGTCAACATGGGACTGAACTACATCCTGCATCACCTCGACTCCCCAGGGACCTACGCTAGGATCCTGTTTGTGGATTTCAGCTCTGCGTTCAACACCATCATCCCGGACATCCTTCACCAGAAACTCACCCAGCTCACAGTGCCGGCCTCCACCTGTCAGTGGATCACCAACTTCCTGACTGACAGGATGCAGCAAGTAAGGCTGGGAAGCATCACATCTAGCACTCGGTCACTCAGCACTGGCACCCCTCAGGGGTGTGTTCTCTCCCCACTTCTATTCTCCCTCTACACCAATGACTGCACCTCAGGGGACCCCTCTGTGAAACTCCTGAAGTTTGCAGACGACACCACCGTCATCAGTCTCATCAGGGATGGGGACGAGTCTGCCTTCAGACGGGAGGTGGAACAGCTGGCTCTTTGGTGCAGTCAGAACCATCTGGAACTGAACCCGCTCAAGACTGTGGAGATGACAGTGGACTTCAGGAGAAATCCCCCCCACTCCCCCCTCTTACCATTCTGAATAGCAAAGTGGCTACCGTGGACTCCTTCAGGTTCCTGGGATCCACAATCTCACAGGACCTGAAGTGGACCTCCCACATAGACACAACCAGGAAAAAGGCACAGCAGAGGATGTACTTCCTGCGTCAGCTGAGGAAGTTCAACCTGCCCCAGGAGCTGCTGATCATGTTCTACACCTCCATCATTCAGTCTGTTCTGTGCACCTCCATCACTGTCTGGTTTGGATCTACAACCAAACTAGACAGACACAGACTACAAAGGATAGTCAGGACTGCAGAAAAGATCATTGGTGTTGATCTGCCCTCCATCCAAGACTTATACCTGTCCAGGGTCAGGAAATGGGCAGGTAGCATCACTGCAGACCCCTCTCACCCTGCACACAATCTGTTTAAACTCCTCCTCTCCGGCAGACTCTACAGATGTACGCCAAAACTACCCGCCTTAAAAACAGTTTCTTCCCCCAGGCTGTCACTGTGATCAACACAACACAGTCATAGAGTGTCAGACCTGTTTCTGTTACTGTGAAATAACCATGGAACTAAACATAACAACCCTGGAACAACCTATCACTGCGAAATGTTCATGGACATAATATTTTCATTTAAATGTTCACCTGCAGTACTCATCAATGCACTACTGCACTATTATCTTATTATTATTATTGTATTTTTATTTCGTTATTATTATTATTATTACTATTACTATTATCTTGTTATTTTTATTTAGTTTGCACATATTAGTCTAACTACTCTTATATTTATGTTTATACTTCTTTTTTTATTTTACTTTTTCTTTATTCTAGTTGATTGTTATTATTTAATGTTACACTATCTGAGAGAGCACAGGTCACCAAAACAAATTCCTCGTGTGTATTCATACACTCTTGGTCAATGAAGTTGATTCTGATTCTGATTCTGATTTCTCCTGATATAAGGTTAAATGGCTTATTTTGGCTCATAACTTACTGCACATACTCAACTGTTCAATAGTCCTTCCGTGTATAAATTACTGTGTGGAGGTTGGAGGAAACTACCGGTTACAATACTTCCAATAATTATTATTTGTATTTATAAGCCTCTTGTGGACAAGTGTTGACTGTGTTGTCCATTTCACATTAAATAATAAATATATAACTTTTGTAAAAATAAAGCAGTGCTGTAGATGTTGAGTGAGATACAGCGATCACTGCACAAATTGATTATTCATACAGTAAAAACTGTTTTATTATATTGTTTGTGACCGTCACCAGCCTCCATAAGGCAGAGTAAGCTCAACTATATTTGTGGGGGGGTTATTGGTTCACAATAACAAAGTCGTTATTGTCAACCATAGCGCCATCCCGGACCTACAAGACCAGGCAGGCAGGTGGACCGGGAGACTGTAGAATGGTTTAAATATACAACTAAATGAATGTCCAATTATGTTTCAGTTCAAAAAGTGCTTGAAAGATTTGATATTCATAATGTGATGAAATTATTATTTTTTTTAAATCACTGTATACTAACCTATTTCTTTATTCATTAAATTACTTTTTTATTTTAGGTTTTTTCCCTGACAGGGCTGGAACGCAAGGTTGGGTCCCGAGCTGGGCAGGACCTCCGGGTTTTGTCCCAGGTTTGCCTGAACCTCCTGGTTTGGTCCCAGGCTGGGCCGATCTTCTGGGTTTGATCCCGACCTGGTACTTGACTCCAGAGGCAGCAGAAGACCTTGAAGACACAGAAGCCCCTGAGGAGGACCTTCCTGAGTGGACTGCGTTTCACTTCTACGAGGTGACCCCTGGCTGTCAGACCCCTGAGGAGTCTGCTTCCTCAGCCTCCAGTGACTCTGAAGATGAAGGTGAGTATTCCCAGGAGTCACCACTTGGACGCAGTGTCTCCAGGAAGAGGTACGTAGACGGTTCTGAGGAGTCCGACTCTGACAGTCACTGTGAGCCTGGGACGAAGAGGCCGAGACGGGACGACAGCTCTGGCTCATCTTAGTCATCTGTGCTTTTCCTTTTCCTGCTCCTCTCCATCTATTAGCAGAGTTCCCTGTTTGTACCCGGCTTCCATAGCTAGTCCTTGCGTCTGGCGGGATTAGTTCAGCCTTTGGTTAAATAGTTGTAAATAGTTGTTTCAGGTAAGTTGGCCTTTGCATCTTGCGGGGCGACTGATGTCCCAGGCAGCGACTGGTACCGGGACTTTTTTAAATGGTAAGGATTTTATTTTTTGTTTCTTTATGACAGGCCACAGTCGGAGTGGTTGTCCTGTCACTGTTATGAAAACATGCATGATATATTAGGTTGAGTTAGGTTAGAGTTAAGAATTAGAGATAACCTTTTTAATCCCAGCACGTGAGGACTGGAGGAGACTTTATCAGCCAAAACAATGTAAGCATAAATACTCAACACACGTTTACTGTAAAAATAAACTTGACTTTATAATAATGCTTGTAAAATGTTAAACAGGAGCACCAGCATCCACAGCTGCCTGAGGAGGAAACATCAGCACAGGACAGAAAGGCTTCTATTCACCAAAACAATCAATGTAAGTAAAGCCTCTCATTTACACAGAATCTGAACATGTTTAATGTAAAAACAAAGATGACTTTTATACTAATGACTGTGAATTATCTTGTGTTTTATTGCAGAGTTTTGCTTTAGAGGAGAATCAGACAGTTCCAGCTGTTGTTTACACAGACTGCTTTGGTTTCAACTTTATACAAAAAACTGTTGAACGTTCAACTCACTTTCCATCAGAATCCAAGCTCATCTTCATCACTGAGATGTTTCTTCATCAGTTCTTCTACAGACTGACACAGCTCACACATGGAGAAGATGATTTATGGAATATAACATTTAGACTTTTCCTTTTCTCAACAATATGATGCATACATCCCAACCCAAATTTCAAGTATTTTTTAGCTTAACTTGAGCCAATTTCTATCAATAAATTACTAATGTATTATTATTATTGACTATAATTATTTTACACTATGTTTTTGTCATGGTTCACGTTGATTTATTGATCATTTACAATCTAATGGTTCCCAGTGCTCTCCCAGTAGGTGTGACGTGGACATCTGCACACATGTAAATGGTTTATAAATGAATGCACTCGTTCACGTGTGTAGTTATGTGTGCTAAGCATAACTATATATATATATATATATATATATATATATATATATATATATATATATATATATATATATATATATATATATATATATATATTGTACAGTATAATAAAATGTTATTTCTTGTCTATACAGTGTCTGTGAGTATTTATTAGTGGAGTACCTATACCAGGCTTAACTCTAATTACATTCATCCATGAACCCTCAATTCATTTGATTTAATTTCATTTTGAACATAAATACAACAGCAGTGTATTTTCTACAATGAAAATGCTAATAGTAATTTAGAAAACAAACAAAGCAAAGTGAGAAGAAATGATTAAAATCCTGCACGTGAAGCCTGTACATGTTCAAAAAGGAGTAGGAGGAAGTAAAAACATATGATCCTAACCCTTGTACTGACAAATAACTTTGGGCTTTAAAGTGAGGCAGTAACAATGCTTTACTTAACTCAATTTTACCCTCAAAGAGTTGTACATTTCAAAATGTGACCCCATGCTGTATATATATATATATATATGTTCACATTCCGTGTACTATAGGATGTTTTATGTTCTGTCTTATTTATTTGTTGTTTCAAGGGCTCTTACAGAAAAAACTAATAAACAAATGAATACCAAAAGCAGAAACAAATCTATTGGGAGTAAATATTTTTTTATTGTATTTTTTTAAATATAATTTCAAATAATCAAGACACTTTAGCCCTTCAGGATGTTAATTGTTGTTAGCTTGTTTAAAATAATTTAGTTGGTTTAAAACATGGCATTAAAGGCTTGTTTCTTGTTCTGTTTAGATTGTTAAAAAAATTATTTGCTCTTAACACATAAATTTACTTACATCTTTTTTCACCTTCAAGTAATAGAACACAAAAGTCATGTTAGTAGGGTTTTTTTGTTGTTATAAATACTGTAATTTCTCATGAAATGCACTAGGTGACAGCAGATCTCATTATATCCTCAAAGGTTTGCAATGATTCTGTAAAAAAAAATAATTGTTTGGGTCTCAATCCAAAAATACAGGAACCTCATCAGCGAGAGAAATGCTATATATACTTTTCGTAATTGAAAGTGTTCCAAAGTGTCAGATAAAAAAGATCCACAGTGCTTCTAACACCGACATGGGCAACTTGTGGCTCAGGGGCCACATGTGGCCTTCAGTCTAATTTTGTGCGGACCCAAAGTAACTCTACAAAATAAATAAAAAAAAAAGAGCAAAAATTCACAAAATGATGACAAATATCAGCCAATAAACCCACTCCAAAGACATATGAAATCCCCAAAAAAAAAACAGAAATACACAAAATGACTACAAAAATAAGTTTAAACTAGACAAGACCTGGCATTTAACAATTGGCAAAAATAACAACCTGTATCTCTACAAAAATAACAGAAAAATACACAAAATGACAACAACAAAAAAACACATAAAACAACTCATAACAAACGCAACTAGAAAATTTGCATTTCCTGAAGAAAATGCAAGTGAGGATGCTGGTGCTTGCCCGCGAAAAAAAATTGAAATGCATTGAAAAAGTTAAAAAAAAGTTGAAAACTAGTTTGAAGTCCAGTTCACACAGTATTATGTGTTAAAATCCCAGTATCGAAGGACAAACCAGTTAAACCAGTTAGAAGTCCAGTTTATACAGTATTATTTGTTAAAATCCCAGTATGAGTTGAGAGTGAACCAACAGCTGAACATGCCAAAGTTTGAATGGTTGAAATCTATTAAAAAAATGACTGAGCAATTAAAGATCTAAGTTGTTAGTGTGAAATGAGAACCTGCAAACTCCTCACAAGAAGAGGATTGGTGATGAAGAGGAGGGGTGATGATGAAGAGTAGATTTTTTGAAACATTTCAAAGTTTCAATGGTGGAAATCCATTGAAGTATGGCTGGGCAAATTAATATTTAAGTTTTAAGTGTGAAATGAGAACCTGCAAACCCCACACCAGAGGAGTATTGGTGATGAAGACGATGGGTGATGATAAAGAGTAGAATTTTTGAAACATTTCAAATTTTGAATGGTGAAAATCCGTTGAAAAGGTTGAATGGGTTGAAAAGTTGAAATCGTTGAAAAGTTGAAATCGTTGAAAAGGGTTGAAAAGGTTGAAATAGGTTGAAAAGGTTGAAAAGTTGAAATCGTTGAAAAGTTGAAATCGTTGAAAAGGGTTGAAAAGGGTTGAAAAGGTTGAAAAGGTTGAAAGAAGTTAAAATGGGTTGAAAAAGTTGAAATGGGTTTAAAAGGTTGAAAGAAGTTGTAATGGCTTGGAGGTAGTAGCTGAACATGTGAATGGTTTGGATCAGTTACATATGGCCGACAATGAAGTGGTTAAAAGTTCCAGCAAGGGGAAAAATGTTGGAACTTTTAATGTACGTGGATTTTTTTTTTATGTGAAAAAAAAATAAAAATTCAATTTCAGGCACGCATTGTCATTGTCATTGTGAAAAAAACATATCCGATGGGCTTTATCAATATGAAAAAAAATCTGATGTAAATTTTAGATATATTTAAAAAACAAAACAAAAAAATGCATAATAAAATAGATTTCAATGTACAAGTACGCCATCTAATGTGTAAACCAATAGTTTTCGTTGTATTTTTTTGGTTTTCATTGTGTTTTTTTATTTTTTTATTTTTTTTATTTTTTTTCATTTTCACGTGTTTTCTCTTAAACGGCCTCCCATAAAATAATTGCATTTGAATACTTTTTTTCTTTGAAGTGATTTTTTTAAAATTGAAAATGTTTTTTTTTTTTTTTTTTTGAAAGATTTATAAAGACAAATCTACCTCCATATGCCTTCTGTTCTTTTACACATCAATTTGAAATATATTTTTATATTATCCATCCATCCATTTTCATACCCGCTTATTCCCGTTTAACAGGGTCGCGGGGGTCTGCCGGTGCCAATCTCCGGCTCTCATAGGGCGCTGGGCGGGGGAACACCCTGGACAGGGCACCAGTTTTTTATATTATTATTATTATTATTATTATTATTATTATTATTATTATGTATAAAAACACCGCTTGTTTTGTTGGGTGGTTTGGCAGATAGTTAATTTTTTAAGTTTTGCACATTTTACCGCAAGTTGCTCAGCCTAACTATGTATAGAGCTCAATCTGCCCGATCCATTTTTAAAGAAGTGAAAATCTATCAATGACGTTCCAACAATTCACTATATTGTATAAAACAAAAAATGTACTAAATATGTTTAACTTCATGGAGGAACAAATCTGCCAAAAAATAATATGAAAAAAACAAATGAAAGATAAAAGTAAAACAAAAACAAAAAGTTAAAGTTAAAAATAAAAATAAAAATAAATAAAATAAACAGTCTTGTCATGCTTATATCACTTGCAGTCATTTTTAATTGCAAATTGTTGACAAAATGATTTTCATCAAATTAATTCACAAGACTTCCCTGAATGAAATAAAAAACTTTGTCACAAAATCAAAGAAATTTAAAAAGAAGAACCTGCAGGGACTAATATCTGTTACATATTGCTTGGATATTGTTGTACCTTCTGTACTTTATACTGGCCCACAAGAAACCAAACTGGTCTGCATTTGGCCCCTGAACTAAAAAGAGTTTGACAACCTTGTAAAGAGTATTGAGGTTTGCTGATAAATGTAATCAATACTACTACTAATAATACATAATCAATAGTCTTTAAAACAAAAAAATGATCTGTACGTAGTGATGTGCAGACTGTTTTTGCATTAATTTAACTTTAAATTGAGTCCGTGCTCTACGTAGATTGTTTGAATTGCATATATCAGCCATTTAAGATTTCCTTTAACAATTTGAACTATTTCTGTTGGATTTTTTATATAGAGACACCTAGAAACAAGCCTACAGTAGAATCAGAAGACTCATTAGCTGTTTTCTATATAAGCACCAAGGACAACAACAACAACAACAACAACAACAACAACAACAACAACCACAAACCATCAGCAGCAACGTCAGCAAAAGTTAGGTTTCTTTACTCAAATAATCACTTCATTTCATGATTGTTTTATTTCAAAATTTGTGAAATCAATAATAATAATCAATTTATGTATTCAATCAATTAGTTCATGGTAACTCAGCTTTTTTCTATATTTTACCAGGACCAAGGACAGCAACAACAACAACGGCAGCAACATCAGCAGCAACAGGAACATCAACATTTACAAAAATGTGTTATCAGGTAATCAATCAATTAGTTCATGATAGATTATATCATAGTGACAAGCCTGCAGTAGAATCAGAAGACTCATTAGCTGTTTTCTCTATTTTACTAGGACCAAGGACAGCAACAGGAACAACATTAGCAGCAACAAATTGAGTATCGCGTTAGTTCAGGCAGGCACATGACGAAAGTCAAGCTAGCCCAGCCCCTTCATCTGTCAGTAGCTGTAAAAGCCCATCCATCCCCTAATCAGTTAATCATCCAGCTGATCATGTTCCATGCTTCCTGTTGGTTAGAGTTGGTCTCAGCGCTGCATGCAACACACCTATTTCTTCACGCTTTGTGGGCAAAAGCCTCGCAACCCACCCCCATCCTCTTCAGTTTAATTAAACAAGGTCTTCTGTTGCCATCTGCGCTTCTGTTCCAGGGGGTCATGCTGTGACCGCTCTCTCTGCTTATGCCCCTCCATGTAGCTCATGGAAAAGTCAAAGGGAGCTCCTTTTGCTTCAGGCTTTCCACGCAGCTGCTGGAAGGGCAGAGAGGTTCCAGAACAGAGCCTTACCGCCAAATCTAAACTGCATGCTAAATAAAACAATTTGACTAAAGTGATCCTGACTGAACAAGAGAGGGAGGGGCATATCAAAGAGCACCAGTAGAGGCACATCAACCAGCAGCAGATGTGGGCAGATGTTTTTCTGCTCCCTGCTTGACATTTTGTAAATTTGCTATTTTAGTTTAGTCTGGAGATTTCTGGTAGTCCTGTTTTCATCTTCATTTTGATTTAGGTTTAGGGACTTTGGGTGCGACGGCCCTGTATAGGGTGCAGGGTGTCCTCCTGCTTTTATTCAGTTTGGCCAGGGTCAGTCTGTTTTTTCCCCCTTTTAGTTATGTTTCAGTTGTTTTTTACAACATACAATATTTTCTGTTGATTTCTTATGTTTAAAATGCTTCCATACAATTTCAAATTTGTATCTTATGTCTATATCTGTAAAGATTAATATATCTATGTATAATAAAATAATATTTGAACTGAGAAGGAATAGAGCGTGCTTTCCTACTTAAACACACACAAAAAACAAGTGTTTTTGTCGTCACAATATATTCAGTACAGAATGAACAGTTATTAAGGTCCAGTCTGAAACAAACTCTGCAGGGACCGCCAGGAGCATCATATCAATACTAAACTATTTTAGTGCCAATACACATGTCAACCCTGTGATGTCATGTATATAGGCTGCATGGACAGGAGTGATCATATTTCTATTGGTTGTATGTTAAAAATAGATTGTTTTATTTATTTTTTTTTTTTTTTTTTTTTTTTTTAGAACAATAGATTGTTTTAGAATCCTGTGTAGTGATTTAATATTGTGACGAATACAGTACATCATTAAGGCTTACGCACATTTCACTTTGATTTGGGTTTAGTTCCTTAATTCATCAGCTACTGTAGATCTATATAGTCCATCAGATATAAATCTATATCTTTCCTAAAAGATGTGACAGAGATGTTTCAAATTAAGTGTGTTGCTGACTAAATGAAGATGGACTGGAAGCAGCCCCCCACTGGCTGTGAAGATAACAGCTCCGGACCAAGATCTGACTTGTCACCAAATGATGATGTCATTGTAAGAGCGATGGAGGATCTTCCTCCTGCTATCTAAGTACTCGTTGTGTTAAATTCTGCCTCTTACCCTGGGTGTATGTGAGGAAGGGGCCACAGCTGTGACCAGAACTAAACCATCCTCTATCCAAACTGGTAATAAATCTTTAAACTTAATTAAACGGACTCTGGTTAAGATTTGCATACGTTTGTCAGGTGACTTCTGGCTAACTGTTATAGGCAGGAGAACTGAATGCCATCGGTAAATGAAAGCATTGTATTTATCCATTAATTTTCTTTCTTTCCTAAAAGCAGCTGTAAAATCTGTACCAATCAGGATATTCGAACAATGGGCAGGTCATTTTCCAGGAGAACTGATTGGTCAGAAGGCGGGACTTTAGTCCTAGCTCAGATCTTACCCCGAACAGGTTAGTTGTTCAGCCTAAGTTACCATGGTGATATATCCTGGTAAGAAGTTAGCCAGCATCGTAGTACAGAACAAACTGAATAAATCCTGGAAATTAGGAGGAATTATAAGATAAGAGGATATCAGTGCCATGAACCAGCTTACCTCAAACTCTCACACTGCGAACACAGAAGCACCGGTGAAAAATTGACATACCGTATACACCTTTTCGCGGTGACATCATCATCTGGGACATTTGCCTTAGCAACGCCCTTTGCCATTTTAAGAGGGGTTTACATTTGCCTGACAACCGCTATTTAAACCATTTACCACAGACAACACAAAGGTTTTACTCAATGTTGTATGAATATTTCAGCAGATTAGAGCCAAAGGCCAAGCACCGACATGAAGGGAAGTTACATCTGGTTGGTTTAGAATCATGTCCAATACGAAACACCTCAAGGTTAATGGAAAAACAACCAGACAACATGGCCAGATCTCCAATGGTCTGTTATTTATGAGTAGCTCATTAACAGCCCTGACGTCTACACTATGGAGAAGATGAGGACTTACAAAAGCTTGGATGCATATATTTTCTTTAAGGTAGGCTTATATATGTGTTTGTGTCTATATAGGCCTGTGTCATCATGATAATTGGCTCGTTACGTGATGTGGCTATGCTAGCGTAGCGCCGCTAATATAATAATAATAATACTGCCTAAATTAAAACATAAAAGGGTATATGAAGCACATTTGTTGATTTAATATATTTACAGTTCATATAAAAGTCAACGCATTGCATATTTACTGTTAATTTCACATTTCTTCAAGTTATACCAGCCATAAACATTTCAGTCATTACTGAATAAATTACAATTTAAATGTAGGCTAATTCATAATCAACGTCAGAAAATCAGTCAGGAAGAAATTAAATCCCCAAAATACACAACCTACCATTACCGAAATGTCTACTGCAAACATACGACCACTTTGATTTCGGGCTCCATGTAGTTCCATCTATGTTTGTTAGCCTCAGTGCTTGGATCTATAATGTCCGTTTCTGACCTTTTTCTGTCAATATTCTGTAAAAGTCTATCTTTTCCTTCAGTCAGGCGTGGTTATGACAGCCAAATACTACGCATGATTTGGGCATTATACGATAAAAATCAGCCAGACTGCAAAATCAGCGGTAAATAGCGATTGTCAGGCAAATGATTACCACTCTTAAAATGGCGGCAGTGTTGCTAAGTCAAGTACTGACGTCACGCAAAAAGGTGTATTGACCACATCTGTCCAGCCAGTTCCTGGTCCATCACATCACCACCTTTTCTTTCTTAAAGCTCTTCTTGCTGAGACTTGCGCTCTCTCCACTTCCGTGTTCTTCTTTTTCTGTTTTAATAGCAACGCTTCAGAGTTGTTCTTTTAATTTGTACGCTGCATTTCCGAAAACAAGAGCCCAACGCGTTGTGTATGGACATACAGTGTGAGCAGTCAGATCGTGTCAGAGTGACGGTCCGTATAGTGTGAGAACATGAATCGTGAGCTGCGCACATTCAGACTCTGCAATTGAGTCGCAGTATACGATTGAAAACATTGCAGTGTCTGCCTGCTAGTAGCATCTTAGTACAAGACACAAAATAAATCCTCGAAGTTAGTGCAATAAGAGGAAATCCAGCTTTGTAGTACAGGCCCATAATGTATTGACTATACTCTCAGGATGGAATGGTCATTTCACCCAATATAACACAAAGTGTTTCTGAACAGGATTACAGGCTCCACCCTCATCACATGTGAGTTCAATAAAACTATAGGAAAAAAACTTTTTAAAACCATTTAAAATCTGTGTGAGGTTGAAGACGCAGATAAAGGTTTAATACAAAATCACAACAAAGTGAACAATGTTCACACTTTACATTTAATAACAGACACCATTAAACACTGTGTTAACTGTGTGTTGAGGATGTGCTTCCTTCAGTTCATCGTTCTCAGTGTTCAGAATCTGAAGCAGAGTCACTGGTGTAGTCCGCCACCAGAGAGGAGAGCCCTCCTCCACCTCTGTGCTCCTCCTTTCCTCTCATGTTCTCTGTGTGCATCAGTTCTTTGTTTTCCTCATGTGTGACTTTAACATCTCTGCCTGTTTCCACTCCTGCTTCACAGCGATTCAATGACACACCAGCAGACGTTTCCGCTGCTTCTGACGACTTCATCCCCTCGCATGTCTCCATGGGAACATGTGACTTCCTTTGGGTGATGGTGGCGCAGGTTTCAGCTTTGATTGTGCTGCGTTTTCGGATCAGAGGGCTGAGCTGAGAAGTGGAGGCTTTGGTCATTGCTGCCTGTTTGGCCTGCTGGCCCAACTTATGGAGCAGAGAGGCTGCAGCTCCAGCAGATGATGATGTATTGGACTTAAACCAGGACCGAGAAGAGATCTCTTTCCTCTTGCTGTGCTGCTTCTCATCATAGGCTGAAGAAAGATGAAAAGGAAACAATAAACAGGAATTTATTTAAAATAGCAGTCCACTGTTATCCAGGAAGTTTATTATTATTTGCGCCATATTATATAGGCATCTTAAAGATGTAAATCCCTGTTTTAAATAGAAATAAAATGAGTTAAAATTAACCAAAATTGTGGAAAAGGTGGTGAATTTTAAAAAACCACAGAAATTGTTTGAATATTGCAAATTAGAGTGGCCAAAAAACAAACAAAAAAGTGGTAAAATGGATTCAAAGTGTCAATATTGGCCTAAAAGTCGTAGAAATGGAGGAAGTGGGGATTGAGAAAATGTAACTTAAAAAGTAGGAACAATTACTTTAAACTGGCAAATGATGGGAATGACAAATCATGAATGTGGTTAAGTTGACAAAAATAAGCATGAAATATGGTGAAAAGAGGTTAAAAGGGACAATAATGGGTCAACATATGTGACATTAGGTGGGAAAAGTGGTGGAAAAGATTTATAAGTGCCAAAAATGTCTTGAAAGTGAAAAAAATGTGCAGAAAAGGTATTGAAATTTGATGGAGAAATGGGAGTCATGTAGCAAAAATGCATTAAAAGGTGCAAAAATATGGCAAGAAAAAGTGATGAAAATAAGTTAAAATATGGCAAGTTTGGTGTAGTCGCAGAAAAAGGTAAAAATAAGCAAAAATGGGTGCAAATTTTTCAAAAAATATTTTTTGATTCTTGAAGACATCTGGAGACCCCCTCCCAGTGTTTCACGACCCCAAATGAGGTCCTGACCCCAAGGTTGAGAACTACTGTTCTAGACAACATTGCAATTTAACATTGGCCTCATCCTCCTTCAATCATGTGGGAAAATTATCGGTGGCAAACACATAAGGTCTCCCAAATTCAGATTAAAACAAATACCCAAAGGAAAGTATACAAAACTCATTGAAAGACTTAATATGAGCAGTACCATTGTTAAACCCCCCCCCCCCCCAAAAAACATCATATTTACTGTTACTATACAGAAGTCCATCGTTTATCGTGGGGGTTACGTTCTAAAAATAACCCACAATAGGCAAAATCCGCGAAGTAGCCAGCTTTATTTTTTACAATTATTATACATATCTTAAGGCTGTAAAACCCCTCACCACACACTTTATACACTTTTCTCAGACAGGAATTAACATTTCTTTCTTGTTTAAACACTCTCAAAGTTCAAATCTTTGTAGATTTTAAAACATAAACCTGTTTTCAAACAAACAGCACTTCAGAGTCACACTGCTAGCGATCAGACATTAATGCCAAACGCATTCAGGGTCTTTGTTGACGATGACGTCAGGCCGTCAACACGAACACCGGTCTGTTCACCCATTCAACCATGGAGTAGAAGCTGTGTGTGACCACCTGGAGCTGTATGACACGGCCTTTATAACCAGGCGTAGGAAGGATTAGGTGTGGAGGAGAATCAGTGAGGAGGTGGTAGTAGCAGGTAAAAGTTATCTCTGTACCACTGAGCTAGGATAGCATTAACCGCTAATCACGCCGACTTTTTTCACTGGTGGTTTACGTTTATGGGAGGAGAAAAAGGAGAGCAGCTCCTCGCTTCAGCAGGCAGTGAAACACATCGAGTTGGATGTGTCGCTGGTGGGTGAACGCAGCATTAGCCAATCAGAATACAATACGCGTTTATACACTGTAAAAAAAAATGCAACAAAAAAAGAAATACACGAAACACAGAGGCCACGAAAGGTGAACTGTGATATAGCGAGGGACTATTGTAAACAGTATATCTGTTATAAATAATTTTGAATGAGTAATTTGTAGCATGTGTTATTTTTTTGTGTGACTGAAGTGAAAAAGTTCCTCTAGAGACGTTGTGTCTTACAGTCTGGGGCCTGGTAGGTGAGCAGAGCTGCCAGTTTCTTGTCCTCCTCCTTCTCTGGGAGCAGTGGGATGGAAAGGTTGGTTCTCATTCTTACTGCGTTGTCCTTCTCCTCCTTTTCAGCAATGGCCGTTTTTTCTGTCTGCAAAACAAATTGCAATAAATAAAAACAACACACAAGATTTATCAATCAGCCATAACATTATAGCCATCAGTCTAAATTAATGAATACTTTTATTCCCCAGTCAGTCACGGCCTGATGGAGCCAATAGGACCACATTATCTACAAAAAAGCAGTGACCCAATCCTGAAGACACCTAACCAAACTCATGTCCATAAAAGTTATGAACAGAATCGATGACAAAAGGGCAGCCCTGATGGAAAACTCACTGGAAATGAGTTCGACGACGGCCCGTATCAGAGGGTCTGATATACCCAGTGCTTAGTTTGTAAATTATTAGGACCCGGAACACAGGCCGTGTGTCGTTCCAGCAGTAAGAGAGAGACAAAAATGTCACAGAATAAAACGTTTTTTTTTTTTTAAAGTGCCAAACTGCTAAATAAATGTGCCAATAATATCAACAATCAACAAAAAAATTACCTAAATGTAAAATAAAATAAGCACAGACAATCGCCCGTTACAGAGCGCATCTGTCTCTCACTCTGAGTGACAGCGTCAAATCTACCATGTTTCAGCACCAAGACAGCGCAAAATCACTGCTAATTTAACCAATCTTGTCACAAAGGTCACTAAACTTTTAGAACACAAAAACTAAATGTTTACATAACTTTATACCTACAAGCCCATAACTCCAGTAATGAATCGGCAGCACAGCAGAAAATGAAATTACAACATGTGCTTACCTTTTCATTCTTTTAAAACAGTTAAAAAAAACTGCCATGAATCCCTTTGTATCCTCGCAACTTTTTTTTTTTTACATATTTCACAGCCAAGTTGCAGTTCATCTTGGCTTTAAAGTGAGCCTCCGTCTCCATGTCCATACCAGAACTTTCACCATCGTCTCCGTCTCTTCTATCTGTCCTCCTCATGTCAATTGGACAGTGTCCTGTTTGTTGTTAGCATCATCGCTACAGGTGCTGCTACTCACTACGCTAACTGCTGCTGTGCTGCTGCTCTTTTCCGCGATTTCCACGAAAACAATCTTGGACTTCTTTACCTTTACTTATTGGCTTACAAGAGCTCTTTAAATCCAACTGCCTTTTTTTAAGCCATTTTCTACCATCTTCCAAGCTGACACAGAGAAACAATTTTTTAAGCAAAATCACACTTTAGACGGAGCGTGGGCGTGAACTGACTTAGTTTTTACATTCAGTTTTGTGTGTACAATGACATTTCAAGTGATTTCAGCTTGATAAAAGACATAGTTGCCCAAATATAATACTTTTATTTAATCAAAACACCTCAAAGCAAAACAAGGTGCTGTATCAAATCAAATAAGTGCCTGTCAAAATCTGGGAGGTGCCGAATCTTGTTCTGGCAGGATCTGTCTCAAATTCAGCCCTGGATATACCCATACTCCCAGAGAACCCCCCTCAGGACACTGTTGAGTGCCTTCTCCAAGTCCACAAAGGACATGTGGACTGGTTGGGCAAACTCCCATGGACCCTCTAGGACCCGCTGACGGTGTAGAGCTAGTCCATAGTTCCACGATCAGGACAAAAACCACATTGCTCCTCCTGGACCCGAGGTTTGACTATCTAGTGGACCCTCCTCTTAAGTGTCGGACAATATTGGCCAAAAGCTAATGTCTACTCTTAAATATATGATACTTCCTGTTACTGTAAACCAGTTGTGCCCAACGCGTTGATTGCGATCTACCGGTCGATCGTGGAGGCATTTTGTGTTGATTGCGCTCGTCACATTTACCAGAAATGAAACCTAACAATTCAGCTTATGACCTCAATTTGAGGGGGCGTTCATTTACCACCTCTAATAATAAGTAGAAGAACAGGTACAGCAGCATCACATCTTTGTGTGTGGAAGCTATTATAGTTCTTCTAAAGAGCAAAGTGAGCTACAAATGCTGAAACGCGTGTGCTACTGACTGGCACCACCCTGTAATAAGCCATGTAGTCTGTCCCCATCATCGGCCTGTCAATTCCTCTCTTCATGCACAGAAGGCATTAGTGTGTTCTGATTCAGTGCAAAGACTTGATTCTTTAACCTGGGTCTTTGTGAAGTGAGCATCTGTGTTTGGTGCTTCTTTGGATTTGAACTTTGAAATGATCTGAGATAAACAAACTGCTGACCATCACTTTTTTACTGAGTTATGATTGTATTTACATTTTTAAAATATAATTTTAAATCTAACTCAGCTTTTAAGTGTTACTGCTTCAATATTATTATTGTATTTCAATATTATACAAATACTTAAAACATATTAATAATTGTAATAGCTTAAATAATCAAGTAAGATTATTTACAGTTATTACCCCCCACCACAGAAGATCGCCAAGAGCGGTCTGTGGTAGAAGTAGCTCGCGAGCTGAAAAGGGTTGGGCACCCCTGCTGTAAACAGACTATGAAGAACCTCTGGTGTGGTAGCGGAAGTAACAGTTAGCAAGCTGTTCTAAACAGTCACAGTTGGCCATAGAATATAAGTAAGCAAGGCTGTTGCCATAGTAACAGAATCACATGTAAAATTAAAAGTGCAAGCAGTGATAACGGGCCCTCGCACCTGTTGCACCTGTCGAGGCTCGATGTGACTCCTTCCTACCGGCCGTGTTCAAAGTCAAGCTCCATTCCGTACGGCATGAGGTCTTGTTGCGGAGCAGGGCATCTGTCTCCCATGAGCGTCTGTGTGGTGCCGGTGAAAATTATTATGTCTGATAAAATGTCCTTATGCGCACAACCCACTTTCAGTCCGTGCACAGTCTGCCCCACATACTGAGTCAGAGATAATAGACGGGATAAATCACTTGTAAAACAAGGAGAAACAAATCCAAGGTGGAAAGAACTATTAAGAAAAAAGTTGCTAAGAGCTCCACAGTTTTGCACATTCTTGAGGATACCGGTAAGGGACAATATGATTGGAAATTTGGAGATGTGGGTGGAGCATCTCATGATTCTACATACAGCAGCTTCAAGTCTGTGTGTAGCTCTGTGTGTGTAACCTGACACCCAGTACCAGGGTGAGGAGGAGTGAATGATCACTCACACCCACATTACCTGTGAAAAATATAGCATAAAAGCAAACTTTGCTACATTAGGGTCAAGTACCTCATTAACAACATTTTAAAACCTCATATCAATTGAACAAACCATTGAGTAGATTAAATGCTTTTTAGCTGCGCTTAAGAAGACAGGAAGTGATCACAGAGGACTTACTGTATGTTCAGTAAAATATTCATAGAAATTCAACCGTTAGTTCGATCTGTATCAAATGTTGTTGGTAAGCTACTAATCAGGGCCCTAAGCATTAGGGATGTAACGATTAATCGTAAGGCAGTTAAAAATCGATTCATAGGTATCACGGTTGATATCGATTTTTTGAAAATTGAATCGCAGTACTTTTTTTTAACCAGCAGAGGGCGCTATCCACAAGTGTAGGCGGCGGGCGGAGTCTGCTAATAGTTTCTTTCTGGCCGCCTTCTACTCTTAAATATGTTAATAAATGATTCATTACCCCTTAAGCACCGAAAGAATATCTGTAATATTACTTGAATATCTGTAAAAGTCATGTTTTTCTATTAGCTCTGTCTGCTAGCATAGCTTCTCTTCTTCACTGCAAGATATCTGCATGCCAACCGACCACTGTGTTACCAGCGCCCTCTGCTGGTCCAAACAATTATGACGTAAATCAGTGCAATCACGTTTTTTTTTTTTTTTTTTAAAGTCCAATTGTTAAGGCACAAAATACATTTTCAGTTGCACTTTTAAAAAGAAAAAGAACTATTATGCAGTTTTGCATTGTTTATTATAGAACCAGAATTTAAATTAATAGGCTTCATTTTCATTTGTATTATAACTTTATTTATTTCATTCAAGATTTATTTTTAGTTAAATTGCATTGTTTTGAATTGTTTATCAAGGAATTCTTTTGACAATGAAAAATAAAAGGAAAATAGTACCGTATTTGTCTACAGTCCCATTTTGTAAAATAAATCGTGAGAGAATCGTATCGTGAACCCAGTATCGTGAATCGAATCGTATCGGGAATTGAGTGAATCGTTACATCCCTACTAAGCATGTAAAATGGAGTGTGTTGTGGGGAGAGCTTATTTGACTGGTTTTAATATGTTGTGACCGCCAGGGGGCATTCTTTATTGAACATTTTTAAGGGTTGTCCTATTGTGTGTGGTTCTGTAACAGAAAAAAAAAAAAAAAAAAAAATATATATATATATATATATACATACATCGTAAATACTTTTGAGAAATACAAATGTGTTTATTATCACCAAACTAAGAGATAGAGCAGGAAACAACAAATAAGGACATCTTTTTCTCTGCTTCGTTAAAATCTCAGTAGAGGCTTCATTGGAACATTAGAGGATCCTGCTGTTTTGTAAATCTATCCCAAAACCCTCCAAATGTCCACACCAGCAGACCCATGTCATAAAAATATAAACACAAATATAGCAAACGAACAAGCGAGGATAGCTTAATCATGCGCTCATGGCTATAAGCGGGCCGCAAGGATGTTAGTACTTGCCCTAGCATAGTTACCAGATGGCTAAATTAGCCCATTATGTTGTCTGAACACCTTCAACAGCATGCACAGATTATACATATTATATCGAAGCAGTATAAAGCTAACTTGAGGTGGGTGTATTCTTCTTTTCTCACCAATACTTACGGTTTATCATTTACGCACACGTACACAACCACAAGGTCCGCTCCACACCCGATAACGAAAGAGAAACTAATGCTCTGCAGATGTAGCGAATACTACTGAACTTGCTACAGCCTAACTTGTAATTGACTACCTAAGAAACCAATGACGCGCTGCAGACGTAGAGCTTACTACCAAACTTGCTACTCTCTATCTTGTGATTGGCTACATAAGAACTGTCAATCAAACTATTAAAGACACACATACATTGAGTCCATCGTCACAGAGTGTTTCCTGCAAAAAGCAGTGAAATGAATTTTTGGCCAAGAACAAACGTGTAATATATCTGTAAAAAGTTAGAGTGATGGACTTATTTGTAGACCATAAGTTGCAGTGTATGAAATGTTGACCATAGAAAGCTAATTAAGTAGAGACAAGTTTGAGCCTCCTCGGACTTTGCCACGCCCACACTGTGTGAGATATGGAAATACTTTCAAGACCTATTGACTTCTCATCAGTCCTTTAGTAATGTGCACAAGTTAAGGCCTCCATGATGATTCCTCCTGGAGCTAGAAGCTAAAATGCGAGTCCCTTAAATCTAATTAAAAATAACGTTTAATTAAAAAAAAAAGACTTTCTGTGGGTTTTAGAATATGACTTCAAGAGACTTTTTTGTACGTCTTAATAGACTGATAAGTAGGGGTGAGTATTGGCAAAGATGTTGCAATACAATACGTATCACGATACTTGGTCACGATACGATATTATCGCGATATATCACAATATTGCGAAATTCTACCCAGTTAATATTAAAATTAAACATATAGATGAAAAATGAAGTTGCTGTATGTTCATCAGAACATATTGATCATTCAGAGGACAAATTGAGTCAAAACTATTTGCTCCAAAACATCCTATTTATTATTTATAATTAATGTTTTTGCACATTTTCACTGAAAAAAAAATGCAGTGTTACACACTGTCATCATAAAATAAAGTGCAACAAGTAACCATTGCAACATATTGAAAGCATTGTAATCACTGAAAGATTGCACAAATACACAACATTATTGATTACATATCAATTTATTTTATTGACGTTTTTTATTTTAAAAAAATATATTGATTTTGTAAATAAAAAATCGATTTACAATCGGTACCAAAAAATCGCGATATATCGTGAAATGGAATTTTTTTCAAACCCCTACTTATAAGTCAGTAAATTTTGGGATGTCTACTGCAAATGTGCGCTAGGGGCTGCTAATTTAACAATTTGAAGGGGGCGCTACAGAACCAATTTTGAAAAAGAAATTACAAAAATGTCATGAAATTTGAGGTTTTGGTACCCTTAACATACATGGCAAGTTTCGTCACTTTAAAAAATGTCTAACTACTCCAATTGAGCCATTTCATTTTTTAGTGAATGGCGCTCTGCCACAGGAAGTGCGTTCTGTAAAAACTCATCATCTTCCTGACAAATGGTCATCCACTTGTCCAGTAGGGATGGGCGATAATGACAAAAAAAAGTATCCCGATAATTTCTGTTATTTATCACAATAACAATAAAATCACGATAAATAAAAACTATAAATAAAAAAACTCACAACTTAGTGTAAACAGGTTCCTTACAAACACAAATAAATCTGAATACATCAACACTAGACATATTTAAAAAGGCTACAATAACTGCTGACTCAAACAGCTCATGAGCTGATATTTTATGGAATATATTTGTGCATGTGGATTACATTAGTGTTGTTGTATGTAATCCATTTATTTCTACACTTGAAATAAAATTATTTTAAAAAAATGAATAAAAAAAAGCACATTAAAAGCACAACTAACTTCAACAGTGTTTTTACTGCTGATGAAATGTAATGAAAAAATATTGCGTTTCACAAATTGGGATGAATGAATAGTGACATTAGTTATTATGTTAATATTTATTTCACAATGTGTGACATGTTTAGCTTTTATTCTTCCATACAAGTGTTAAATCTGACCATAAATAAATCAGTTGCTCTCTGTGGCTTTATGACAGTAAGACGTTTTCTTTTTACTTGGTCTATTGTTCCTTAAATGGAGTGGTTAGCGTTAGCTCCTAGCTCAGTCAGTGTATCGGTGGGTTAGCTTAGCATAGTTAGCTTTAGTTGAGTTTCCAGTTCATAATCGTTGCTACAGGTTCATCCCTGTCCCCGTGTTTGTGGAACTTTGGGTGGATCTGACGGAGGAACTTGAATCGGTTCACTTTGTTGGATGGTTGTCTGGTTTTAACCAAGTAGCGGTCCATGTTGTATCGCAGCATAGTAGCTTCTGGTAGCCATTACGAACACCTCACACACACACAAACATTCTTGGCGCATTCTTGGCTAAATTGAGGGACAAATGGTCCGTGGCCCTCGCTAATTTCAGACATGGGAATTTATCATTTATATTGAGGGATGACAAATTCTTACCGGTGAGAATATTTTTGACGATAAATCATAAACGATTACATTTCGCACATTCCCATTGTCCAGAGCATTTCTGAACACATTTGGGAGGTATGTGTTGAAAACTGTTGTCATGGCAAATTTTATATTCATCATCATATCCTCAAATGTATGTTCATGTGTACAATTTGTCATGTTTTAATACATGACGACTCCATTAATCTTTACACTTTTGAACAGCTGAATCATGATTAAACAGTACAGATCGTATTATTCTCAGTGCAGCACAGTCTCTGCTGACATGCAGATATACACTGACGCACACACTTATCAAGACAGATAAAGACTGGAGCCAAACCTTCTCATAACATCTTCATCATCCTCCAACATTGCCACTATGGGCATCTGACTCCCTCCCTTTTGTCTCTCACTGTTGGGACCTTTTCTTATCTGTATAAAAAGCTTAAGCTTTGAAACTGTTGGGGCGGGGCGCGGCACTTCCTTTGGACGTCCGCCTGGACGGACGCTAATTTTGTTTCACTTTGTTCCACTTTGTATTCTTTTATTTAGTTTAGAATAAAATCATTTTTTATTAAATCATCAATGCTTCTCCTGGATTCTATCATTCAACCAGAGCAATGAATCATGTCTCAAATGAGGTCAACCGTAAATTCTGCCGTAACAATTGGCGATCACGAACAGGACCATCTTCTGTCCACCCCTCGGACAGAGACTGGAGCACGAACCATCGGTTGAACCTCAAACACCAATTCGGACTAAGGTAAAGCTGCCTTTATAAATATATATATATATGTAAATTTTCATTTACATATATATATATTCGCTCTGTGTTGATTTTTTTTTGAACCAGTCAAGCATTGTATTGATTTTCAGCTTTGAGCTTTGATTTTGATCCTCAGCTGTTCTGTGTTTTGACGCAGTGAATAGCCATGAGAAAGGCTCAAATGGTTGAGGTTCTGTGCTTTTTAATGCTGTAGGTTCTCTCTGGTTTTCTTCGGGCTCGGATATTTTGTTTAGGTCATTATTTACTTTGGTTTTGTTCGGACTCCCACAGCCTGTGAGGTCCTGACCATAGATAGACGGGCAACCAAAGTTTCCAAAACATCCCAGCGGTGTCATGATCTGAGTTCACCTCTGTACCGAAAGCAAAATAGATTAAAACCCCGAATCTAACCTAATTTGTGTTTCTGTGAATCAAACAGATGAACAACCCAATAAACAAATAATATATGCATACGCATATACAATCTTGGTATGATGTGAACTCAGATCATGCTTTCAGGCGAGTTTTACTTTTTTTTTATCTTTGTTTTTATTTTGTTTAAACGTGGAATCAGATTTCTCCCTTTGGCTTGGCTTTAATGCTTTCATTTGACGAGTGTCAGCTTTTTAGAAAGGGAGAGAAATACAGAGAGCCAAACACACACACACGTCGCTGCTGTGTTTTTTTTTTTTTTTTTTTTTTTTTTTTGGACGTGTGAACACACACACACACACACACACACACACACACACACACACACACACACACACACACACACACACACACACACACACACACACACACACACACACACACACCCACACACCCACACACACACACACACCCACACACACGTACAGAGAGAGAAAGGGAGAGAGAGAGAGAGCACACACACAGGCACGCGCACGGGCGCACGCACACGCCACACCCATCCCAAGAGAGAGGTGGCGCCCCTCACTGGCCAGTTTAGTGCACTACACACTTGTGACACAACATTGTGATTTCTCACTTCTCCCCTGCCGATAGAATAGTGCCATTACACACAGACACTATTTTTATTTTTATTTTAAATTTTATTTTGATTTCATGTTTGATGGGCAACACACACTCAAACACACACTATGATGAATACAGTATTTCATTTTATTTTATTTTAATAT
The DNA here is from genome assembly GCF_900634775.1 of Gouania willdenowi. Lineage (NCBI taxonomy): Eukaryota > Metazoa > Chordata > Actinopteri > Blenniiformes > Gobiesocidae > Gouania > Gouania willdenowi. The sequence continues at coordinate 8,238,769 of NC_041044.1, forward strand.
TACTGTTACCATCATTATCATTTTTTATTATTTAAATTGTTAGTTTCTGTTGGCTTTGTGGTTGTCCCCTGAAAAAACGACATCTTCAATGAAAGAATGAAATCACCTTCAACTCTTACGCTAATGGAATGTCAACATCATTCAAAGGACCAAGCATCAGAAGGAAATGGACAATCAAAGGTGTGTGACCTTTCAGGACTCAAGGACTCAACTCCCATTCAGCAAAGCAATGCTGAAATAACTCGCTCAGTCCCAAGTCAACTCTTCATCGTCTATGAATGGGCCGCATGCCAATGCTGGATTAACACATCCTGCCCCATCATCAAAGACTGAGAACCTGTGGGCGTCGGAGTGGACACTCCCCCCACCAATGAGTTGCGAGTTAAACGCCACGACTACTGCCTGAATGATGGGCAGCAACTGCAGACTGGTCACACGTCTGCTGGAAATCTTCACCAAAAAGACACTGTTTCAAAAGCCACAAGGATACCAAGCCACAAGAAGTCCACCACAGCCTTTGGTGGTAGTGCGCACGCACACGCACAGGCACGCGCACGCACAGAGCTAAATCACTTTAGCCTTGAACTTTGGCATGGAGGGGGACAACTAGCAAATAGCCAACAAGCTTCTCCTTCGCACAATACTAACCCCTCTATCTTCTGACTGTGCACTAGATTATTTTGTTTTCATTTATTCTCTCACACGCAGACAGACCAGACATACAGTCACACACCCACATTCACAACTATGAGAAACACAGGACCACCAGAACTTCACACAGAACCCTTCTGTTTGCCACATGAGATCAAGTGTGCCCATCATTTATCTTTGCTTTTATTCATTATGTTGCTCATTTATTTACACTGCTTTGGCCTTTATGAGAAAACAACAAACAAAGGGGAAGAAAATAGTGTTACTGATAAGGCTTTTCTTTCATTTATTTTCTTGATTGAGGGGAGGGCCCCCACAATGCAAGATATGGTTACATCCGCTGAAGACAGAGCCCTCTGTTGCCTCAGCTTTTGGAGCTGAAGTTTTAATTTTTATTGGCCATGATTTTTTTTGAGCTCACACGTTTTTCTCCTTTGTTATTTCTGAACGATCCTTCTTTTTCTCTTTTGTTTTTACTCAATTTCAGGAAAATTGAGACAGAGATTGAGGACTGCAGCCTCAACAAGTTTAAATTTTGACATTTTTTTGACCGATACCCTCGTAAACAATCTGTACCTTACCCTTTTTGAAGCTGCTTGCGACAGACAGCCTAGTTCAACATTCATTGTTTTCATTTTGCGCGCTCCCCCCTTACCGCGTCGGACTGTCTGGCCGGCCCAAAGCCACTCGACAGCAGGGGGGGGGTACCAAATTTTTCCTGAGAAAAAATGTCCCATTAGTTGCTATGAGTACATAGGCAATTACTTTTCAAACAAGAAGTCCTGGTTTAATGTGCAGAAAAAGGATAAACCTTGCTAGGGAAAGCACTCTTCGGGGGATAGCGGTCCACCTGATTTGATACATGCTTGGTAACCGAATACCGTTCTGAACAAATTTCTACGTTCCCTTAGAGTGAGGGTTATTAGAGGTTGCGTGCTCCGTTCAATGTTGAGTGATCTTAGAAGTGCCCAATAAAAGTCCTGACAGTTGTGCGAAATCTTCCCTCGGTTTGGTACCGAGGTTGAGTTTATGTGTTTTCCTTCAGTTTGGTACTGTTGTGAATTATTCTCCAAAACTCTTATTTTCAAGAGCGGTGGTTGAGCCCTGCTGATTCAGAGATCCTTTTTTCTTTGGAGACGGACGGCGGGTGAGTTTCCTTCAGGTTTGGTACCGGAGGTTGTGTTTTCCTTCAGTTTGGTACTGTTGTGAATTATTCTCCCAAACTCTTATTTTCGAGAGCGGTGGTTGAGCCTCGCTGATTCAGAGATTCTTTTTTACATTTCTGGAGACGGACGGCGGGTGAATTTCCCGCGGTTTGGTACCGCGGTTGAGTTTGTTGAGTTAGACACGGCTGTGCTATTCCTGCCTGATCAGCAGATGAGCAGACTGTCAGTACCACGGGCGATAATCTAAGACTCCGCAAAGGCGGAAGTAAAAAGGAGCGTACCTCTTAGTAATCAGACGATACCAGTAAAAAGCAATTAATTAACACTAAAAGGTTGCCAAGCATGAGGGGGCAATAAGAGCTCATTGACCCCGAGAGACGAGGTGGACTGGCTATCGCCATTGGTGGGTTAGATGAGACCTATATTCCACTTAGACACTATGCAGCAAAACCTTGTGAATGCATGGACGTGAAAATTGAGGCATGAACGTGTGCGGTGCATGAGTGACTGAATGATGACACGTTACGTATGCCTGAGAACCGTGTTGTGAGTGCGAATGTGCCGTGGACGTGTCATTGAGTGATTGACCGATGAATGGCTGTTTGACCACACATGTTCCTCTGTTTCACCTTCTTTTCCTCCTGGGTTTTGATGCACTTGATCTTCTCCCTGTTTTTGCCAATTATGTAGTGGGGTGTTCAGAAAACACTGCTGCTTGTTAAAAGAACTATGGTTTTAGGCCTTGGGCCTTCTAAAAAGTTTACCAGGTTTTAAAGGGTTTTTTCTGGGTGTTTAAAAACACCAAACGACATTTTTTATATATGATACCACTTTCAGTGGAATGACTGGCTTTGACCTTGACTGACCTTACATGTTCAGTGTCCATGTTTTTTTGTTGTTATATGTGTATACTCGTTGTGGTGTGCACTTGTCTATGTCTTCGTCTTAGTTGTTGTTATTATGTAGCTTTTTCCAAAATACAGGTCGCTGTAAGGAGACGAATCAGATCCAACTAAAGAAAAGAGATATTTTAAATTATCCAGTTAAGTCTTAATGGTTTCCTCTCTTTCTGTTTCTGAGTGTTTCCTAACAGAATGCCACCGCCTTCTCGACTCCGATCCTTCCTCCAGCCGCCATGCCTGGTCACTGCTTGTTATGATGAAGGATGAGAATTAAAGGGAAGTATTGTCCATAACTGTAACTGGGAAACAAAGGGGAAATAGATTGAAATAGACACGTGACAATATGACATATTGTGGATGTTCTAACATAATATCTATTCCAGAGACTACAGAGACTTCCAATCCAACTGCGAAAGTGGGGACAGATCTTCAAATTTCCAAAAGGAGCGTACAGTTGACCCTGGCTTTGACCTTTATGGCTGAGGAGAAGGAGGTCGAGGAGGTTGGAGGGCACAAAGGCAGGCGGACACAAGAGAGAGGAAAACGGAGACACATCCAAAATGATCAGATAAGTGATTTTCCAATGATATTTATCATATGGTTTTAAGAATCCAAATGTATTCTTATGTAAAAAAAGGGAAGGGAGGGGCCAACGTCCCTCTGATTTTTTATTTATATTTTATCATAGGAAAATATACACCAAACCCTCCAACTATTTTCTTCTTGTTCCACCAGCACTTAGCGTGCAAGACCATAAAACACCTTCACTGGGTTTAGACACTTTTAAGGGAAAAATTAAGTGTTCTCAACATTGGGTTGGTGGCCCAATCTGGGTCGCCTGAGATTTAAAAAAGGGTCCTCCTGAAATTCTTGATAATTGATTGAAATAAGTTTAAAGTTGAGTAACTTCCAAGCATTTAAGGAAGCTCTCCAAACCGTGCTGGGGCTCGTCACCCCTACGAATGGGATAAATACAGAGAGCAAAAGACAATTTGATTGTTCGACTCAACTTAACTTTAATTCTGTCTAACCTTAAAGGGCCAATAATCTCGCTAAACTCTGGTTCAGACACAGAATAGGAGACACTTTTGCCACCAATTGACCTTCAAAATTAAGTAAATTACATCTCAAATAATAATTATGAGGGAAAATAATGAAATAAATGAACTGACAAATTCAGCTCTATAAAAGAATTGCTATGTAATTAGGTGTGGAGTGTTAACATTATTCAGAATAAATAAAGGATAGAATAAGATTTCTCCTTCACAAATAAGAGATAGCAAAGAAAATGAAACAAACAATTTAAATAAATAAATAACATTATTTATTTATTTGGTTAAACTCATTTAGCTTTCTCACATCTCCATGTCTCCCAATTGTATGTATTCATCTTGAGAAGACATGTAATCACACTCCACACTTCTCCGTCTGACTTGCATGTCCTTCTCCGTCCGACTTGCATGTCCTTGTAAACAGTGGTTCTCAAATTGTTGCTTCTCACCAGGTAAGTAGATGTACCACAGATAATCACTGCAACTCCAGCTATGCTTCTTCTTACTCCAGGAAAAGAAAATCGAATTAATACTTCCTGCTTTTCTTTCAGCCTCATATTTTCCCACTCGCGTGCGAATGGGCTACAGAGCTAGCATGGCTAAAAGCTCACTAACCCACACCTAACCATTGTGTGATTGTGCAGCAGCACCTTTTAGGATCTGAAAAGCTCTCAGATCCTGACCTCTGACCTGTCTCTGCCTTCCTGGCCATACTAACTATTCATTTAGTTAGTTAACTAAACCTAACACCCCTAAACTTTTATTCTATTCTATTCTATTCTATTCTATTCTATTCTATTCTATTTTATTTTTTATTTATTTTATTTTTTTTTATTTTATTTTATTTTATTTTATTTTATTTTATTTTATTTTTTATTTTATTTTATTTTATTTTATTTTATTTTATTTTGGGTGAGTGTTTTTCCCCCCCACCCCCTTTTTTTTCTGTCCAGGTACCAGCTAAAGCCTACCAGGTACCAGGTACCAGGTACCAGCTAAAGCCTCAGTAGTGGGATCGCGCATGTGTTCAGGTACCAGCCAATCCCAAGAGTTTTGTTTTGGTGTTTTTCCCCCTCTTCTGTTCAGGTACCTTCCGATCCCAAGAGAGGTTGCCAGGTGTGTGGAGACTACCCTTCCTCAGACAACAACCAATCATCTACAACGCCGACCGGAACGACCCACACGGCAGGCAACATGGATCCAAGATGATTGCCGACACCAGCTGATGCTGAGACGGAGGCTGACCGAACAATGAAGGGGGAACCGACAAGGCCAATGAGACACACACACAAGAAAACTCTCTAGAACAAGGGCCTAGCTTTGTTTATAAGCCACACCAAATGCTCATAGCTAGGTTGAGGGAGGACAAGCTCACACCTAGCTGCAGGAATACAGTCATAAACCCTTCTGCTACGATTGAGGAAAATACTCAAGGTTCTTCACTCATGATGCTATTGGTTACCCCAGTTACCACTGAACTCAGCCGATGAAGACGAGTGATGTCCTTGATGCAAATGATGATTTTTGCTTATCTAGATGTAATAAAGGATGATTTTTGATGATTCATGCCATTGATAATAATGATGAAGTTTTTTTTAAGGTTTATTTCCACATTTTTCTTGATATGTCTATATCCGTGCCTCACAAAAGAAGAATATATCCAATGTATGACAATAACGATGCTAATGGTTAACCCTGACAGACAGCAAAGGTGGAATATAATAATTTTGTTTCTTGATTTGGTCGTTGAGGCGACCAAAAGTGGGGAATGTCATGGCAAATTTTATATTCATCATCATATCCTCAAATGTATGTTCATGTGTACAATTTGTCATGTTTTAATACATGACGACTCCATTAATCTTTACACTTTTGAACAGCTGAATCATGATTAAACAGTACAGATCGTATTATTCTCAGTGCAGCACAGTCTCTGCTGACATGCAGATATACACTGACGCACACACTTATCAAGACAGATAAAGACTGGAGCCAAACCTTCTCATAACATCTTCATCATCCTCCAACATTGCCACTATGGGCATCTGACTCCCTCCCTTTTGTCTCTCACTGTTGGGACCTTTTCTTATCTGTATAAAAAGCTTAAGCTTTGAAACTGTTGGGGCGGGGCGCGGCACTTCCTTTGGACGTCCGCCTGGACGGACGCTAATTTTGTTTCACTTTGTTCCACTTTGTATTCTTTTATTTAGTTTAGAATAAAATCATTTTTTATTAAATCATCAATGCTTCTCCTGGATTCTATCATTCAACCAGAGCAATGAATCATGTCTCAAATGAGGTCAACCGTAAATTCTGCCGTAACACTGTCAACACAAAGAATAGTGCTTCTCTATCACCACCAGGCGGCAGTAAGACTTGTTGCGTGAATTGTCATGTCAATGCGTGTGGAACGCGTTTTCCGTTCCGCACGACTTTGGGTTTGATTAAATGAATTTCGGCAGAGTTATTAAAAGAATTCCAGTTTTAAAATTGCTGAAAATTTAGCACCTCCTGTAGGCGTGGTAATGTAATTATTAACACTCTAGGAGGAGTTCGCTTTTAAAAATGATGTGGTTTGGCCAAAAATGTGGAAAAAGTGCTATATTTGGCCCGGTAAATTCAAAATAGCAGACTTCCTGTTGAAATTAGGTCATAGGTCCAAAATATGTTTTTGTTAGGCACGGTTCCATGCATATACCTACCGAATGCCCTTTAGCTAGTTTAAACCACTCAAAAGTTAAAACTCTAGGTGGCACTAACGAGTCCCAAAATGGCTTCAACAAATTGCAACTTAAATTTTTCATCAAACTATACCGTCAAGCCAAATTTCACAAAATTGCACCCCCAGGAAGAGCCTTACAAATCCAAGTAAAGTGATGGTAACCGGAATAATAAAAATTATAATAATGACAATAAGAAGAAAAATCTGTACAGAAACAATAGTGCCCTTGCACCACTTTGGTGCTCGGGCCCGAAATATGAGTTAATAAACAACAGAAATGAGCTCCCCTTCAGGCTCAATGGTTTTTACGACTTACCCTAAACTTTCTACGGAGGGCGCTGTTGAGCTGGAAGTCGTCTATCCAGCGGCTCTGCATGTCCTGGATCTCTGACAGCGAGGGTAGAGCCTTATTCAGCTTCTGCTTATCTTTGCCGCCGTGGTCCAGTTTGTACATGGCGTCCGTCTCCAGCTTCTCCTTCTCCGCTCGCTCTGTAAGAAGAGATGGAAGCTCAGCAACAAACTGAAACCAAACAAGCGTCACCATGACTTCTGAAAACCTGGGATACTTCAGAACTACAGCATGGTGAGAGTCTTCTACCTGTGGTGAGGATCTGTTCGTTTTCTGCCATGTCCCAGCGCTCCTCCTTCCTGCTTGCTCCGCTCACTATCACATAGTCACAAGTGGCTGGGTCCGTCTGCATCTCAATGTAGTTCACACACAGGTGACACTTCATCCTGAACCTGGCACAGAGAAGCAGGGTTGGGGTAAATTACATTTTCCAATTATAATTCCAATTACAGTTAAAATTCCAATTATTGTTTTTCCCATGAAAGTCAATTACAATTACGTTCTCAATTACTAAATTTCAACTTCAATTAATCACAATTACTGAACCTGAAATAAATAACCCAATAAAACTTGTGTTAGCTTTCTGATAGCATCTCTTATTATAACAGGTTAGTTTTAACCTGTCTTAAAACAGCTGTAAAATACATAATTTAGTTTTCATCACTTGGTTACCTTGTTAGGATTCCAAATCAATTAATTAATCAATTAAATTGTAACTGACAGTTTTTATATAATGCCAATTACAATTACAAAGTCAATTATCTGAACCCAATTGCAATTGAATTATGATTAAAACAGCAACAGGTTTTTTCAATTATGATATAATTACCTCATGATTTTAATTAATTATCAATTACGCAATTCCAGTTATAATTGACTACAACACTGCGGAGAAGCAACTGTGTTACCACTTTGGGGTTTGGGACTGAAGGAGAAGCCGTCACATGACGTACCTGTAGATTGGCGTGGTGTAGTAGTTCCCCACTTTCTTTTTCTCAGCGTTGTAACGAACCCCTGCACAGAGACATGACAGAGTCAAGGCGATGTAAATGAACAGTGTGTGAGCTTTAGATTGTGATTTTCTTCAGTCTTACCCATGCCAATGTGGTTTTTGCAGCCATCACACCAGATGTTATAGGGCATTTCAAACCTTGATGGATAAAAACACAGTTTGGGTGATTATAGACATCATAAACACATATGATGCATTCAACCATGTAACTACTACTGCTACTACCGTCACTGTAAAATATTCTTTAAGCTGTGGTATGGTATGTCTATATGCATGACTAGATGTGATCTGTAATAAATACACGTGAACAATAAACTATTAGAAGTAGGCTTGGATCACTATGTTAAGGTTTCATTTATTAAGACAAACTTTTTCAGAAAATTTACTTTGAAATTTACTTAGATCTCCCAACATATTTTGACTGCCAACTGTCAGTCTTCCTCAGAGGCATCTACTGGGAGTTGGCAGTCGAAACATGTCAGGAGAATTTCCTGAAAAAAGTTTGCCTTCTTTTCTCACATTTTCTTTAATTTAAAAAAAATAATTGTAAGGAATACAAAAAAATACAATTTGCATTATTTTACAAATGTTTAGTTGGATTATTTCAGCATTGGCAATGGTTTTCCACTCAAAGCTGTTTTCTAACAATAAACACCACAAGCGTGATTTCAGTACATTAAGAATATTGTCCAATAAAAATTGACAATGCTTTAAAGAAACTACATTTTTACAATCTCTGATGAATTAAAAGGAGGATTTCTTTTCAATAATTTTAGTTCTTTCAGGTCATAATCTCAACCTTTATCAGCTCAGTTATCTGCTTTTGGTGAGACGTCATGTGTCGACCCATTAGTGATGAAAACAAACCAAAATGCTAGCATCTTTAGCGCTCCACTCAAACATCTGTGACCAATGACTGATGCGTGTGTCAAACAAACAAACCTGATGATGAGGATGCCCTGGGACAGTTTCCTGGCTCGCTCCCGTAGAGCGTGAGTTTTGTGGTAACCATTAAGTGATCCATGCTGAAAAAAGAAAACAAATGTCCAAAATAGTAAGTTATTGTTATTGATTTTTTTTTTTGTAAATCATCAAAAACAATCTCAACAAACACTTTTGACACTTATGAAGAATGTTTATGCAAAAAATGTGTTTTATTTTAATATGTGTGTGTAAATGTGTATAATTTTCTCTGCAGCAATATAAGGAAATGGATCAACGATCAACTGTAAAATAAATTAAATATCAGCACAAAAGGTTGTTTTTCATGACCATTTTTAACCAATGTCAAATCAAATAACTGAACACTTTAAACCTGTTAATAAATAGAGATTGTAATGTATTTTTTAAAAGCAAAGCTTACACAACAGACAAAAAGGACTGTGGGTTTTCACACACCTTGGCTGGATCAAAATCTGGAGGATAGTATTTATTTGTTCCTTTTCTTTCACCCTGTCAGTGCAAACACAAAAATGAAACATCATTCACAAAAACAAACAAACAAACAAATAGATCCATTTGAATACATTTAAAAAAAAAAAAAGTTTAACAAAAATGACTAACTCTTATTTTAAGTAAAGATTCATCAGAAAGTTGCTAAAATTCAGATTTATACACCAAAATAAAATGACATAAAAACATGTCAGGCAATAGAATGTAGGAGTAAATACAGAAATGAACTCAGAAAAACAAACTAACCAAACCAAAAACACATTCAGTGATAGTTCTTTCCCATATGATTTCATTTATCTACTTGCACTGAAAAATATGTGATTGAAATTCAATAAAATTCATCACAGATTGTATTCTCGTGATGTTTAAAAACAAAAGTCATAAGGAAAATTCATTATTACTTACCATGGTGTCGACTGCAAATCACCAACTACTGATGTAATGATGAACTGTAAAGATAACCTAAACAAACAAACAAACATAAATCCTCAGTTAGGAACAGGTTGATATGAAGTGCTGCTTAGGTGTGGAGACAAAGAACCTGCAATTACTGCCACAATATGATTAATTAATGCTAATTATTTTACAGATTCCACATTAGGTCATAAATACAATATCATATTGTTTATTAATTGCAATAACGCATTTGTTGTGTACACACTTGGCTGCTTTAACAAAGGCAGAACAAGACTTGCAGAACATAAATTGGTAACTTTAACTTTGAATTCATATTTATTTTCTTTCATGCTCTCTTTGTACACTTTGTGTTTAAATTCAACTTTATATATTGGTAATTGCTTCTCATATTTTATTTTATTTAAGTGCCTTATTTTTTTCTTTACACCAAGACAAACTCCTCGTATGTACTTGGTATTTTCTGGTAATAATTAAAAGCCAATGGCTCAACATTATACAGATGTTATTCATGGCAGCTGTTACACCTTAAATATCTCAGGTATTGTACAGACAGACTAAAAAAATCCTACAAAGAGAGTCATTTTGGATTTATACTTAAAATGTATTTAATACTACAGTTTAATAGCAAACTTGATTTATCTCCTTTCCTCTAAATGTGTGTGCGTGTGCACTTGATATTGAGAATAATTACTTCAACATTATTTTAACATTTTTCTTATTGTGACATTACTTTCAAATTTAATGTATAGCTGTGTAAGGGAAAAACGTGGCTAATAAAGTAAAATAAGCAGTAATTATTTTAACTATGTCCTATTATAATATCTATATGAATGTTACTTATGTTGGACATAACACACTACCAAGAGATACAAATACAACGCATCAGTCCATCATTAACCACGCCTGGAAACTCTGAGAAGACCAGAAGTAAAAACAATAAATAAATATGTCTTTAAATTAGTAGATATGAACATAATGAATGAATTTGCACGTGTAGTTCCACTTTACTCTACACGTATATTGATCAGGGGTGTAGCTAACGGCTAAAGGCTAACTAAACTTTTGTTTTTGTAGCTTTTAAGTAAATATTCAGTGCAGTCAACTCAAAGACCAGTACTGTAGTATACATCAGACACCATATATACATTTAGTCCGAAGTACAATATTTGTTTCTAATGTTAGATGAAAAACTCCAATCCAGGATAGCTAAAAACAAGCTAACAGCTACAGCAGCTAGCTTGTGCAGTTTCGTTTGTGTGTTTAAGGATACAATGTGTGACATAAACTAAATACAGATCAACATATTCATCTTAGTATGAGCTGTCATGTTTTATTACATTTAAAGTTGGCTACTTACAAATCTTGCTGCAACTGCAACAACAAACAAGAAAAACTTACCGAAGGGGTCGATGGGTAATGTAGTCAGAAGCGGCTTCCTATTCTTCTTCGTTGAGTTCACAGCCGTATGGCAGTTTGTACTCAACCATCCGGGTATTACCGCCATCCACTGGATACAAAACTGACCGGGAGTCTGATCGTACCTTCAACATCATTTTTTTATCCTCTGACTGAAACTGGCCACTCACAAATCCCTGATGTCAGTCAGAAGTTTACCAAGTGGGTTGCCATATCGCGAGTTTTTCCCGCTCATTTAGACGTTTTGAAACAATCACCACCTTTTGGGTTTATAAAACCATATATATGGAACCATCAAAGGATATACAAGGCAGTTCCTGTGTGACACTGGCGTATATAAAAAGATATAGTTGTGACATTTTTGGTGTTTTTATTTGTTTGTCTCTCAGTATTCAGGTCATTTTAAAAGCTAGCTGTATTATATTTTTCCACTATAGTTTTATTTTTATTTCCTTAATTCCCAAATCCCGTGTATTGGAAGTGTATGATATATGCATCATAATGACACTTAGTAACCTCGTGACCTAATTTGCCCCATTGAATCTCATTGTAACCACATATTTTCCATACACTGTAACCATGGCATATTATAATGCTTTTTCAATGAATTCCAAATAGATTTAAGCCCAGGCCTTCAAAATAAAGGGAAAATATGTTTCAAGTGTAATGACCCCATTACACTTGACACCAATGACACCAATCAAAGACCATCACATAAAGTTTTAGGTTAATATCAGTGAAGGCCTGGGTCTCTTATCTTGCAAAATACACAGCAATAACAAAGCAGAACACCATGAAATGGTTTTGGTAAACTAGTACTGATACAAAATAGTGATGTGACAATGGTTGAGGGGGAAAAATGGATGACTGGAGAGCTCTAAGTGAATAGGAGCTGTGTGCCCACCACGGGCTGGTGATTACAGCTGGTTTGTTCAAGTCACAGATCAATGTTCACATGTTCAACATAGGAAGGGACATCTGTATTGATGAACAGCTGCTGTTCAGTAAGATAATTTCATGGCCTCCAGTCCAAACCAGGGAACTATGGCCTGGACATTTGGGCTCAGTGTGACGTTCAGAAATCTTATGTATGGAGGCTCCAAGTTTATTTGGGGAGGTCTGCCTCAGCACCAGTTGAGTCCAACCAGAACATGCACATTGTACTGGAGCTTTACGGATGGGCTTGAGGGCCACCATGTCCTTTTTAACATCTATTCCTCTGGCTGATGAGCTGCAGAAGAGGAGGATGGCCCTGGTAGGGACACTGAGGTCCCTGCAGCTGCTCAACACTAAACACAGGGAGGTGTTTCCTCTGTGTTTGCTTTCACACACAATAAGATCACTGTGTCCTATGTGCCAAAAAGAAGGAAAAATATCCTGACAGCACTTCTACTGTTTGTGTACACATAGTAAAGAGTGTAAGTTAATTTTAAAACTCTCCTTGTACCAAAAATAATAATGCATTAAAATTAATTCTGCTATCAATTATTGTTATGGTCAAGGCTGTAATAAAAACATTACCTATATTTTACTTTGCACCTAATTTTTGGAAATACTGCATATTTAGTGTTTTTCCTGTTGAAAAAAAAGGGGTTCTAATGACAAAGTCCATTTTTATTACACTTTTATAAGATGTACATAAGGAGTAAATGTGTTAATTTTTCTTTAAGACTGTCCTTGTGCCAAAAATTATAATGCATTAAAATCAATTCTGTTATCAATTAATGACACGGTCAAGGCTGTACTACCTTTATCAAAAATATTTAATTCTGGCCCTCATTTTTGGAAATACTGCATATTTAGTGTTTTTCCTGCTGAAAAAAATAGGTTTTCTGATGATAAAAAAATCCATAGCAACATAAAAACAGTTTGAAAATTACAATACATTTATATTTATATTTATGGATAAGTCTGAAGTAGTTGAAAAGATCAGATGCAGTAGAAGCAAAAAAAATATTCATGGAGTACATTTTTATTGCACTTTAATGAGACGGACCATATACACGAGGTTTATGTAAACTTAAAGGAGTGCACAAAGGTTTTAATGGATGATGATGGAAACATTCTACAATACACTGATTTTTTGTGACACATTTCAGATCAAGTGTACTCAGAAAAAGTACTACCAGATTGTGAAGGCTCTTCCACTGTCACTTAAGAATATGATTAAACAAGATAAAATACATTCCAAAGTTGTCCTTAAATGAAGACAGCTTTATATCAATGATGTTGAATTTTATAACCATAAATGAAACAACTCTTTTATGAGTTCCTGTTCCACTAACTCTGCTAAAAGAGATTACATCCTCAAAGATTTTAAAATTGACTAAAGTTAAGAAAAGATGCAAATACTTAGCATAAGCACCTCAGTTTAAGATTATTAGTTATGTTTATCCTCCATAGGTATTACTGAGAGTCCTGCCCCAGTAGGTCGTATCGTTTTGAGACAAAAACCCGTATCTCCAGGTGTCAGTGTAACGTGACAAAAGTACCCATTAGTGCATATTGATGAGTGCATTATGCAACTTTGAAGCAGAGTTGGAGCTGTCCAAATTTTGCATCTCACCCTTTTCAAACAGTAACAGGCAGTAAACTACTGTATAAAATGTGCAGCAGAGGGATTTCATGGAGAAGCACCCCAGTTACTGTAAGTCAAGGCATATAATCTCTTTCCCCAAATGATGGACTGTTTTATTAGAGTTAAGTCAGTGCTTTAAGTGGCTCAAAAAAGGTGCCAGTGCTCTTTTTTGCAAGAGTCAATCTTAAAAAAGGTCAACTTCCGTGTGCATGTTTTAATCGAACTCGCCTCTTGATACAAACATCGCTCGTTGGAATCCATGCCGTAAACTCATTTTTCCTGTTTGCAACGTTTGTTGAACGTTACCTCTCCAGCTGTTAGCAGACCACGTATACAACCAAATATCTTTAATATTTTGTATATGAGATACAGGGCAGCTGGATGGAGTCAGACAGGGTTATTATTTTTAAAAAGCAGGGTTTCAACCTTTTAAAAAGTACACAAACTGCCGTAAATTAGGCCGACCGGATAGAGACACGTTTCGCGCCGGACCCCGGACTAATATGGATGCCCGGTCACATTTGGTACTTACATCAGAACTGTGAAGACTGATGTGCTCTGATAAGCGGTGGAGTAGCTACAGTATTTGAAGGATTAAAATAGAAGTGCTGGTGAGCGTACTGCAACGCTGAAAGTATGTTCTTGGCGCTTGGAGAAGTGCCAGGACTCTCAATTGACATTTTTAGAAATCCCGGAACTTCGTATCGGTACGTACCAGCCCATTAAACCACTGAGTTAGGAGTCTCGTCAGTCTCTTCTAAAGTGGCCGATTTCTCCTGGTTGAGTTGCCTTTTTCTCCCCATAAAACATTTACAAATTGAAGTTTTTGAATTCTTGAGATACCAAAGAAGGAAGCTCCTCAAGACTTGAAAGCAAAATTTGTTTACTCGTGTTTTGTTTAGTCTGTTCCACAAACAACTGGTTGACAGGCTAGGTCAAAGAAAGAAAGAAAAACAAATATATATATATGTTGACATGAAGATTTCATTTATTAAACAAGAACGATTGAAGATGAACAAGAGGCTTCATCCACTCTGTCAATCAATCTTTATGAAATGTGCCACAGTTATGGTTCCTCGGTGACCACACTGAGCTTTCAAACAGAATAATATTAGCCAATGAGTGTTTTATTTTTTTTAATAAAACCTTGTTCTTCCTCTTCGTCATTGCAGATTGTAGATTGTGTCCAAAGCTTAGCCCAGAATTTCAGAGTAAAAGTCCAATAAACTAAAAGCCTTTCAGTGATTATAAAAGAAAAAATTGCAAATCAACAATATTTGTTATGAGAGAAAATGTTAGTATATAGTGCATCTCTATACACATTGACTATAACAACACAAGTTAAAGCTGTATAAACTTAAAGCATATTTAATAATAATAATAATGTAGTGATAAACCACAACTATTAGGCTAGTGTACCTGTCAGTTTGTAGTATGTTTATCAGGTGATCCATTGCCTGGGTGAAAACCTCCATGTGATATTTCTGGAAAAAAGAGAACGCGCTCATTAGCATGAAGGTTGTGCAATCAATGTTAAGTTAAAAAAATGTAATCAAGGACTGACAGGCAAGTTATAAAAACAATAGCCTGGAGTCTTTTAAGGACGTCTGCTAAACACATTCATCCTGGAACACAAAGCAGATAAAAATGTAGCTTAAAAACACACTGCAATCAACAGTTAGAATGCTTTATATTTGATAAGCAATGTTGTTATCTGTGACTGTGATGAATGACATAAATGATACTTGGTTTATCTTACTGTAACACATCTATAATAGGCAGCTGGGAAAACTAGTTTGGTATTTGTATTTACAAATAAAATCACAGTAACTACAGCCATAAAATATGAATCTAAAAATCTTAAAAAACAATTCCTTTTTATTCTTATTATTTATGAAGGAAAATCATTCTCGCACTCTGTTAAAATTAGTTCACAAGGAACATAATCATAACCAAATTTACTACAATGCAACAAAACTGACGGGGAAAAAAAAGCTTTTCAATTGCTGATCATTTTTAGAAAAAAATTCAAAGTTTCACACATAAAAAAACAACACAAACAGCACAATAAATGCCACAAACAACAACATGAACTTTACTTTAGAGAGGGACTGAAGGGCTCAGAGGACATCTCAGAGGTCTTCCATAAAGGTGGAGAAACAACGCAGTCACACAACGGCTACAAGAAAAAATCACTTACAGATCAGTTTACAGCTTGTTTTGTGGTAAAATATTATGAATATAGGGATGTTTGTCTGATAAGTGTAATTTGGTTTAATACAAGAAAATTATTACGAGTCATATAACGTGTTGCAGGTGATGTCATATATTATTATATAAAAAAAACCTGTTGGATTACTAATTTAGATTATTACTTATGTAGCAAAAGACTAGCAATAAATGCACTGCGTGTTTTAAAGGGCTGCTAAAATGAAGCTATAAGTCAATATATGTTGGTCCTTCTATAGTTTGACAACTTGTCCAAGTTGTAACATGCACTTTGCCCAGAATTAAGTAGGACAGTCTTTAGCAACCTGCAACTCAAATGAATATGTGGGCATTGTAGACATATAACGATAGATGCCTTTATACTCTTGACTTGGTGACTAAAGGTAGAAAATAAAACTCGAATCACATTGTGAGGACGATCAAAAATGCTGGATGTTCACTGAGGAGCATGAACAGAAAGATCCACAACAATGAAACAAAACAAGTGCACAGAGAGCACAAATAACCGCCAAGCAGTGTTTGTCAGAGAATCACAGTTATCTGGATCATTGATCCTGATCATGGTACCGTGATCATTCACACTTTATAGGCTTAGAAGAATTTCTATCACATTAATAACGATACAGTAGGTCCAAATGTATGGACACCCCATTTCTTTCAAACATCACAATAAATCCAGATTCGATCCAGATGAAACTAACTAATAATAGATCGTTAAAGAACCATTCTGACATAACTCGGTCAAATTTCAGAAAGATCGTTATATGTTAACTGAGATATGAATTTCTGAAATTTTATTAATAACGAGAGATAATAGTTTTCAATTTTTAAAACTGATCCAGAATCAGTGTTTTGATCCAGATCCTCTTTAAAAATTCAATGGAATTTTCCATAGCGTAAGATCTATGTTTAAATATTTGTCAAACTCCGTTAATTAAAGACAAACTAATAAAAGAAAAACATTGGTGAAAATATTACCTATACATTTTTATTCTTAGCCAGAGATGTACCAGGTAAATGATGTGCTGCAGAAATTTGTGGGACAAAAGAGTTGAGAATAAATCTAATTTTTGCAAAGCATGCAGATAATTATTTAAAGGGAATAAACAAGGAGCCCTGAAGGTCTGATCATGTGGCCTTGAATCTTATGTGCCCACCTTTTATCTTTCTGTGACCAGATGAGTCAATGTGACACCATAACACTAACAATGATATACAACCACTGGTAACCACTGAATGAAGTCAGCACGGATACATTGAAGGGGTCTTACATATACTCATGTGGATGATGGTAAAATGTGAGATTTTGTTAGCATAAACACCACTAAGGTGGTTAGAGAAAGCAGATTAATTGAGCCATAAATATGATGACATTGTTAAAATTAGATTGATTATCTTAAGCTTACCAGGGGCTCAGGTAACACAATACACATAATAAAAGGTTAGATTCATGGATTCATGTGTGTCCATTCATTGTAGTTGTCAGTGGGGCCGACATGGAGTCAGCAAACGACAGGTTAGCTACGCTAGCTAGTTAGCCTCTGTCTGTCTTAATATAGCTGTCCAAAGGTATAGCAAGAGTGATTCTAGCGAGTTTTCAGGGAAGTAAGGAACAGCCATCATAAAAGCGTCAATGTTTTAAGAAGGTAAATTTGTGTTTTTTTCTCAGGTTTATTCGGGACAAAACTCCAGTGTTCTGGATCAAATGTGACCCTTCCAATTGGTGAACGACTTCCGACTATGTTACTGGTTGCATTACAAAAGCAGTGCACTCAAGAAAACAAAGGCTTAGTTAATTCCAGTAAGTTTTGTTTATTCAGACAAAGTTTTTCAGAAAAGTTGCATATTTTAAGGTTTATTCTGAGGATCTTAATTTGGATTCGGGTGAGAAATATAAATGTCAACCAAAAGTGAAGACAACCCAAGTCTAAAAGGACCTATACTACAAAGCTGGATTTGCTCCTATCGCGCTAACTTCCGGGATTTAATCAGTGTGTGCAGGACTACGAAGCTGGCTAAAAGTGGGCATACACTGTGCGACTTTTTCAGCCGTTGTACTGCTTCAGCTCAAACTGTGCGACTCAATTGCAGAGTCCGAATGTGCGCAGGTCACGATTCATGTTCTCACACTATACGGACCGACAGTCTGACAAGACCTGACTGCTCATACTGTACGTCCATACACAACACGTCTGAGTCTTGTTTCCGGAAATGCAACGTACAAATTAGAAGAAGAGGAAGAAGAAAAACTCTGAAGCCTTGCCATTAAAACAAAAGAAGAAGAAGATCTCAGCAAAGAGAGCATTAAAAATGAAAAGGCGGCGATGTGATAGACCAGGAACTGGCTGGACAGACATGGGCAGTATGGCGCATGCACAGTGTGAGAGTTTGAGGTTAGCTGGTCCGTGGCACTGCTTCAACAGTGCGATACCCTCACGAGGAGCGACCAGGATTCCAAACATGCTGATCAGGAGCTGGTCGTGAGGTGTTAATCTCTTCTTATGATCCCATGAATACTACACAATGCATGACACGCAATTTAGCCGAAACTTCCCAAAAATAGACGCACAAGTGAAAAATCGGCTCAAAATGAGCCAAAAATCGCAGTGTATGCCCGCCTAACGTATTACGGGGCTAAATCATCATGATAACTTAGGCTGAATGATAAAACTGGTCGGGACAAGATTTTGTATTGGCTAGGATCTGCGCGAGTACTAAAGTCCCGCCTCCTGACCAATCAGTTCTCTTAAAAAATTACCTGACCAATAAAAGGAGGATCGTTGTGAACTCTATGTGTCCTGTAAGATAATATAAAACACAAATATTGTCCAGCTCTGATGAATGTGCAGCATCAGCCACAGACAAGGTAAAAGTGAAAATGATCAGAGTGTCTGTTTATCTCACCAATTTAAGCATTATTCATTCTTTGCTGCTTTTACTGTAGCAACAGTGTTGTTTTTGGTCTGAATTATGATTTTAATTCTTCATATTTTCAAAGAATTATTCCTCAATTGTGACGTCAATTGCTCTCCAGTTTCTCTGTGATTGTGATTGGTCTGATGCTGTAATCTCCTCCTCTGTCACAAGAGCACACACGTAGCCAGGCTGAAATCAACTCGCTTAACTTAGCGAGTTGTAATCAAGAATGTTTGTTAGGTGAAGCCCGCTAATGGAGATAAATCTGGTATATAATTATCTAGCTTTGTAGTATAGACCCCCAAAATGTGTCACATATGAAAAACTTGATCAGGATTTGCTCAAGGCAGCAATACTCTACTCCTTCATAAGCTCCAAAGCTGGTTATTATTCATTGTCATCTGGAAATTTTTCAAGTCTGTGTTAAAAACAACAGTTTACCTCAGAAATATTAGTATACAATAGTGAAACACCACCAGATAATTAAGCCCTATTAGTGCATTTGTACACTAATATATATATATATATATATATATATATATATATATATATATATATATATATTTTGTCTTACAGCAAAGGCCGCTATCTATTTAGAAGATGAAATTCAGGACACACCACCGCATTTTAAATCAGAAGTGTGGAAGCATTTTGGCTTCCCCAAGACAAAATGAAAGACGTGAGAAAGAAAGAACATGTAAGAGGGTCACAGAGAGGAAAGAGATAAACTAGAGAGAGAATCAAAGCCATAGTTTATTTATTTGATATGGGATTTGTTTTAAAGTCCAATTATTAAGGCACAAAATACATTTTCAGTTGCACTTTTAGAAAGAAAAGGAACTATTATGCAGTTTTGCATTGTTTACTGTAGAACTTTAATTTAGATAAATACGCTTCTTCTTCATTTACACTATTTCTTTATTTAGTTCATTCAGGATTCATTAATAATTAAATTCATTGTTTTGCGTAGTTAATTCAGGGACTTTTTGGACAATTAAGCACTTTCTTCAGATAATATAATAAAACTTTTCTATCAATTGTCTATAGTCTCATTTAGTGATAACACTAATATTGTAATTACTCGCATTAATAAACTACAGTCCCTTCAAACAATGACACACAAACTGCGTTATATTTTCATCACATAATAAGCTACCACTCTGATCATACTTCTTCCCTCAAGATTCCCAAAAGGAATCAAGAACGATCCTCAACGACAAAGAGCATATGAACTGAATCATTTCTCTCTGTCCGCTTCACGCTCAGAAAGGAGTATCACGACTCATCATCGTGGGTAGCGAGACCAGACACTTTAGAAACACATTTCTCAAGTCAAAAACTATAGAAATGATCCCTGAAAGTATAGTCTTAACTTCCTCATGTCCGCAGCAGAGAAGTCATTCTCAGACCAGACCATTTCACTCACGTTTTTACTTTTTTCATCAAACAAACATAAAACCACAGCTACGCATTATCAACGTAACAGAATCACAAACATTTGCTTTTAAAACGCAATTGTTTCAAAGAAAATACTTAAAATTGTAAATTATTGCCCGGGTCCCACAATGCCTTGCGCCAAAATCTGTTACGTCATCGAATTGTTTTTGGATAAATGTTCGTCTTTTTCTTTCTTTGAAGATTTGATGTAAAAGCGAATTATTGCAAGTATAAAGCATAGTCGAAAGTGGAATATTTCCTGTTGTTTAAATGAATTGCATTCTTTATTAATGCACTCGCATGTTGTTTTTAACATTCCCTGTAGAAACCAAAACACAGAAAAACAGTTCCGCTTGGACTTCAAATCACCAACTTATGAGGGCCTCGTCATTGAAAGAGTTAAAGAAAGATAAATAAATAAACCCAAAAATATTTTACTTTGAATTCACTGGCAAATGTGCAAATAATAGGACATACTTACAGATATAAATACACTTTTTAATGTTTTCAAAACAATGTCACAATGTGACACAAGAGGGCAGTGTTTCTTTCTCAAAGTGTACAGGGAAAATAAACATGTTACACAATCGTAAATACAACGGATTACCAATATCTTTTTATAAACTAACACCAAAATTAACCTAATATATGTTAATGCATATTATCTCAATTTATAGCTAAAACTTTTTTTTTTTTGATCAAGTAATACGCGTTTTTATGTGGAAAAATCAGTAAATGTTTACATGAAGGTACATTATATATCTAATGTATTTTACCAAACCTGGATAAAGGAAACCAACGCTATACTGTCTGTAAATAAAGTTAGAAAAATGTTTTTTTTCTCACAAATCCATTGTGTCAAACAGGAGCACGTGTCCATGTTCCGCTTACATCTGTCTGCTAGCTGGTTAAAATTAACAGCTACTCATGAGATGTGACTAAAAAAGGACAACTAGTTTATCATAACCTTTTCTATGAAAATGAAACTAAAGTTAATTCCAACTCACCAATGAAGCAGCCGTGGAAAAATGTCCTCCAAAAGATTAATCAGTATTATCCGCGGTCAGGACCATTGCGCATGCTCACACGCATCCTTTTTTGGATTTTTCTACACATATCACATTACTTTAATTACAACTTTGTTACTTAATGTGATATGACAGTGTTTAGTGTTGCTTTTGACAAAACACTGTTAACTTTTCCAAACAAATGTTAATTAATTATTTTATAACAAGTCACTTTAATTTTGCAATTTTTCTTTTGAACAAAATAATCCAAATGACTAATATCACCTAAAAGTCAGTGATTTGATGATACATGAACCTTGGTTATTAAAAAATGCAAAAATAGGATCTGAGATACAGGCCCTTTACTTACTTGGTATATTACAGTGCTGCACTTAAGCACCTCTAGTCAGCAGTTGGTTGCCTAATTCAGTGATTCTCAACTGGTGGGTCGGGACCCAAAAGTGGGTCACGGACCTGAACTGGGTGGGTCGCGGACAACTGGTCAAAAATAAATATATTCCTAATGTCTCTCAAGTTGGACTTGCCTTTCATTTTGCGAGAAACTTTTTTGACAGGCATGCTGTGAAATGCATGTTTCACAGGAAAATATACAAAGTCTTTTTTAAAACATAAATCTATATGTGTAATTTTAACAGCTGTTAATTGGGGCACAAATTAATAACTGTGGCAAAATGTGGGTCCCAGGGTGAAACCAGTTGAGAACCCCTGGCCTAATTAACCTTGGAAATCATGTACTGTCTGACTTCATTAGTGAAAGTAGCAATATTTGTTTATTTTTATCACATAGAAAGCTACCAACCTGATCATACTACTTTTCTTAAAGTTCCAAAGGAACAATCCTCAATGACAGAGGGCATATGAACTGAATCATTTCTCTCTGCACGCTCCACACACAGAAAGAAGTATCACAACTCATCATTGCAGATAATGTAACCAGACACTTTAGAAACACATTTCTCACGTCAAAACCTATAGAAATGATCCCTGGAAGTATATTCTTACCTTTCTGCTGTTGGCAGAAGGAACCTCATGCTCACACAAGACCATCTCACTCATGTTTTCACTTTTTTTGGCCAACAAACATACAGTCACAGCAACGTATTATCAAGTTGAAAGAATCACAAACATTAGCGTTTGAGTCACAGTTGCGTTAAAGAAAATACATAAATCTTATAATGCTTTGCCTGGGTGCCAGGACGCCTTCCGCCAAAAACCGTCGTCAGATTGTTTTCGGTGGTTTTTTTTTAAGATTTGATATAAAATCGAGTTATTGCAAGTATAAAGACTAATCGAAACTTGAATATTTCCTGTTGTTCCTTCAATAAATTAGCTTTTTTTTAAAAAATAATTAATTGAGGCCTGCCCCAGTAGGTCGTGTCGCTTTGAGACAAAAAACGGTATCTCCAGGTACTTTCCAGGAGGGATGTCAGTGTAACATGACAAAAGTACCCATTAGTGCATATTGATGAGTACATTATGCAACTTTGAAGTAGAGTCCTCTCAAAAGGAAAACAGTAAAAGGCTCTCCCCTGGAGCTGTCCAAAATTTGCATCTCACCCTTTTCAAACATTAACAGGCAGTAAACTACCGTATAAAATGTGCAACAGGGTTGCAGAGGGATTTCATGGAGAAGCACCCCAGTTAAAGGTGCAGTTCGTAACTCTTATGAAAATGACTTTCTGTCATATTTACTAAAGTTGTCACTATGTAAGGACAGCCTTACATGAAACTAGTAGTTTGTGTGAAAAACCAGGCTGATTGAGTCGCCCCTGCTGCTCCTGCAGTTTTTGGCAGATTGTCAAAATGATTGTGTTTGATGGACTGTCTGACAGCTGTTGCTCACAGTCCCCGCCCCTTTTTCGGTGGCTGGAGCGCTGTCTTCATTCACGACTACACTCATCTTTTTCTCCTCCACATTCAGACGCACCTCATCTCGGAACATTATGCGTGGTGAGAGGGCTATGCACGGTGGTCCCGAGTGCTTTGAAGGAACGGGTTCTGGCCATGGTCTACAACCGCCACCTAGGCATTGTACTGTAAAGGAACACTGGAGAGGCCTGGTCTGGTGGCCAGGTATCAACAGAGACATCAAAGATCTGGTCAGAGACTGTGTGACCTGCTTCACCAGTGGTAAAACTGGCCTTACCCCACCTCCAGCCTGTGCTGTGGCCTCAGGCTCTATGGACCCACATACAGGTGGACATACAGTATGTGGCGAACTTCATGGCACTCCTCAGCATCAGCGCTTCCTCCTGGTGGCTTACGATCTCCACTCCAAATGGCCTCAGGTGCTTCCTGCTGGACCGTCTACGCCCTCCAGTGAGAGACACTCCAGCAGCATCGCCCTCCACAGGTGAAAGAATGGCACAGCAACAACGTAACGTGAAGCTGCGGTTTGACAGGAAACACAGCGTGAAACTTCCTACACTCACTGTATCGGACTGGGTCTGAGTCCAGCAACCCACTCGATCTGTATTGAGCAAAATGGCTGCGTTCACATGGAATGTCGATATATTGATACGGCAACCTTATGGATAGCCACTGCCTACATAAAACAAAATGGGCACAGACAAAACCAAACCATTATTCAATACTATACAGTTTGTCCTTTTTTTCTCCTGTCTCAATCTTAGCTGTTTCGTTTTCTTAGTTCTCTTTCCTTTTATTCTTAGTTATGGTGTAATTGCTAATTTGTGTTAATTAAATTAAATAAATAAATAAAAACCTTCTTCTTCTTCTTCTTCTTCTTCTTCTTCTTCTTCTTCTTCTTCTTCTTCTTCTTCTTCTTCTTCTTCTTCTTCTTCTTCTTCTTCTGTTAGCAAAAACTTCCCACCACTTAGTATACGCCTCTTTCAGAAGGAATAACCAATTGGAATTGGTGCTTGATGACTGACAGTCGGTTCATCGAATCATCTCAAAGAACGATATGAGTCGCCCTCCAAAGTCTCCGCCCACCCGGTCTCCTGTCTCCCGGTTGTTGAGTCTGTCAGACCAGAGACCGCGTCCTGCAGCCCCGCACGGTTTGGTCCGTAATTTAGATCACCAGTCTGAGACCATCTGACTGAATTCTCCATCTGAATGGAAGCAGCCGGTTTCGCGACTCGGATATCGCCCATGGACACCTCTGGCGTCGAAAGCCGGGTGGCGGGAACACCAGAGTTACGGTGGCTGGGCAGCAGATTCCTGGACTCCACCGGGGGACGGATTTGGTCCTTTCCCTCAAGGGTGAATGATGAATCAACGTTTCCCCCGGTTCCACATCGTTCTACACCCGAAAACCTGACCCGCGTGGAACCTGATGTGGAGTATGAAGGTCTACCACAGGGAGCAGCTACTGGAACTCATATGCTGGCGGGAGCCGTGGCTGGAATCATGGAGCACTGCCTCATGTACCCCATCGACTGCGTCAAGGTATTTGAGACCGGTCCCGGTCTGAAACCTCCCTGTTGTACTGGTTATACATACATACATACATACATACATACATACATACATACATACATACATACAGGCCTGATTTCCAACCTCAGCTGCATTAGCTTTAGCACAAATGCTAACATGGTAACCTTGTTTGCTCACAGGTCAATAACTGTTACCTCATCATGTAACACATTGACAAATGCCGACCAGACCAATGCCTATAAATACATATTTCTATCTTTTGTGGTTTATTATTGGTTTAATCATATTGCCAATTACTCAACAATAAATCTAATATTTATACTTATTATAGCATCGAAAAGAGCAGTGTAGTATAAGTAGCTAAAGATGCTAGCTTGACAAGTGTGACATTTTGACTTTAATTAGTTTTCAAAACAAGTAAGGGTTAGTAATTATAATAATACATACAGGAAACGAGACATAGCTTTTTATGTTATATTGGTCATTTTAATTAGGTGGATACATTTTACATTTATATAAATAGTGTTTGCTTTTTAAGATGTATTAATTTATCAAATGTTGAATCGGTTACTTACTGCTAATTTAGGATTCGCTAACGTGGATTCGATTCCCACATTTGACATTTGTTTTTCCAAAAAATAGCTTTTTAGGGTTAGAGTTACAGTTATGGTTAGAGTTAGGGCTAAAATAAAAGGGTTAGTGGGGTAGCTAGAAATAAATTAGCTGAAATACAAATGACGAAACTTTAAATCACGTGGTGCACATATCACGTGACCTAAACTGGGTATCCATAGAGTGGCAGTATACATTTAAGCCACGGCCTTGTTGTAAAGTGGCTATCCGTAGCTGTACGGACAACCCTCAGCGCTATTCGTTCGTGGCCTATGACTACCGGAAGTCATGTGACCATTCCGTACATTCAAATCAGAAGAAAAAATGGCTGAACAAGCGATACACGTACAAATTCACAGTGGCGAGAAATTCATATCCACTACAGAAGGTTACGATGAGGGATATTGGTAGTTTGTCCGTAACGTAGTTTAGGGTTAGCTTGTCTGTAACGTAGTTTAAGAATCTACTTATTAATAGCAAACAGAAGTACTGGCCGATGAGGGGACGCTACGTATGAATATCACAACAATTCATAAATATGTAGCATGTCCGTAATGTAGTTTAGGAATCTATGTATTAATAGCAAACAGAAGTACAAATACGTAGCGTCTTAATCACGTGACCTATTATGTCACATGAACTGGCCAACGAGGGGCGCTATGTATAGATAGAATGTCGGTATAGTGATACAGCTACTTACGTATAGCCACTGCCTTGTTGTAAAGCTACCACGTGAGCCATAAAGACCTTATGGATTTAAGGATTTCTTGTTTGACAATGACACCCAAAATTTTAATTCATTAATAATACACCTATATAGTAATTAATGACAAGCAATTGGTTTGCACAGCCAGGATGAAAAATGTACAGCAACTAGTTGGTCTTTGACCCTGTTAGTTAAAGGTGTGTTTGTGGATTATTGGAAAAGTACAGTATATGGTCTTGTGTTGGGTTCTCGGATGAGGTCTGTAGTAAGGTTCAAGGTGAGGAGTAGATAAGTGTTGGGTAACCCAAAGGGGCCATCAGTCCTAAATGATTACCTAGACAAAATACTGACTGAGCAATAGCAGTTGTTTCCATCGTATCTTGTAATTTCAAGTAAGTCTATTTAGTATGGGAGCTGTTTATGTTTTTAGTCCTCACCAACAGATGGTTCATATGCCTCATGTATGGTATACCAGGCGTGGTTATCCTAAATAAGTTGGTATTTCCTGTTTTTGTCAACCTTTATTTTCCACACAGAGCCCAGTGTAGTCAGGATTGATAAATTCAAATTTTCATCAGGAGAAACAAACATTTTTGTGGTTTCTTGAAACAGTTCTCAGTGACGTACTCTTCCAGTTCGTTTTAAATTCCTAAGACATTAGCCAACCCCCTTTTTCTGTGCAATAAAACCAAACTGGTCACTGCTTTACTCAGAAGAGAACTGTAGCTTGCCCAATTTTGGGCTTTACACTTCTGCAAAAAATGTGTGTTTTGCTCACAGTGAAGAGATCAGTTGTATTTCCATTCAATTTAAGAACAACACGAGCTCCTGTATTCAAATATTTTTTCATATACTTTATAAGATAATTTAAAATGAGGATGACGTGTTAAATGTTTCTATGTGTGAAAAACCCCAAATTTATGAAGCCATTGCAGTCATGCTTTAAATTCCTTGTATTGTCTGTATTTTTACTATCTTAGCTTCCTGTTACCGTAACACACCACAGTCCTAAAAGAATGAATCTCTGTTTCCTTATTGCACAAGGGCTTTCTCATTTATCAATTGCAGCACTGTTTCGTTGTGTCAATAAAGAAATAATAAAAGCTGTATTACATAAAGAGGACTTAGTTGAGAGCCAACTTGTAAATAATGCAGCCAAGTAAATTATTATTTAAACCAATAGGGCATCATATTGTGCACCATAGAAGCCGTAAAAATCTCAGATTTAGTGTTCAAACTTTAACTTCATTGTGTGCTAAAAAGGTACAGTATGGGACCTATGACATTATACAACCCAAGTAACATAATTGGGTGCTTCATCTACTAGGTCCAGGGGGCAACAACACATTAATGAGCAATAGCTCACTATCGAGCTAACATGAACACCATCCATAAGGGCCTCTGATTCTCCATGGTTGTGAAAAACGGTACCAAAATGACTGAGTTCACTTCCTGAAACGAAAAAAAGCAATAGTATTATTATTATTCTTGTTGGTTTTAAACATAATAAAGCAGAAATTGCAATATGACATGGAATAATATACCCTCATGTGCATGTTTTGGGACAATATCATGCATTTATACAACTGGGAGGGCAATATTACTCCTTTCCTGAAATGGAAATAGCTGTAGTCCACTGACTAAACCCTTATCGACATGTTTTAAAACTATGTTACACATTTTACTCTATTTTTTGCCGTAAAATGGATGCTCCAATGTCTAGCAGCAAGTGTAGCAAATGGATGGACATCAAATCTCGCACAAACTCTCGTCTTTACCTTCGTTATCCATCACCAGCTGCAAAAAAAACCCAGAGGACACCTGGAACTGAGACAGTCTCTACGGGTACATTCCAAAATGTTCAACATGTTTTTGTTTGTTTTGTTTTATTTTTAGATCTTACCAATAACTTGTTAGATTGAGCTGGTTGTATTCTTTTGTTATAGTTTTGTAGGGCCGATTTAGGAATTTCCCAGAGGCAGCAGGGAATGTCCAGTGTGTGCAGATGAAGCTTATCTATTACAGGTTTTGGGAAAGTCTAATATTGTGTAATCATTACAGGTGTGCCAAAACATTGATACACTGATACATCACAATATTTTGTCTTGCGGTACGTTATCAATACACTGGCACCAAATATGTTGTTTTTTTTCTGTAACACAGGTTAAATGTTGTCAGGTTTACAAAGAACAAATTGATATTAGTATTAGCACTGAAATGTATGTGCAGTCTAAGTATAAGTTGAAATGTGTGACCAGGTTTTCATAGACCATCCAGTTATTTATATTATAATGCACTGACTGAAATGTTTATTTTTCGTATGCAGGGAAATTTTCCAGTTTTCATAAAACAAGTTAATTCTGCTTGTTAAGCAGCACTGATACAGTATGTGTCCATGTTTATATAGAAGTTGATAATACTAGCACTGAAATGAGTATTTTCTGCATAATGATTTAAAGTTAATTTGCACAAACATCATTAACAATATTTTGTGAAGCATTATTTTCTGTCAGTCTTTCCTTAAAGACTTAAACATAACACAAGGACATGTGACTAGTTGTGGTCAGTGTGTGTTAAGTAGAGCCACTGTGCAGTAAACACTTTGTTTACTTAGCTGTAATTCCTGTGAAATGGATTCAGTGCAGTCAATAAATTCTGAATTTCTTCAGTGACACAGATATCGCAATGTATCGTGGAAGAAATTTACCACGATATATCGATTATTGCAGAATCGCTGCATTGCGATAATATTGTTATCGCAATGTATTGTATCGTGAGGTACCTGGCGATACCCAGCCCTAGTAATCATTAGAGTTTCTGAACTCTATTGGTTCTCTGATGCACTGTTCACTCACTTGATGACTCTCTCTATTTTAAGTATAAGGCTGTGTTTGAAATGTCACACTCCAGTCCTTACTATATGTTTGACTTTTAGCTTGAAGCCGGTCCCAGGATGATTTTACATTCCATCCGCAATGCATCATGGGGCGGTTGAGTAGACTTGAGTAGTATGTTAGTATGACATTTTGAACACAGCCTAAGAGTCAATATTTTCGACCTGTGCATTTCACCAGAACATGAGGTCTGTTTGATTTAACGTCTGGGCCTCATCCTCACTGACGGCAGCCTTTTCTTTCATAATCAAGTTTGGGGGTTTTGTTCGTCCACCCCCCTTGGTATTGACTCTCAGTTCTCAACTGTGATGCGTCATTTCTTTTTATTGGGTTCATTGAGGTTCATTTTAAGCATCTTCTAAATTATGGTTTATTTATTCTATTTATTGGGGTAGCAAATGCCTATATTAACGTTAAACTAGTAGGTTTTTTGCACGTCAAAAATATTTGTTGTTTTAATTGGATTTATAGAGGATATTTTTCAGATTTGGTTCTAGATTTGGGTTTTGTTGCTAATCTAATCGCACTGTTTTATCTGTTCTGCTCCAGACACGCATGCAGAGCCTGCAGCCCGACCCGAGCGCTCGATACAGGAACGTAATGGACGCCCTGAGGCAGATCGTACGAACCGAGGGCTTGTGGCGACCAGTGAGAGGCGTGAACGTGCTGGCGGTGGGGGCGGGGCCTGCACACGCTCTTTACTTTGCCTGTTACGAGAAAATCAAATTCTCACTGAGCTACGCTATACATCCTGGAACCAACAGCCACTTTGCAAATGGTAGGGGACCTTTGTGTTTAATTGTGGTACTGATGCTTTAGTTTGTTCACAGCAATTGATAGACAACTATAAAATAATGAGAATGTTTTAGGGCCCTATTCTCCAGTTTTACATGCATGAAGTTAGGCAGATTCTCTAATCTTGAATACTGACCACGTTTAAAGAGACCCACAGGCTGTAAATGAAGGCTGGCTTATGTGATTCATTTACAAAGGAGACGGACTTTTTTGTGATGTCTTTTTTGGGCTGTTTGGAAATCATGGAACATGAACTTGTTGCTAAAATTGATGAAAAAGATAAAGCAAACTTTTATTTTGAAAAGGTCTTATTGTTAAAGGAGAGTGTAACAGGTTTAATGGATTAGATATGTGCTTTTCAACATTGTGTAGCCTCCTCCTGCATGTGTGTAATCATTGTGAGTATGTGTGTCTGTGTGTGTGTGTATGTACGCTACAGTCGGAGCGTCTTCTTCCTGGCTGGGTATAAACAGTAACTCCAAAGATGAAAGTTTAATTGTTACATACGCTTGTACAGTGATCAAACTGTGGCTTTACATTTTACATATAGTACAGTCATGGACCAAAGTATTGGCGGCCCTGGACTTTTTCCAGAAATTACACAATTTAATTTATGTGCCTTGAAAAACCCCAGAAAAAAGCCTAACAAACAAGCCAAAATTTACATAATTTTACACTTCATTAAAAAATGGACGTGACAAAATTGTTGGCACTCTTTTAAAACTGTGTGTAAATCATTTTATTTCAAGCACGTGATGCTCGTTTAAACTCATCTGTGGCAAGTAACAGGTGCTGGTCATATAGAAATCACATTTGAAGCTAGGGGTGTACCGATCCGATATTGATATAGGATTTTATCGGACTGCATCTAAAATCACCAATATAAGTGCTCCGATATGTTTTTGTTGTTTTTGTCTCCGCCCTCAGTTCTTCCCACCATGTACTGACAGTAAAAAAAAAACTTGAAATGTTCTGTTTGAGTAACATCACTTAATCAAGCCTTTTCTAACATTCCACACTACAAAATAAGTAGGGATGTAACGATTAATCGTAAGGCAGTTAAAAATCGATTCATAGGTATCACGGTTGATATCGATTTTCTGACAATTGAACCGCAGTACCTTTTTTAACCAGCAGGGGCGCTATCCACAAGTGTAGGCGGCGGGCGGAGTCTGCTAATACTTTCTTTCCGGCTGCCTTCTACTCTTAAATATGTTAATAAATGATTTATTACCCCTTTAGCACCGAAAGAATATCTGTAATATTACTTGAATATCTGTAAAAGTCACGCTTTTCTATTAGCTCTGTCTGCTAGCATAGCTTCTCTTCTTCACTGCAAGATATCTGCATGCCAACCGACCACTGTGTTACCAGCGCCCTCTGCTGGTTCAAACAAATATGACGTAAAAGTCCAATTGTTAAGGCACATAATACATTTTCAGCTGCACTTTTAAAAGAAAAAGAACTATTATGCAGTTTTGCATTGTTTATTATTGAACCAGAATTTAAATTAATAGGCTTCATTTTCATTTGTATTATTCCTTTATTTATTTCATTCAAGATTTATTTTTAGTTAAATTGCATTGTTTTGAATAGTTTATCAAGGAATTCTTTTGACAATGAAAAATAAAAGGAAAACAGTACAGCATTTTCTAGTTTTTTTCCCAAAAAAAAAAATTTGTCTACAGTCCCATTATGTAAAATAAATCGTGAGAGAATCGTATCGTGAACCCAGTATCGTGAATCGAATCGTATCGGGAGTTGGGTGAATCGTTACATCCCTAAAAATAAGTAATAAAAGTATGTATGGTTCATGCTGATATCGTATCGAATTGATATCGCTTTCGGGCAATACTCAAGGCTGCAATATCGGTATCATATTGGAAGTGAAAAAGTTATATAGGGACATCCCTACCTGAAGCCAGTTACAATGTATAAAAGTTGACTCAACTTTTTTGTGCCACACCAAGCACGTAGAAGAGAACGAAGAGCCTGTAATGGCCATTTTATGGGCGTATACAAGTGTGGGTCTTAATTGAGCGTGTCACAGACTGTATATGTGATGCCATTTCCGGGACAAGCGTTTGTTGCTTGACGGGGTGGAGCTCAAACGGTTTTTGACCGCAACACTTCGAACACTGTATGTTTGTATACTGTGCGAAGTGCAAAGGTTTATTGGTGAACTGATTGCACATTGGTTTGGACTTAACTAAATATGAAATAAGTATACATGAAGAAGTCGTACGAGATTTATCTCAACTTGACAGTGAAAGGTGTACATGGTGGGCACGTCAGCCACTCAGCCCTTTAATAACCCATCAAGGAAGCCAAGTAGTGGATTTGGCTACAGAGCCAATAACAGTTTGAGGACTTGAGCAAATGTGTGGAAAAAAAATGAACAATCTCAAAGTTATGAGACCATTTTCAGAGATCTTCAAGTTCCTTTGTCCGCTGTGCGTAATAGTATCGAGAAGCTAGAGTTTGCAAAAATGTACCTGGGTAAGCCTTAATCCTTCTGGGAGAATATTTTGTGAACAGATGAGACTAAGATAGAGTTTTGGGTTCAGTTATGCACAGCGGACAAAGGAACTTGAAGATCTCTGGAGATGATCTTGTTACCTTGAGATTGTTCTTATTTCTCCACAATTTTGCTCTTTAAGTCCTCAAACAGTTCTCAGCTGTTCTTTCTCATCTACATGCTTGGTGTGACACACAGACACACAACACAAAGGTTGAGTCAACTTCTAGACATTGTAACTGACTTACCAGCACCTGTTAATTTACACAGGTGAGTTTAAACAAGCATCACATGCTTGAAATGGAATGATTTGGCCACAGTGTTAAAAGAGTTCCAACAACTTTGTCTGGTTCATTTTTTTTTTTTACTTTTGTATAAAACTCTGTACATTTTGAATTAGGGATGTAAAGATTCACTCAACTCCCGATACGATTCGATTCACGATACTGGGTTCACGATACGATTTATTTTACAAAATGGGACTGTAGACAAATGATGACTGAAAAATATTCCTTTATTTTTTTTGGGGAAAAAACTAGAAAATACGGTACTATTTTCCGTTTATTTTTCACTGTCAAAAGAATTCCTTGATAAACTATTCAAAACAATGCAATTTCACCAAAAATAAATCTTGAATGAAATAAATAAAGGAATAATACAAATGAAGAAGCCTATTAATTTAAATTCTGGTTCTATAATAAACAATGCAAAACTGCATAATAGTTCTTTTTCTTTTTAAAAGTGCAACTGAAAATGTATTTTGTGCCTTAACAGTTGGACTTTAAAAAAAAAAAAACCGTCGTTACACTGATATACGTTATATTTGTTTGGACCAGCAGAGGGCGCTGGTAACCCAGTGGTCGGTTGGCATGCAGATATCTTGCAGTGAAGAAGAGAAGCTATGCTAGCAGACAGAGTTAATAGAAAAACATGACTTTTTCAGATATTCAAGTGATATTACAGATTGTCTTTCAGTGCTAAAGGGGTAAGGGATCATTTATTAACATATTTAAGAGTAGAAGGCGGCCAGAAAGAAAGTATTAGCAGGCTCCGCCTCCGCCTGCCGCCTACAATTGCTGGTTAAAAGAAGTACTGCGATTCAATTTTCAGAAAATCGATATCAACCGTGATACCTATGAATCGATTTTTAACTGCCTTACGATTAATCGTTACATCCCTATTTTGAATATATTTTTCTGCATTTTTGTGTTCTTTTCAGTCCACACGGGTAGACCAAAAACATTTGTAATTGCAACTATTTCTGGGAGAAATGGTGTAATTTCTAGTATAGTTTGTATTTTCTAACTCGCGCATTTTTTTTTTAAATCAATAAGTCAGGCCTAGCCATAAATTTGTATCCGAGATGAAGGTGCATGACTTTTTTCTCTTCCTTGCTCTGGAGAATTGGGTCCTAGGTGAGCTAAAGGCAAAGCAGGTGATTAAATATGAATATTTGAATGTTGTATTTAATAACCACAAGTGTATGTTTTAGAATTAACTTTAACCTCCATTCTGTGTCTTGCAGGTGTAGCGGGCTGTGCAGCCACAGTGCTGCATGATGGCCTCATGAACCCAGCTGAAGGTAACGCTCGCTTTTTAAACTGTTCTGCTCATGTTGGGTCGTCTGTTGTTCACGGTCTCAAGGGTGTCGAAAAATGCAAAAATCTAGTTTTCTATTTTCCATTTGAAAATCCCATTTCTCTTCCTTAGTGACAAATATCAAGAACGCCATTCACTACTTTTCAGAACAGCATGAAAAGCACAGTTAGATGGATCTCTGGGTGCGTCCTAACACAGACCTTCCTCTAAACAAGACTCACTACAGAACTCACTCACAAGTACTGTCCTTTACCAGAGAAAAAGCCAAGAGTGGCACATATGGTTCAGCTGTTTGTTAACAAATGTGCCTGTGTCGCGTTTTTCATCAGCAAATTTGACCCAGAATTGTCTTTCTGATAACACTTTATTGAGTAAAAAAAATATCAAGATTTATATCGTATTTTCAACATTTTTGAGGAAAAAAAAATCGAGATATGAATTTTAATCAATATTGCCCAACCCTAGTGCAGAGTATGAGCCATTGTCTTAGATCGTCTTCAAAATGCCACAGTAAATCTTTTAAACATTACATTGATGTACATCTGTGTGCTTTGCCATTTCTGAAACAGATGAAAACAAATGATTTTGATGGTGATGATGACATTAATGTCAAATATCATGTTT
Source organism: Gouania willdenowi (assembly GCF_900634775.1). Taxonomy (NCBI): domain Eukaryota; kingdom Metazoa; phylum Chordata; class Actinopteri; order Blenniiformes; family Gobiesocidae; genus Gouania; species Gouania willdenowi. The sequence goes on from NC_041044.1 coordinate 8,273,246, forward strand.
TTCACGCGTTCCTTCATTTGGTTCCTCCTGTGAAGTGGTTATGGAAAACATATTTAAAAAATTGTGCATCAATCATTATGTACACCTCTTGCTCATGGATTATAAAAACTGTGATGCAGATTTGGAATGTAGACACTAGGTGGAGCCACAAACCAGTTTAGGAAGGACTACACCAGTACACGATTGGAATTAGGTTGAAATGAGAGTGAAAAAGAAGAAAGCTTTTTATAATTAAAATCTAAATTAAATTAAGTAAACTAATCAGATGTGAATGGATGTTGTTTGTTTTTCCTTTTAGTTGTTAAACAGCGCATACAGATGTTCAACTCACCGTACAGAGGTGTTATTGACTGCATAGGCTCCATGCTGAGACACGAGGGCCCCTCAGCGTTCTACCGCAGTTACACCACCCAGCTCACCATGAACGTGCCCTTCCAGGCGCTTCATTTCATCACCTACGAGTACCTGCAGGAGCTGCTCAACCCCCACAGACACTACAACCCCACCTCACACATGGCGTCTGGGGCGCTGGCTGGAGCACTGGCTGCTGCTGTGACCACCCCGCTGGATGTCTGTAAGACCCTCCTTAACACACAGGAGGTCCAAGCCCTCCACGTTGTTCAGGCGGAGGCTGCAGGAGCCGTGGGAGTCGCCGCCGTCCCAGGCAGCCGCCACATCTCTGGCCTGGCCGAGGCCTTTCGGACTGTGTACAGAATGGGTGGCGTGCCGGCGTTTTTCAAGGGGGTTCAAGCCCGAGTCATCTACCAGATGCCCTCCACAGCCATCAGCTGGTCTGTGTACGAGTTCTTCAAATACATCATCACAAAGCGGCAGCACGAGAGGCAGCTGCGTGGAGACTGAGACGGAGAAAAGTAAACCTCTGTAACACAGTGATCCCTGATGCTGCTCCAACAGTGAACGAGGTGATGATCCAAAACCATCTGAAGGGTTCTCGAGCTCACCAGGTTCTGAGAGCAAAAGCTCCTTTTAAATGTGTTTATTAGTATCAGCTTTGATGACAGGTTTAAACAGCTCTGATCTATTTAGCTAAAACCAGTTTCACTTGAAACTTATACCTGTAACAAAGCACTCGACAAGACAGTGGCCCTCATTTATCAATCGTTTGTACGTTCAGATCTGAGCGTACGACGTGCGTTCGACCAAATTCATGCAAACTTTGGTATTTATCAATTCTGACGTGATCATACACTACGATCAGATCTCACATCAGGTCTGAACTTGTGTACGTTTTCTTGACCAAAATGTAACAAATAGTCTTGATCAAATAGCAGGGATTTACGCTTTTAGGCTGTGGGTGAGTATAATTTAATTTAAACCACCATTAGGCGTTGGTTAAGTTATTTATTGAGAATTTAATTCAAGCCTGAGTCTGATCCAATATGAAAGCGCTGTTCATTGCCTCCGTTATTTTCTTCCACAGCGTTTAAAATTAGCGACAGAAAAGCACATGCTGATTTTCATCTTGGAAATGTTTATTTTCTTGCCAATCTTTGTTTGACCTCAGTGGGCGGAGCCTCCGAACCAGAAATATTTGAGGGCGTAACATGTTAATGACGATCAAATTCAGCCGCCGTATTCATCAGCACTTGATCCTTGGTACGCTACGATCGGTCAGATACAAATGTTTCATAAGTCACACGTTGGTCCTGTCAGACGAACAAATATGCAGTTTGATAAATGAGAGCCAATATGCTTTGATTCCTGGGGTTAACTGCTGAGTAGTTACTAATATTCTATTTTACCAGGTTTCAATTGGCCATACAATTCACCACAATGGACAGAAAACATAGAAACTGTGACTGTTATCATGATGGCTCACTTTCTCGTGCTACATTTCGAAAAAAATTGGATAAAGATGAACTCATATCCTATGTTGCCTCACAGAATACTACAATGTGCTGTCACTGCACATTGTAGGTCTTTAATGAGGGGCACACTAGTCAACCACAAAATTAGACATTCCAATTACTCTCTTAAAACAACTATATACCACTTAATTTAAATAAAAGCTGCTCCTATATAGTGTGGCAAAAAAAATCACTATGCAAACAGAAAACACTCCCAGTGAGTCAAAACCCTAAGGATGAAATGTGAGCATTTTGTGCTGCTGCTGCTTATGTGTACAGTGATGAAGTTTATTAATGTAATTTAAAGAAAATAACTAATTTAGTGAAATGACTAACTCACTGTCAAACAAAGCCTGGACGCTAACGTCTCTGTTCAGAAAGTCAGAATGAAACTTTGAGTGGAGACGTTAAAGTGTGTGTGGAAAGCCTGGTTGAATGAGTTTGGATCAGATCTAAAGCTGGAGAAACAGACTTTGCTTTGCTGTTATGTTCAGTGGGTTTTAGATTTGTCACTGAGATGTACAAGCAATGGAATGATGAATTAACATGTTAGTATTCATTCAGGGCTCTTTATACCCACAACAGTTAACTAACCCTGTAGTCAATTAAATTTTATTATTTTATTTTTTAGGTAATTATAATTATACTGCATATCTAGCCATTCATTTCAAGCAATTAAATCACTTGTTTTTCTCCTAAAAAAGAAAAAAAGATGTCCTCAGATGCTACATACTGTATTTTGCTTAGAAAACATCCTGTTTATCAGTTTTATGAACAAAGTTAAAAAAATATATATATAATTGATCAAGAATGAAATGTTTTCCCCTGTTTCGTAATTTGTGGAATACCAAATTGTTCCATCACCTAAAATTCTTATTTTATCTCCTTGTCGCACACTCTACAAGCACTTAAACAGAATGATTATGGATTATTAGAATGTAGCTTTATGTTGGAAAACCTCAGGATGCAGAATGAGGTTCATCTGTTCACACATGCCTTCTATTAGCTGCCATACAACAGACGCACACACTGTACCTCCTCAGATGTGATTCTGAAGCCATATCATAACACATATGTACCCTGCTCCTTCTCCTACCAAGTCTTGGTAGCTGTACAATCACATACTATATATATACTATAAATTTGTGGAAACCGGATCAAGACTCCAAATATATTTGGCATTTGAAGTCAAAAAAGGAAAACCCAGTTAGTGAGAGGTGTGTGTGGTTTCATGTGCAGGGCAGGTAAACCCACACAGGTGGAAAATGTTCTATTTTTTGACGTTTGCTGGAATGTTGAGGTTGTAGATCAACTGGGAACCAAAGAGGAATGGAACATAAATGGGACGCTAATGTGAATTGTGTTTTCAAACCTGATTTTTGTGAAGTGTAAATAAACTGAAGGCAGCTCCTCGCAGAAGCAGGGTCTTCTCTTGGTGCTGGCTCTCCAAGCGCTGAGAGGCTCCACACTAGTCCAAGAGTTTTATTTTTCCTTATGTTCTCTTCTTTCAGCAACACATCACATACACACACACACAGACTTCAGCCTGCAGACGGTTGATTATACAGATGTTTCACTATTCTTTAAAGCAATGGTTCTCAACCTTGGGTTTGTGAGACACTGGGTTGCCAGATGCCTTCAAGGAACACATTTTTTTTTAACAATTTGAGGCCATTTTTGCATATTTTTACCCTTTTTCTATAACTAAACCAAACTTGCCATATTTGAACCTATTTTCATCACTTTTTCTTGCCATATTTTGCTACTTTAAATGCATTTTTGCTACATTACTCCCATTTCTGCCACTTCATCAAATTTCAGTGCCTTTAGTGCACATTTTTTCCACTTTCATGACATTTTCGGCACTTATAAACCCTTTCAATCACTTTTCCCACCATATTGTAAATTTTACCCGAGTTCTTTTCACCATCTTTTTTTTTTTTTGCCAACTAAACTACATTTATGATTTGTCATGCCCATTATTTGCCAGTTTAAGCTGATTGTTCTTATTTTTTAAATTACATTACCCCAACCCCCCATTTCCAACACTTTTAAGCCAAATTTACACTTTTAACCCTTTTTACCACCTTTTCCACCATTTTTTTTTTTTTTTTTGTCACTTTTAACTATTTCTGATTAAACAATGATTTACAACTTTAAGATGACTATACTATGGTGCAAATAATAAACTTCCCGGAAAAGATTGGATATTATTCAAATAGATAAATAAGGTTTTCACAGATTCATACAACAATGGAGCTATTGCTGACTGGATTGCCCCCCCTCCAAAAAAAACTCCCCTTTATTCCCCCTTGTAGTCATGTCTCCACATGACTGTCCTTGAATGTTCATGTTAAACCACCTTCAGCTACAGTGGGGGTCTCTGGAACCTTTATTTTGGGGGGTTGTAGTCTGAAAAGTTTGACAACCACTACTTTAGAGCATCAAACTCAGCCCATTCAAGAAAGTAGAAATGATAGAAAAAACATTTTGTAAATGACCAACTGATTAGTTGTAGTATATCTCGGCTCCTCCAAATACAAAAATTTAATTAAAATCCACAATATTTACAGAGCTCAGTTTCCCAGTTCTTATATCAAGGTTGAGAACCAATGTTTTAAAGCACGATGCCATTAATAACAGTGTGTAGTTAATGATACAAGTACATCTTATGACTAAGTGTAGATCACGTGTGAGATACAAATATCCGAGGCTTGTTTATTCATAAAATCTTGCCTATTTTAAAGTTTGTGCAGCTCATTTTGCTGAAGATAATGCAAGTTAATTTTGCCTATATATATTGTGGACATTAGTGTTTGATTTTTGGTCTCTTTCAACTAATTTGTGTGACATTACTCATCATTTCTAATGAGCTATGGTACATAAAATACATTGTATATGCCTCATGTGTTAGGATGTGATGAGGGCTTCGTATTTAATGCTGAAACAAATTGAGATGGTGGAATGGTTTGTCGTTTTTCTTTTGTTATTAACATGTTTTTATTAAACTAGTATGTGGGTAAAGTTAAACGTTTTACTAGGAAAACAAAGCTTTTTTTCATAAGTGTTAATTATAATGGCTAAAACGATTAACCTTGCTTAGCTAGTCGATAACTAGTTTGCTTGCTCTTTGTTAGCATTCACAATTCTGTACCAAATGAGTGAGTAATAAACAACTTTAATGTAGTTTCTAATTTTTTTTTTAAAAAAAAGCAAATGTATGAAGGAAATACTTGTTTATAACCATGTTACTACTATATTCACTTTCACAAAACACAAAATAATGAAAAACGTATTTAGACCTACAGAGTTAAATGTAAATTGTATACACCAAAAACCTAGATTAGATGTTCATTTAAAATCTGGTAACTGAAAATCCAAATATTTTTTGCATCCATTTACACATCCATCCTCTAACCCGCTTGTCCCTGTTAAGGGTCACGGGGTCTGCTGGTGCCAAGCTCTCAAAGGGTTTGCTTACCAGTTTGATGAAACAAGCATAGGATCAGGAAAAGTTTTTTAGCATTTCAACTGAATTGCACATTAATGTCAATGGTTCTAAATCTGAGGCCTTTGAAAAAAATGTGCAAAGTATTTAAATGTGGCTTAAGATTAATGTGATCTTTCATTAAAGTTATGAATAATTTGACTCATTTGTGATAGAGCACATCTTTAGAAACGTATCCATGCAGCCCATTTCAAAGCGGACTGGCAGAATACAGACCCAAAGTATCAACTCCACTCTTGCTTTGCATCGGATCTGGTTTCACTTGAGGCCCCTGTTTGTTGCCATTCCCTGTGGCCTACAAACTAAAATGTTGTCTTGTCATGTCCCTCATCTCACTTCACTGCTGCTGCCATCCTCTTTACTCTGTTTTTGTTCCTGTTCAGCCCTGCTGCCCTAGAATGTGTGGCCATCCATTCCGCTGGACAGGAAAGGGTTTGCAAGTAAGGTCAAGCCCTCGTCTGGAGGGTGCATGGTGGCAAGTCTGGTGAGAGCCAAGGTTAACACCAGGCGTGTGTGTTTGTTTGTTTGTGTGGTGTGTGTGTGTGTGTGTGTGTGTGTGGGGGGTTATCTCGGCCGGGGCCATGCATCCATACAAACCCCTTCAGGGGACCTTTGGCAACTTTGAGGCGTTTATACATCCCATAATGTAGAAAAAAAAAAAAAAAATAGCTAACAGTCCTAAAACTGCACACAGGCACATCACTTGGTTGGACCTTTCTCCTGAGAGCTACAAGTCTCCAGCTAAAGAAGACCATTGTCCACTTGGTCACACGTCGAGGCATTGGGCCATATCCTAACACACAAATCGGGGCATTTGGGACAGGATTATATTTATTGCATTAAAAAAAAACATGGTAAACAAGTTTATGATACCAGACCTTACTGGCAAAGATGGGAGCTTCCACAAGAAGGAACCAGACATTGCCGAAGCTTTTAACTTTCCCAAAGTCTCCAAAGAGTGGAGAGTTTGGACATGTTGAACACCAACACAATGCTGCTGTTGCAAAGGCCAATGTGGGGTTAAATGTAGTCTTTAAAAGGCCATGTGTAAGGCCAGATGGTTGAGAGTTAATTATTGGTTTTACTGGTAGGAGCTTTTAACCAGGTGGGCCATGTTTGTGGAGACATATGAAGACCTGCCCTCTTCTATCCACCAAGGAGAGACCAAGGTTGGGTAAGAACAGGAACCTCTCCCTATGTTGCAATGCAAGCCCTGTGCCCCTGGATGTGTCTAAAGAGTGGTGGTGGGTTATTGGTGACATGACTGGTGACAAAGTTAAAGATGTTGCTGTTGGTGATGCTGTGATAACTGAGTCTGGACTGCAACTGTTGAACAAAGAAGGGCTACAGGCCAAAAATCGCCTGCTTGCCTGGAATGAAGATGATGGAGTTCACCAGGATGGTTCAAAGTGCACAGGTATGTACCTCCCTCTAAAAGTTGAAGGATTTCATTGATCCAAAGAACAATTTACAGACTGTTAAAGCTATAAGATCCACCTATGGATGGAGCAGTAATACCTAGTCCTCCCTGACCCCATCACTGGCTACCAAACTGAGGAATGCAATGGTCAAAGTCTGCAAGCATCTCAAAACCAACAGCTGGATGATGGAGAGCTGGTAAAGAGAGCAACACAGTCTCAGCAGGTTCAGGCTGCAAAGTGGAATGAGTTGGTATTGAGTGCCCTTCACTGAGCATGTCAGGACTAAAATGAGGGACTAGAGCAGCAGATTTCATTCACAAAGGCCTGGTCATGCCTGGGAAAAGTGGCTTAGAGAGAAATCCTTTTCTTTAACCGACACAGTGAGGTTGCAAGTATGCCAGTATCTGGGTTTTCATCCGGGTCCACTACTCATCCACATCAGAACATAGATTTGAGACTTAGTGAGGTGGAAAAGAAATGATGCATGCACTTTTTACAGGTTAGTACCCAGGCTAACCGAGGCAGACCACTATCAATACTCGTGTATTTGTATTTGTGTCACTTGTAGTGGTGAGTTTGTCCTGATTTTGATGCCCGAATACGGGCCGAAGTATGTGGTTTACCTCCTTTTATGCTTCCATGCTTGTAGAACTGTTACAAAAAAGACAATGAGATCAAGTGCAAGCAGTGGAGAGACACCTGGGCTTCATACTAGATGCTGCATGTGGTGTCTGGGAACTGAGTAAGACTTCCTCGGAACTAGGAGTGGAAACCATCAAGATCAATGTGTACAACTGTATCACAGCAATGAAGAGATCACTGTATAAATAAACTCTGAAAAAACATGTCTGATCGCCTTGTTTATCACCTTAACCAATGAGTCCAACAGATACCAAGGCCAGTATGATGTGTGTGACTTAAATACAAAGACAGAGGCCTGAGTGTGTGTTTCCATTTCAGATTTAAGCAAAAATAAGAGCAATATTTTTAAATGTTGACAAAGTGTATTTGCACTTTGAACTTCCTTTGTTGTTTGCTGTCTAATGTGTCAGTAATAATCTTAAAGTATAATTCTAAGAAATGTTGTGGCCTCCTTTTCTGTCTACACGTATACCGCGTCATGTTTTCTCGGAGAGAAGTGGTCATGTGACCACCAGGTACAGTACCTCACGTCCTGTGACCAGGTACATCACGTCATGTGACATGTATTTGCTGAAAAAGTGTTTCCATAGTGCTTTTGCAAAACATTTCAATATCAAAACCTCTGAAATTCCTCCTCATGAAAGCCTATAATGTTTTAGTGATATTTGAGTTTTTTTTTTCAAAATTCAGGTGTTTTCATCGCCAGTTTTTTATTGCACTATTTAGATTTTGCATACTTCCAAGGGTAATGGAAACCCAGCTTGTGAGTGTTAAGCTGTCCTATGTGTGATAAACGGCCTATTGAATTTCTAATCTCTCCATCTGTGTTGCTCCGTGTGTGATTCACACAAATACACAAAATGCAACACTTCAAGTTCACAAGAGTAAAAAAAGCATCAATCATACCTTAGGACTTATTATTGCAGAACTCATCTTAGTCATGCTTTAGATGAGGAAAACTACTTCTGAAAACCAACCAGATAATTGTGCTTTGCTTTACCTGGCAAATTACCTTATCATTTCTTTATTGTTTAATTGACTTACTTTTAGGTCAATGCCACCCCAGGGAGCTGTAATACATAAAGCAAGCTGCTTTAGAAACCAGTTAAGAGACTAAAATGAATAAAACTGGCTCGCAGGACTACTTAGAAATACAATGTCTTTATTTTCATTGCACAAGAACATTTAAATTTGTGGGGCTACACTGTGACGGTGCAAATAAATAAATCATTAAAATAGGTTTAAAACAGTATCAAAAACACACCAGTAAATAGGACAATCACCCTCAAAACACAACACCTGGCGTCCAGGAGAGAACTTCTGAGATCTGCCCCCACAACGTGGAGACCCTTTCACATTTCCTCTCCTTGGTGGAGGTAACACTTTAGAAGTGTTGAATATATGCAGGGTGGAGCATCCATAATGAAGAGGAGCTGTTCTACGTCATCCTTCCTGACTGCCAGAGGCGGTGCTTGAAGCATTGAATTATAGCGTCTCGCAGGTCGAGGAATTATCAACAATGTCAGATGTGACCCAGAGGGTTGAGCCATAACTTTCAGTTTAGTTTGAGGCACTGATGCAGCCAAGTAGGGTTTGGGCCATACACCGGCAGCAGAGCCAGCTATTACCAGTCTGATTGTGTCACCTGATGTAGCCCTTATGCTGCATTCAATTGCACTCGGAACTTGGTTAAATCCAACAGAACGAATCGGAAAAGTGCAATAAAATGGTCCTTGATCTCAGAACCCCAACTCGGGCAGGATCCAAGCACCCTGAGTCGGTTGGAATGATGTTTTAAAATGGCGGAGCCCACCGTTAAGCGTAAACAATCACTCCTCAACTTTTTCTTTTATGTGTCGTCTAATTGGGCATGTGTGTTATTAAAAGCGCAGAATAACTCCCTAATCTGTTCATTTGAACGCCACTCTGTGTAAGTAATGATACCCGTATTCGATGAACTCTACAGTCTATGGTTCTATGAAGCATGCAGGATTCACCTCGCTGGTGCATTCAAGTCTTACTTTAAGTGTAGGACGTTTCTCACGCTCTCTCTCTTACCCAAGGAGCTAATATATTTCCCCAGCAAGCATTTTTTGTCCTCGAAAAATATAGAATCAAACATCAGCTTGCTGTGGCCAGCCATATTTTCCGAGCTTACTGAATAAAACGTGTTTATCTCGGAGCTCGAAATTGACGATCCGGATCTTTCTGTTATTTGGATCTTCTGCCCTTGAAGCACTGCAGCGAACTGTTCTAGCCAGACAAACTAGGCGGCATTTGCATGTAGGTTGTGTTTTCCCCAGGCACAACTGCAAATATCATGAGTCAAGTGTAGCATTTTGTTGTGGAGAGACACAACAGTGCTATCATGAAATGACTGCTGTTCCTGTTCAAGTTGTGTTGATGAGCTTTTAGGACGAGACTGTCAGAAGAATGAGAAGATCTATCCAGAGCTATTTGAAGTGGAGACACCCTCTACTCTTTGTGCTGCATTTGAAAAGCCCGACAAGAGCTCTGTGGCAGGGTCAACATCGTTTTGCAAAAAACAAACGAGAGCAACATTGCTTCACTTTTGTATATAAATTTAATAAGTTTTGACATACCACACCAGAGGTAATGTGCTCAAAAACAGGATTTAATTCACAAAAAGGGAAATGTTTAGAGAAAAAAGGATGTCTAATGTAGGTGTATAATATCAGTAGCAAAGGCAGGTGATGTATGGTGGGGGAAAGACTGTGTGTGTGTGTGTGTGTGTGTGTGTGTGTGTGTGTGTGTGTGTGTGTGTGTGTGTGTGTGTGTGTGTGTGTGTGTGTGTGTGTGTGTGTGTGTGTGTGTTGCACGAAACGAAGATCAAATTCAAGAGTGCATGATCGAAGGCATTTTCACGTTTCAATATATTATTTATTTTATTTATTATTTATTTTCAGTAAAATAGCCAATTGTTCTACAGTAAATCTTTAAATTATTTTGATTATTCATAACCTTTCTTTTATAAAACTCAAATGTGTAATGGCTAACCATAAATAAGATCTCAGAAGTTCTCTCCTGGACGCCAGGTGTTGTGTTTTGAGGGTGATTGTCCTATTTACTGGTGTGTTTTTGATACTGTTTTAAACCTATTTTAACGATTTATTTATTTGCACCGTCACAGTGTAGCCCCACAAATTTAAATGTTCTTGTGCAATGAAAATAAAGACATTGTATTTCTAATTTTGACTGGCCTTTATTTTTTTAGTTTGTTCATGTGTTAGTAGGATTACTTCAAAAGTACTTAACGGCTTTTGACAAAATTGTAACCAAAGAGAGACCCTTATGCCTGACATAGACAACTGGTGGCCACATGCGGCCCTCGGTCTATAATTTTATTGCGGCCCTCAAAGTAAATGTACAAAATGACAGAAAAATACACAAAACAAGAGCGAGAATACATAAAAAAAATACAAAGAATTACAACATTGCAGGAAAATACAGTAAAAGACAAGAGAAAAATAAGAAAACACTCAAAAAACACACAAAACTACCAAAACAGCAATACACAAAATTGCTCAGAAATATATACAAAATTACAGAAAAAGACAACAAAAGTACACAAAAAATAAAAGAAAAACACAAACCCACAGTACCAACAAGCAAGCAAAAGGACAACAGAAATACACAAAAAATACTCCAAAAAATTCAAAATGGTAACACAAACATACAATATGACTCCAAAAAATTCAATATGGCAACACAAATACACAATATGACTCCAAAAAACATATATTTTACAGGAAAAATACACAAAAGGACAACACAAATGCACAAAATGCCTCACAACGAGCAAGACAACAAACATACACAGATTCACAGGAAAAACAAACAAAAAACCTCTTTCTTCTTTCCTGTATTAATGCTCAGATCGTTCATTATTCTAAATGCTGTCATGAATGTTGATTATGTGGCCCTCCATTCAAACAAATAAATTTTTTTTGGCCCCACTGTGATAAAAGTTGCCTTCCTCTGCCTTACGCCATGGAAGATTCCAATACATTTTTTTAAATGGATCAGGAAAAATAAACTTATTGTGCATCAGATTCAAAAATCAAAAAATCCTGATCCTCATCATTTGCAAAATTTGAAAGATTCATATCATTTTTGATACGTCCTAATAATAAATCATTTAATTTTAGTGGAAAAAAGATTAGTTTCTGAGATCTAACTGTGGATTTCTTGTTCTTAATGATGGTAAGTAAAATCTGTGTTCTGCAGAGTGGACATGCTTATGTCACACAAGCCTTCATGCAGAGTGATGTATCTCCTCCCCCCAGTTATTAGTCAGTTACTTTTGTCGTTTCATGTAGTTTTAGCAGTTTTTTAATTACACTTGGTTCAACAGCACATAAGTACCAGCTACTAATGAAAATAATCCACTTTTTCTTTACCAGCCGGGATTTTCCCATGTGGTTTAGTGCTAAAAAAACGTCTCAATGATTTTTTTAGTGTGAATCATGCACACACGCACACACTGCAATTTATGTGTGTTATTGCAATCCTGACAGTTTAGAATAAATCTCTGTGGGTAGCAGAGGATAAACACTATACTCATGTATCTTCCCAACATCATGTTTTAGACCCAGAAAGCTGCACCAATGAATGGATAAATGGGGATCACAGGGTAAATATTTAGATATCTCAGGCTTATGGAAGGGTTGAAGCCTCTCTCTTGGCTGGCCTTCCTTCGGCCTCTCCCACCCGAGGACACGGGAAAGCAGTTAAAAAGACAGATCCAAACATCCACATGTATTGCCAAATCTATAATGGTGACGTCAGTGAGCATTACACGTGCATGACTTGACTGAGGAGACACTGTGCAGTCTCCAAAGAGCACTTACACACCAAAGCTTGAAGGTGTCAACGTCTCAATTGGTGGTAATCTCATTATAGAGTATATGAATATGAGTGAATGAGTGTTTAATTTCTGAAACATGCAACAACACCTAATCTATGTCGAACCGTTGTTTACAGTGTGTACATCTAGAATCAAATAATGTATATAGAGTTAATAAAGTATTATTAATTTGTTTTTCCTGGTTTCTGGTTCTCAGCCATCACACATCTCTACCATAAAAACCTTTGGTTGGATCAGTGTGACCTTTTCGTGCTTGGACAGTATCTGCGTCCCAAAGGCTCACAAACAGTAATTCAGCCACATCAACCACAGGGGCCTACTTATCCCCACTTTCCCCATGTAAAATACAGATATGGTGTGTGTGAAAACAGCTTTCCACTAAGATGAAATGATAAAAGTAAAAAAAAGTTCAATCTATCCATTCTTTAAACCAGTGGTTTTTAACCTTTTCAGCCAGCGACCCCCAAAATAAAGGTGCCAGACACCAGGAATCCCCATTATACCTGAAGGTGGTTGAACACAGACATGAACATTAAAGAACAGTCATGTGGACATTTATAAGGGGGAATAAAGGGGAGATTTTTGGGGTCCATCCATAAAGTCAGCAAAATGATGGTCCATTGTTATGAATCTGTGAGAACCACATTTATTTATTAATCTGATTAATATCCACTGTTATCCAGGAAGTTTATTATTGTTTGCTCCATAGTATAAAGTCATCTTATACTATGAAAAGCATTGTTTTAATCAGAAATAAAATGGGTTAAAAGTGACAAAAAAAATTGTGGAAAAGGTGGTGAATTGGGATTTGAAAAACCACAGAAGTTGGATAAAAGTTGCAAACGAAAGCAGCCAAAAACAGGGTAATGTAATTAAAAAAATAGGAACAATTAGTTTAAACTGGCATAATGGGACATGACAAATCGTGAATGTGGGTAATTGGCAAAAATAAGCATGAAATATGGTGAAAAGAGGATAAAAGTGCCAATAATGGGTCAACATGTGTGGAAAGTGGAAAATTGTGCAGAAAAAGGGGCATTGAAGTTTGATGGAGAAATGACAGAAATTGGAGTATTGTAGCAAAAATGCATTAAAAGGAACAAAATTGATGAAAGAAAAAGTGATGGCAAGTTTGGGGCAAGTATTTTATTGAGAAAAAGGTATACGTTTAGTTTATGGTATATTTGCCCCTCCCCCCCTTAAAAAAGAGCCTAAAATCTAAAAATGAACTATTTTTAGGGATGTAACGATTCACTCAACTCCCGATACGATTCGATTCACGATACCGGGTTCACGATACGATTTTCTCACGATTTATTTTACAAAATGGGAATGTTGACAAATGACTGAAAAATATTCCTTTATTTTTTTGGGGAAAATACTGTACTATTTTCCTTTTATTTTTCATTGTCAAAATAATCCCTTGATAAACTATTCAAAATGATGCAATTTAACTAAAAATAAATCTTGAATGAAATAAATAAAGGAATAATACAAATGAAAATGAAGCCTATTAATTTAAATTCTGGTTCTATAATAAACAATTCAAAACTACATAATAGTTCTTTTTCTTTTTAAAAGTGCAACTGAAAATGTATTTTGTGCCTTAACAATTGGACTTTAAAAAAAACAAAAAAAAAAAAAACAGTCATTTTACTGTATTTACGTCAGATATTTGTTTAGACCAGCAGAGGGCGCTGGTAACCCAGTGGTCGGTTGGCATGCAGTTATTCCACCAGTGAAGAAGAGAAGCTACGCTAGCAGACAGAGCTAATAGAAAAACCTGACTTTTACAGATATTCACGTAATATTACAGATATTATTTCGGTGCTAAAGGAGTAAAGAATCATTTATGAGCATGTCTAACAGTAAATGGCGGCCAAAAAGAAAATAGTAGCAGATTCCGCCCGTCACGTCCGCTTCTGGAAGGATTAATATATAAAAAAATATATAAAAATATAAAAAATATATAAATATATAAAAAAAGTACTGCGATTCAATTTTCAGAGCATCGATGTGAACCGTGGTACCTATGAATCGATTTTTAACTGCCTTACGATTAATCGTTACATCCCTAACTATTTTTATATGAATTAATTGATAATTGTTTTCGAGTACCACCTGCAATCTGCTCCTGTAGCCAGTGGTTAGGAATAACTACAATAAAGCACTCTCTCTCTCTCTCTCTCTCTATATATATATATATATATATATATATATATATATATATATATATATATATATATATATACATATATATAAATATTTATATATCTAAAATATATATATATATATACCAAACCTCCCACAATCCAAAAACTTGACTGTAAGGTTGATTGGGGTCTCTAAAATTGCCCATAGGAGTGAATGAAAGTGAGTGGTTGTTTGTCTGTGTTGCCCTGTGATGGATTGGCGCCCTGTCCAGGGCGTACCCCCGCCCAGTGCCCAATGAGACCCGGAGCGTGGCACCGGCAGACCCCCGCGACCCTGTAAAACAGGAGCAAGTGGGTTTGACAATGGATGGATGGATGGATATATAATATATAGTATTTTGTTCTATTGATTCCTAACCAGAGGTACAGGAGCAGATTGCAGGTGGTACTCTGAAACAATTATCAATTAATTAATAAAAAATATATATATATTTTTAGAGTTTCATACAGTATATATATTATGGAAAGTTAGGGTGTATAATAAAAGTGTTTAAAAACATTGTTTTGTTGACACACAAAGAGCTAGTAGCTTGCACCTCACTATGCATCTTTTTCTATATTTTAAGAAATAAATAAGAAATAATTACAATTGGAAATAATGTAGATGAATAGATTAGTGGGCAGTATTTAATCCTTCTAATCATTATTGTTCCATAAGAAGACTTGCCTCCTCTGACTGTTTGTCCCTGTTGTAAATTGAACGATTAGCAGGTAATAATCGTACTGATAGCAGATTCCATGTTATAACCACAGGCTTTTTATGAGAGAGTATGTGTACGTGTAGAGTAGCAGTGCCTCTATCCGGCCTGTCTGGGCATGCTGTTCCTCTGCACTGCACCCTGACAGCTCATTGATAATCCTCTGATGGGAGGAGTTTGGCTCCTAATGACCAATCATAAGCAAGTGTGTGAGTGAGGAAACAGCAGCATATACATCCTCTGCTGCAATAACATGTGGGTGTTGTGACAGACGCAGAAAGCGAGCCAAAATATTCTGATGAACATGTTTCTAACTTGGTTGATCAGCAACTGCATTGCTAGCTGGAAAGTACAGAGGATGCATACTTTACTTATCAGTTGGATGTAGTTAGTCTCCTTTCATCTGTCTAAAGCCAAAGCAGGCAGCAGTGTTTGCCTGTTCGTGTGTTTTTTTTTTTATTGTTGTGGTAAATAGTTAGACTTGAAAATTATCATCCCCAATAAAATAATGTAAAACCTTAACTGAAACTAAGTTGCGTTTTTGGTTAAAAGATTATGACTAAAACTAAATCCAAATGTGCTATCAAAATTAAAACAGATTTTTACAGTTTTGGTACTTTATTTACAAAGTACTCACTTAGACGCTGGGATGTGGTTGTACGCAAAAGGATTCTAAAGACTTTTCACTCCTGGTTCTGGAGGTTGTCCCTTTGTTTGCAGGCACGGTGCATCAGGTTCGTCTCCACAGCTTGCACTTCGACCTGATTCCAGAGTCTCTTTCAGATAGAAGCTTTACCTGCATGGAAGCATGGTCAGGTTTGATATTGTTGCCATTTGCTTTTGGAGCCTTGTTGTTCTGAGGGCCAAGGGACATTTTTGCTCCACAGGCATTGGCAAAGTCCCTGATATGGTCTGAATTCCAGAAATGCGTCAACACTGCAGGCTTTGCAGCACTTGGCCAGACCAGAGGGGTATTCCATAAAGGCGGGTTAACAAACGCTGAGTCTATCTATAAACTCTGGGTCAACATATGGGATGGGAAACTCCGGGTATCGAATTCCATTAAAGCTGGTATGAAGTGGGTCAATCAACCCTGAGTATGTAAACCTTGGGTTACTTACGTGCACGTGCACGATAAAAAGCCATCATCAATGGATCAAAGAATACTCAAACTGCCATGACAACCAAACGGAAGATAGTGATTTATTCACCCTGATGGGTGAAATAAGCCGTTGTTTGATGAATATGAGCCTGTTCTAAAGGTGCGTTCAGTCTTCAGTAACTATAGTGGCTTAAATCACCCATAATTAGTCACACTTTTTGGTCGCTTCATCACTTTATTGCTTCAGTGACGTGACGAGCGGTGAATAATATGAATAAAGTGTGTCTGAGGAGACGTGTCAGCAGCATAGGATGGCTGCATAGAGAGTCCTCCTGTTACACTGGATATAAAGACAGTGGCTGCTGCTTCATATCACATCATTTATATTGATTCTTAATGTAATATTGTCGCCAGAGTCATCTCAACGTCCTAAAAAATGTCATAAAAAAACACTGAAGCGGGACACAAACCCACGACCCATCGCTTTCAAGAGCAGTGTCACACTTCACTGCGCCATCACATCTTCAAAGGTGTGTGATCTACAGACTTAACTGTATAACAAAATAAAACAACAATCGAGCCTTAAAAGTGGATTCATTTAAATTATCATCTCCTTTATATTATCCACAGGTTTGTATTCAGTGAACTTTACTACAGACGTCAGTAGATGTTTTAATGCAGATCAACCTCTCAGTGACTTTCACTTAATGATCTACATCTACAATGTTATAAAGAAAATCACCATTATCACAAAAAAAAAAAAAAAAGATGTAAAGCAACACAACATTAGTAATGATGTGAACACGTCTGTGGTGTGTGATGTTACTAATGTGTTTCAGAGAAAAGTGTTAAAGTTTATTAAAGTGTTAAGAAATGGTGTACAGGTGGGCGGACCCAGGTAAAAACCCAGGGTTTCTTTGATAAAACCTGCCAGTGACCAGGTTTAGTTCAAGGACAATGTTGCCCGGGTAACATACTCAGAGAAGAACATACCTCGCTTTTTGGAATGGGATACTCAGAGTTTCCGTCATTTGAGCCTGAACATACTCAGAGTTTGAACATAACCCGCTTTATGGAATACCCCTCAGGAGCTCCACAGAGTTGACCAACATGGGTGTCATTAGTATTAGTTGGTCTGCCTCGCTTTTCCCTGGTAATAATTCTGGTAATAATTTGGGAAAAGTGTTCCTTTCCATTCACTGAGCGTCTAGTCTATCTCCATGTGTGGAACAGATATGTCCCTATGGCAAGCCCTTTTAACATTTAATAGCTCCATTTGACTATCCGGAATTAACATTATAGATAAACAACATAATTGTGACTACTCAAAATTTTGACGAGTCAAAAATACAAGTCAAAACTGAGTTACAGATATCTGCAATGACGTCACCAAAAACGGCCTTTGCCTCGTCATGCATCCTAAATTCCACTTGCAGATATCTGTAATTGAGTTTTGACTCGTCGAAACTCTGTTTAAAGATATCTGTAATTACATTGTGACAAATCAAAATTGTGTTTATGACTCATATGACACTGCTCATGTGTGTCATGTTTTGTTGGTTTTAGCCCTTGGGGTTCTCTTTTAGTTATTATGTCTTTGTTTATTTTGTGTCTAGTCATGTGTTGTCTGTGTTTCAGGTGTTCCTGCTTGTGGCTCCACCCCCCAGTGATGTCTGTATGCTTGGTTGGTGATTGATTAGCTCCCTCGTGTTTTCACCTAGGTGTGGCCCATTCCCAATCAGGCCTCCTCCACTATTTAACTGAGTGCTTGGTCACAGTGTGGTTGCTTGTTCGTTGATGTTGTCAGGGTCATTGTCTCCCACCTCGTGTCCTGCTGTGTCTGGTCTTGCTCCCAGATCCTGCTCCCTCCTGTTTTGGATTTAAGTTTTGTTTTAAGAATAAAACATGGACTGGTTCCAGGAACGTTATGCTTCTATCCTGCCTCCATCTCTCCTTGCATTTGGGTCTACACCCACACCGGTCCATGACAGAACGAACAAGCCATCAGTGGACCCAGCAGGGAAGGAAATTGCAGAGATGGACCTGGCAGAAAGGACTGCCTATTGGCAGAGCTACCTTCTGGAGGCCAGGGAGGCTCTTTTATATGGACCAGAGGAGGATCCTGTCAGGGATGTGTACTCTGGGGCTCGACTGGCTGCCGGAGGACCCTGGAGCCTGCAATGATATAAAGGTCGGTCCAAAAGGAAGGGCCAGCCCCGCCAGTCCCCAAGCTTTCAGGCTAGCGTCCCTGTGTCTCCTAGCTCCCAGGCTAGCGTACCTGTGTCTCCTAGCTCCCAGGCTAGCGTCCCTGTGTCTCCTAGCTCCCAGGATAGCGTCCCTGTGTCTCCTAGCTCCCAGGCTAGCGTCCCTGTGTCTCCTAGCTCCCAGGCTAGCGTCCCTGTGTCTCCTAGCTCCCAGGCTAGCGTCCCTGTGTCTCCTAGCTCCCAGGCTAGCGTCCCTGTGTCTCCTCGCTCCCAGGCTAGCGTCCCTGTGTCTCCTCGCTCCCAGGCTAGCGTCCCTGTGTCTCCTCGCTCCCAGGCTAGCGTCCCTGTGTCTCCTCGCTCCCAGGCTAGCGTCCCTGTGTCTCCTCGCTCCCAGGCTAGCGTCCCTGTGACTCGTAGCTCCCAGGCTAGCCTTCCTGAATCCCCTAGCTGTCAGGCTAGCCTTCCTAAGGCTCCACGCACCCGGCCGCCAACTCCCAGCCTTCCTGTCCCATCGTTGCCCGGCCCGCTGGAGGTCTTCCCGCCTGTCCCGTCGTTGCCCGGCCCGCCGGAGGTCTTCCCGCCTGTCCCGTCGTTGCCCGGCCCGCCGGAGGTCTTCCCGCCTGTCCCGTCGTTGCCCGGCCCGCCGGAGGTCTTCCCGTCTGCTTCGGCCGCGCCGCCTCATGGGAGGCCGCCGGAATCCTGCTCCTCGCCCGTGCCGCCTCATGGGTGGCCGCCGGAATCCTGCTCCTCACCCGCGCCGCCTCATGGGAGGCTGCCGGAATCCTGCTAATACACACTGTTTGTTTATGTTTCTTTGGATCAATGAAATCCGTTCTTTTTTAGAGGTTGGTACATACCCGTACACTATAGACCAGCCTAACAAGCTCCCTTAATCCAGGGAGAAGGTCCTTTTTTTTTTTTTTTTTACCTGGCATGAGTCTCTTCTGGGTTTGAGGACACATCTTCAAACGTCTCCACATGGCCATCATTGGTAAAAGGCCCCTGGCAGTTAATACAGAGGATGAAGTCTCTTTCATCTGACCTTATGCATTGCTGTTTAAAGGCTATGCTCTGGCCCACATTTACCTGCACTACAACAGCATTGTGTTGGTATTTCCCCCAATTTAATCTACTGCTCTTTGGAGCCTTTGGGAAAGTGGAAAGCTTTTTAACGTCTGGTTCCTTTTTGTATGAGCTCTGGAGGTGCCAAACCCATATTTGACATGGGGAGAGATTAACGTCTCTTGTGATACTCGCTTACTGTGTTTTTTCCGGATAGAATTACGATAATCTTGTTGCCGTGAAAAATTGTGAAACTACAAAAAATTAAATGACCAGACAACAATCAAATGTATCACATCATAGCCGACCGACCAGATTAAACGTAATGGACTGCGCAAAAACAGCTTTGAATGGTGGTTATTTTCTCAGAGCATTGCCAGAAGA
This sequence comes from Gouania willdenowi, assembly GCF_900634775.1. Taxonomy (NCBI): domain Eukaryota; kingdom Metazoa; phylum Chordata; class Actinopteri; order Blenniiformes; family Gobiesocidae; genus Gouania; species Gouania willdenowi. The sequence continues at coordinate 8,293,236 of NC_041044.1, forward strand.
TTCTTCAAAGCATTTGTTATTGGTGTTATTTTATTCAAAAATAATTTTATATTTTGACAAACCTTTTATTTTATGCAGATACCTTTGTGGAAAAAATTAAGTTCTGACAGTGCAAGATTTTGTCACTTCCTTTTTAAGTTTATACATGAAATGTTTACTGTATGTAAGGGAACCGTGGCAAGACTTTTACCAAAAAAAACAGTGGGGGGTGAAAGTAACTTTTACTTTGAGTAAAATTTAATTGAGCTACTTTTTACTTGTACTTGAGTATTTTATATATGGCTTGATTAAGTAACAGTACTTTTACTTGAGTAGGATATATCAGTACTCTCTGCACATCCGGCAGCCTTTTATGTAACATCTTACGATGCCTCAGTGTAAACGAGTGGAGCGTGGTCTTTCCAAGACTACCTTTCAGGAGCAATGTCTGACCGAGTGAGGCATGTCTTCATTGGGTGTGAAGACTAATAGCTCCACTGATTGGAGGAAACTGTTCTTGATTAGGCCCTGCTCATTCAGCACAGGAGCTGGGTCATCCAGGACTAACCTGAGTTTTCTCTGGAGGTTTCACAATGAACCTGAGAATGATCCAGAACTGTTTCCTTTCAGGAGACAGGTGGTTGTGCGTCAGAAAGTACATTTGGTTAACTGTTTGTTACAAGCAAACAAATTGCACAAATAGAACCATTTGTTATGTGAATGTTTGTAAAGTCAAAATGCTTTTAGGCATTGCATGCTTCTTTTGGTTTTCCTAAATATTGCACATCCTGTCATACACTACTAATGAATAGAAATTACATGAACTATATCTTCCTAAGGACACATCAGGTTTGAGTAAATACATGCTCTTTTGTTTTAGTTTAAAAAAAGTGTGTGCGTGTTCCTAAAATATCTCTGCGAATTAGGCTCAGATTGACCTGAGACTTTCAACATGGATGCTGCTTAGTTCAAAGGTGTGCAACGACAAAAAAAAAATCCCAAAATTTACAATTAGGTTATGAGTGTTATAAAAGGGGAAAAGGTTATGTACAGACTTTTACGTATATCAATATACACATACATATGCGTAAGTATATACATACAGTACATGTACACAAACACCTACATATGTTTATATTCATACATACATGGACAGACTGTATATATAGATAGTCTGCCCATGCATGAATACAGACTAAGATAAAATTACAGCTAATTGTGATACTGCACCTTCAAAATCTGTAAGAAATTGATGCAGACAAGGAGTTCTCTTCTCCTCACTTTTATTTCTTGAAAATGTGGAAAATAGGATTGAATTGTGGACAATGAACTACATTAGAAAGACAAATGCAATTTATTAAAGGTGCAGTCTGCAACTATTATAAAAGTGACTTATCATATTTGTTAAAGCTGTCACTACGTAAGGACAGCTTTACATGAAGGTAGTAGTTTGTCTGAAAAAAAGACTCCCCCTGCTGCTCCTGCAGCCTTTGGGAGATTGCCAGAATGCACCGCAACGAGCAAAAAGAATTAATCAGAGCCAGGATTGTGTTTGATAAACTGTCTAAGAGCTGTTGCTGACAGGCCCCGCCCTTTTCCCGGGCTGGAGCGCCGTCTTTTTTACGGAGTATGGTGTGGAGGAGTAGAAGATGGAATTGGTGACTTTTCTGCTTGAAAGGTAATTACTGCTGCTTGATTTACATTATGTTTGATTTGTAATTGTTACACTAGAACTCTGTAGTGCATGTGTTGTGTGCACGCAGCAGCCTCCGTTTGGGTGCTGTAAGTGATAAAATTTGACAAAGACAACTATATTACTCATGAAATATTTAGTAACAAAATATTACAACAACAAAAAATAGGTATAGTGTTTCCCTCTGTATTATGAAATGAGTGCATACAAAGTAGTAAATTAAAAAAATATATATTTTTGTGTAGTTGTATATTGCAATAATTAGGGCCCTATAAAATCTGTTGCTTCTTTTCCCAAATTCTGTTTCATTTTTCCCAAATTCTGTGTTTTCCACATAAATTTTTTTTAAATTCCGTATTTTTTTTTTTTTTTTATTAATACATTTTTCATGAAATACTACTTTTTTACTCCTGTGAGGAAACAAAATCAATACCAATAAATAAAAAACCTGTAATTAAACAAAAATGTGTGTCAAAAATAAAGTAAGACACAAAAGTCGATATAAGTTGTAGTGACTGACATGGATTATTCTGACTGTTCCTTTTTATTTATTTATATGTCATGTAAAAATGTATGAGAACAGCATTAATGTCACCCAATAGCAAATGTTCCCTCAGGGATCAATGGTTTACTGAATCTGATCAGGTTTGATCAACCTAATTTAAATTAACCTAATTTAAATGATCCTGATGACATCATTCCAGACCATAATCATTAAACAAAAATACATGGACGCAATGATACATCAGTTATTTCACCACTAGGTGCCAGAATATTTGACAGTATCAGAAGTTATCAATAACCTAAGATGTTTCAGACTCTACAATCCCTGGTATCAATGGTCTAGTCCACAACAGAACACCTTTATCCACAGATCTGTAGCTCTGATGAGATGTTGTTTAAACACTGAGCAGGTGAAGCTGATTAAAGCTGATCATGTTTTCACGGAGCGCCGCTGCGCTTGATGAGAAATGAATGGCGTTTCACAGGCACAGCAAAGTTAAGCAGGCACTGGTCTGCTCTGTATTTAGGAGTCAGTGATGATTTGTTTAGTTTTTTTTTTTTTTGGCAGTTTAACAGTGTTTCGGGTGGTTTAGGCAGTGTTTAATGTAGCCAGGATGGGAGGGGGCGGTGCACCTAATGAGAGGTCCCCGGAAAACATTTCCCCATAAAAAAAAAGTTCCTTGCCTCACGGTGATGGGGTTTCATGCCGATTCTGTCCATTTTTGCGTTCAACAGTGGATTCCGTTTTCTTTGGTTGATTCCATCTGCGAGTCTGTTAACGTGGATTTTATAGGGCCCTAAATAATAATGTATGGTTGTCAAAAAATCCCACGGCACACCGTTTGGGAACCACTGAGTTAGATACTGGCTGTAATGGTCTATGCAGTGATTCAATTCAAGTCTTTAATATATTTGCTTTGACATCTGCATTGTAAGAAGTCACATCCATCTTATCATTTGTAGACTTATTTGCATTGTCTTATAATAAACTGAAATAGATTAGCCACAGGACTAGCTCAGCCATGGGTTGTCCTGTAAAAACAAGTCAAAGAGAATTGTCTTTAAGTTTGTAAATGGGAAACAGAGAAAACTGTAAGAGTTCAAGCTAAATGTATTTCCCATTTATTTTTTAATATGCATATTTGAATAGAATTTGTTTCCACAGGTTTTTTTTATTTTTATTTTCAATCAATTTGTGGCATCCCATAAAAAACAAGAATCAACCCATTCTCATTCATATATTCATAGTATAAATAACCTATTGCAGGAAAAAAAAATAAAAAAAAATATATATATATATATATAAGTATGGAGAAATCTGGCGACCCCCCAGAGACTTTTTTCTTCTTCTATATTTAGTTTTTGATCAAGTTTATTAAAATGTGATACAAATACAGAGCAGACACTTTTTATACTGCATTTTACTTTAAAGGGGACATATGCTAAATCCACTTTTTTAGCCCTTAAATGCATTTTGTTGTATATTTAGAGTATTTAGAAGTACAGAAAAGTTCAAATTAGTCTCTTCAGGTGCTCCATTGATATCTTTATATTCTGTTTTGGTCATATTTTTCAATCTGTTTCGATTTTTCTATTCTCTATTACGTTTTTTGAACAATAACGTCACAGTATTTGCATCGGAACTGCCAAATTAGGACATCGACTCCAGGCCCAACACTTCGAGCAATCCGCCATTTTTATTTCACGCTTTTATTTTGTAGTCAAAGCTCCAGGATGCCGAAGTTACGAGAGGGTAAGTCAAAATGTTCAGTTGTTGGATGTAGTAACCCACACGCTTCATTACACCGTCTCCCAGCATCAGAACCTTTTCGAAGTGCCTGGTTGAGTTTTATTTTTCACGGAAATGTACCCACATCTGTGGGTAAGGTTATTTTTGTGTGCGCGAAGCACTTCAAGGATGACTGCTTCTGCAACCTCCACCAGTATAAAGAAGGATTTGCTGAAAGACTTTGTCTGATTAAGGGTTCAATTCCTTCTATCTTTGGAGACGACGAACAGAGCACTTCGGTAAGCTGTAAATAACGCTAAAAAGTGTGATAAGACGTCTCTGTCATTGTTTTGTTAGCATTAGCAGTTGCACCGTCTTCATATGTTAGCGCTGTGTGCTCGTTTTAGATCCTTGATGATATGGCCTACGTGATTTAATTTAAGTCTAAAGTTTTCATTAGTCATTTCATTTTGCCGTTTTTGTCTTTGAAAAGACTGTATTAAAATGCATTTCGTGACGTTAGCTTGGCGCTAGCGTTAGCTCGCCGCTTGTGTTAGCTCACTTGTTAGGGTTCTGCAGGTTCATCATCTTCATTTTCATCTCGCTCCGCCAGGTCAGACTCTGGCTCAAACATGTAAGGCTGGATGGACAAGTCTTCTGTTGTTGACATTTTGTAAATAACGTGTGAATAAACATTTTCTGCGCCGCTACATAGCCGTATCTCTTCTATCAAACTACAAAAATGGCTGAACAGGGTGGAGTCGAACCTAGTGTCACCTCTGCAACCTGGAGAGGGGGCGGGGTATGAAGTGTCTCATTTGCATTTAAAGAGACCGCACCAAAATGAGTTGCTCTCAGAAGCACATCAGAAAAGGGGTAGAAAAGGGGCCTGTGGAGCTATAATAATGAGGAATTCAGACCCAAGCATTGCAGTTCCACTTTATATAGACCACAACTGTATGATTTATATGTAAAAAAGAAGGATTTAAATGCATGATATGTCTCCTTTAACTAGATTTAGATTTGAGAAGGTTTAGGATACAGTTACTTGATATTATTTTTTTTATTTTTTTAAAAAAATTTTTTTACCAATTTCTAGACATTTCAGGCAAACCCATTTTAATTCCAGACGACCCCACATGGGGTTCGACCCCAAGGTTTAAAAACACTGCCTTTAACATTCAGCCAGGCTGAGTAATGGGAAATAAGGTCGGATGCCTTTATGTGTCTATATTAACCTTCAACTATAGGTAAACATATTCTTTATTCTATATTTTCAAAATGCATTAGTAAAGCAGAAGCAGTACAATTACGATTTGGTTATCATTTCTTAAATGTACCTAAAAATTGTTTTTAGTGGGAAAATTAATACACACTGACCACCCTTGAGGTTATTTTGCTGTAAAGTTAATTTAAAACATATAACTATACTTATACACAGCATATGGCTATTCTACGGAAGGGGATTAGGGACAATTTTGATGGAAAAATTAATTTGGGCAAATCAAGAACAAAGTCTAAATGTCAAGAAGAATAAAGTCATAATGTCGAGATTAAAGTTGAAATTTTCAAAATGAACTCAAAATACAATATCATGATAAAAGTCGGTCTGCTAATAAAGTAAAATCTACAGAAGCTAATGCATGCCAATTCACCATATCAAACAGCAGATTGTGACCATCTACAAAATCTTGCGTATGATGAATGGGTTAAACTCAAAGTTGGGTTTAATAACATAGATATTATTTCCTTTTTAGCTCGTAAACAATTGTAATCTCTTTAAGAACTTTAATGAGATGTTTCCAAAAACGTAATCTGTTCAGAATAAAAACGTTTGGAAGAGGTGGAGCATTCAATCCGTCTATGGCTATTGAGGAGCTACGGAAACAGATTAGGGCCAGTCTTGATGGAGAATGTTGTCGTTGATGGTGAATTGGCCCTAGTCCGCTTCCGTAGATTTGACTTTAATAACAAATCTTCGATTTCTATCACGATATTGTATTTTGAGTATGTTTTTGAAGTTTTGACTTATTTCCATTTAATTCTCGAAATTTCAACTTTAATCTCGACATTTCAAGTTTTTTCTCGATTTGCCTAAAATTATTTTCTTCATCAAAATTGGCCCTAATGCTCTTCCGTACTATTCATATCCTTCTATCCATCCATCTATTTTCAGACCCACTTTGTCCTTTTTCAGGGTGATGGGGACCATTCATATCAAAATCTGAAATGGAAAAAGATTCAAAGAACATATGGATGTCCACTAACTTTTTAAAAAATAATTTTAAAAAAATAATAAAAAGTTTTACTTTTTCTTTTCTTTTCAAAGTCAAAATTACAAAAAACGTAATGTTCTGTACGTCATCAGAAAACGGACCATAGTTGCAGCCCATGGGGATCCAGTGAGTGTGGGAGCAGGTTTAGTTTAGTTTAGGTGTTGTTTACCTGACAGACGCCTGCGTGTCTCGGCTTTATTTACAGCCGTCAGTCTGTGTCCTGCGGCCGGACAACACTGGAAGGTTCAGAGCTTATCAGCTCTCCCTGTTTACCTCAGAGTGAATCCCCATTAGATGCAGAAAAGCGTTGTTTTTGTTCCACCACCACCACAGATCGACTGGTTAAATAACAGCTCAGACGGATTGAAATCAGTCCGACAGGAGCCGGAGAGACGCATCCACAGATTAGTCCGCTTTGGTTTTAAATAATCCCCTTTAGGAAATAAAATTACATTTCCTTTTAATTTTGCTTCTTTTTCTGCTTAACTTTTATTTGACTTGGTCATTCTAACTTAGTGGTGCGTTCACGGAGCAATGAGCAGCCTTCATGAACGAGTGTGTGTGGTTAGGATTGAAACACTTAAACCTTTGCGTTTCTCGCTCTTTTCAGATTATTTTTTTTTACCGGAAAGTCAGTTTTAGTTCGACGGCACTTGTTTTATATGCAATAAAAAAAACCACCAAAGAAAATATGCAAAAAAATTAAAATAAATAGATAAAAAATTACGAGTCAATATACTGATATTCCCTTGTCTTTTTTTTTTTTTTTTAAACCCAATTCTTCAGTTTAAAATAAAAAGAAAGAGTTATACAGTTTGGAATAACTCTTGTTACATTGCGTCTAACTTTTAGCCTAGACTTCCTGTCGAAAATTTAGTTTTTATATATATTTTATAAATTAAAAAAAAAAAAAAAAAAAAAAAAAAATCTTCTCAAGGTTGAGTTCACAAAATTTGGAAATATCCAACTGTTTTAGAACGTAATTTTACTTTGACATGCACATTTTCACATTTCACTAAAAAAATGATCCTTTTAATAAACAAAAATAATTATTTCATGCATGTTATGTTTGAACTAGATTTTTTAAAACACGCAATCACCTGTGAGAATAACCTGAACCATCACGTCTACACTCCAATAATAACCTGAGGGACTCACTTTCTCACATGGGCTCCCCTAAAATCTCCCTCATCGGGATAAATGGTGAAACTTGTAGCAATAATAAACCCTTCTTTCAGTCCAACGCCACCCCGCTGCCTTCACCTTCAGCCCGGCTGCCCCTGAAGCCTCTCTGCTGGGGATCTTTCTCCTGGGAACAAAAAAAGCCTCCTGAAGGGGAACAAAAGTAACCACATTTTTCCCCCGTGTCCCTTTTCTGCGCAGAATAACCCGCTGCCTGTCGCTCAAATGGGAATATTAGGACGTCAATCTCACGGTCCCTGTGCGCCTTTGTCTTTGCTGAGTGCCCGGCTCTGCCCACCACACACCTTTTGTCCCACAATCCAATAAGAGCCATTATTTCCACTCTTTGCAGGGCTGCAGCTCGCTCTTCGGGGGTATTTTAGGTGCTTAATCGCGTCCCTTTAAGGACCTCAAATGGAGAATAACTTCCTCCTTTCACATCCACTGGCAACGGGACAAAGGGTTCCTGGTGCCCGGCCTCCTGCAGCAGCTCTCTCCTTAATGTGTTCATGAGCGAGATCAGATCCACAGTAACAACAGGGAACCCAAATGTAAAAAAAAAAAAAACACATCATCTGTTTGGATTTCTCACTGCAGAATATCACCTCACTTGTTTATTTGGATAGTACGGAAGACGATTAGGACTAATTTTGATTGGGAAAATAATTTTGGGAAAATCAAGAATAAAGTCGAAATTTAGGAAATAAAGTTGAAATGTAATGCTGAGATTAAAATCGAAAAGACGAGAATAAATTCAAAATTTTGTGATAAAAGTCGAAGGTTTGCTAAAAAAAAAGGTCAAATCTACGGAGGCTGATAGGGCCAATTCACCATAAACTACAACAGTTTCCATCAAAACTGTTTCTGTAGCTCCTCAATAGCCACAGACGGACTATTAAAAAATAAAATAAAAATCTGTTATTAAACCCAAATTTGAAGTATCGTTTAACGCATTCTTCGATACAGCATTTTATAAACGATCACGATCTGCGGTTTGTTGTCATATGGTGAATTGACCCTTGACAGTTTCCATGTATTTGCATTTAATAGCAAACTTTCGGCTTTTATCACAATATTTTGAGTTCAATTTCGAAATTTAGACTTTAATTCCTTTTTTTTTGTTTAATCTCGACAATAAATTTAAAAAATATTCTCGAAATTTCAACTTTATTCATGATTTGCCCAAAATTATTTTCTCCATCACAATTGGCCCTAATCCTCTTCCGTAGTAAAGCTGGCTTCACAGTATTTAGATTTTCCCTTTTTCAAAGTGAAATATTTCAAAGTCAAAGACAAAATCAAAACGCACCAACGGAAATCTGTTCGGTTTATTTGAATAGATGTGAAATTAGACTAGAACAAATCTTTGCTTAATCAAAACACTTAAAATCAATTGGAGTCCTTCCAAACCCAACACAGACCATGTTAAAATCTGCCACTTCTGAAAAGAAAAAAAAAATTTGAATTTATTTTTGCTTTGGAGGAAATAGCCCATAATGTGCAAATTATCCTCAAATATCTTGAATATTTTGGAACACGAGATGTACATTGTTACACGAGTAACGTCATATGACGTCTCACCTTTACGCACAAATAACTGGTGAAGTGACCAGACACGTGAATCCAAACGCACATCCTTTATACAGGAAATACTGTCTTTTGTTCAAAGTTATTAAGGCTCCTTTACAACAAATGCCGTTTGTGACCAAAAAGTGAAAAAATCTCCGTAAAAGTGGCTTTAGTTCTGCTCCAGTGAGTCTACCAGGCCCGGATCCCCTGCAGGGAGCCCTGACAGGAGGACACAGCCGGTCCTTGGTGTGTCTGGGCCTGTGGAGAGCCACCGAGGCCGCCCACATTCCCCAGGTTCATGTTCATGAAGGCGTTTGTGGTGCTGGGCGAAGGCAGGGTGGGGATGCTCGTGTAAGTGCAGCTGTAGTTGGTGTTGTAGGGGGAATTGTTGTACGTGTACGTCGGATATCCGTTATAAGTATACGGGTTGGATCCATACGGAGCAGCGTAGCTCTGCGCACCGCCCAGACACGGCTTCCCGTCCCGGACCAGCACCGGCACCGCGACGCGCCGCGGGGGCGGAGGGTGCTGGTGCCCGGCCGCCTCCAGAGATTTGTCCTGTCGCTGCCGTTTGCACTTGTACCGGCGGTTCTGGAACCAGATCTTCACCTGGTTTGAGGTGAGTTTGAGGGTTGTGGCCATGTGTTCGCGCTCCGGGGCCGACAGGTACCGCTGCTGCTTAAAACGCCGCTCCAGCTCAAATACCTGCGCCTGGGAGAAGAGCACCCGGGGTCTCCGCCGGCTCCTCTGCTTCTGCACAGGCCGCTCCGCCTCGCCCTGCCCGCTGTCTGCTGCCTCCTCTCTGGAGACCATCGCAGAGTTCTCTGTGAACGACACATAAGAAGTTATGAGCCCATCTACTATCCTGGATTTAACTTTAACGTGCGTAAAAGGAACATTACGCACACACTTTACATACACCCTCATGTGAACAACAAGACTGGCTTTACTGAGAAATCCCTTTCTATCATATTTCATCACAGATATCCAGACGCTCCCATTTGCTAAAAAACACAATTAAAAAAAAAAAAAAAAAAAAAAAAAAAAAAATCACATTAAGGAGATATTTAAAATAAATAAATAAAGAAATTAGCGCATGAAAGATCATTTTCTCTCTGGAGCTCCGTGTCTGTGTTTACCAGCTCTCATTCTCGGTGTCACTTCTTTTACAAGCCTCCTTAAACTAATTGTCGGTTTATGGTCCACACATCATAACAAGCCTCCAAATAAAAAGGCCGCAGCAGCTCAACCACTACAAAGTGTTTGACATCTCCAGACTTTACAGGATTCGTCTCCAGCGCTGATGCTTCTTTGATAGACACTTTCTCCCTTTTTATATCACTTTATAATGTGCTGTTAAGGCTTTCTCCAAAGGTGGATGGTTTTTATTAAGGTACACATTTATTTAGACATTTCATTTTTAGGCTTTTAATTAACATTTTTGCTGTACTCTGAATTTTAGGAAAATTGGATATTTAGTGATTTTGAAATATTAACATGTGTAGAAACACACGAGAGCTGAATATTTAAAAATATACATGAATAAATGATATCGGAAATTGTTTCTTTCAACAAATTTTCATTCTAATAATAATATAAAGACAATTTTATCTATTATTTTTGAAAAAGTGTATAATGGTTTGACATCTGGCTTTGTTGTGTCATAAGGTTTCATTCTCATTTGTTTTATATGATGTTTATGCATTTAGTATTATTTTTTATTTACATTTAATAATCAAACAGCTGCAGGATTTCTTTGGGTGTATTTTTCGTCTTTTGTTTTGGCTTTAATGTAAAACAAAAAAGGTAAAGCGCGCATCCTTTGTTGTCTTTTGTCTGTTGTGTACTGTAACAGCATGATTGGGTTTTGAACTCACTGCTCTCCAGCTCATCAAGCTCTCCAGCCTCCAGCTTGGCTCGCTGCAGCCCAGGATGGACGTACATGTCCGGGGACAGGCTTGGCTCCAGCACGCGCTCTTCCTCCGCGCGCACTGCCAGCGCGCTGAGGTACGCCAGGTTGTCCTCTCCCTCCGAGAAGGAAGGGCTGTCCCGGGGCCCGGCCAACATGCACGACGGCGGGCTTTGGAAGTGCTGCTGCTGTGGAGGAGTGCGTGCCAGCTGCTGCTGCTGATGATGATGATGATTAATAGGAACCCGGTGCGCGAGCTCCAGAGACCCGGACTGCTGCTGCTGCTGCTCCAGCTTCAGGATGTCTTTGACAGAAAACGGAGTGGACGTGAGCGGGCTTTGCAGCATCATGTAATCCAGCTCCTGCTCTGCTGCATCGAGGAAATGAAGCCCGCCGCCGAGTAACATGCACTCCTCTTTCTCTTCCCCCCACTAACAAATAACTGAGTGCAAAAGCCCGTTCTTTGGCGATTTGAAGTGCATCGAGTCCCTGGAACCCCTCATCGCCATAAATCGCACAAAACAAGTCTTAGTCCCCCGGTTTGTCCACACAAGAGTGTGTCAGAGAATATGGGGCTTTGTGTGGAGTTTGGACAGGGAGGTCTGCCCTTCTGCTGTCAGGGGGAGGGGTGTGCGTCAAATGGAACGTCGGTGAGGGCTGGGAAAGCGTTTGGGAGAGGGGACAGAGTCAGACAGCGGGGACTGAAGGTGGGGTCTCGTTTTACATATCTCTATATTGGTTTTTTTTTGTTTTTTTTTGCTCTTGTGAGAAAAGAGTCACTGCTCCGAAAACACGTTTGGGCTTGGCTGTGCGTAAAACCCATTTTACGCACGAAGATGAAGTATACACCAAAACTGGTATTTGCTTTCTTTGGGAATTAACTTCTGTATACACTCTATCCCTCGTATTAACTCAAACACATTTCACTCGGTTTAAAATGTGCAAGTGTGAGCCAACGTGTCCTGTTTTGGAATGCGTCATTCATGCGTAAATCCTCGACAATTTCTGCTTGTTACTTTCAGGGTCAACCATCAACCATATTAGGGGACAATCCTTTGTCACAATACAAGAACCGCGCGAACAGTGTCTCTTTGAGACACCTTAAACCTTTTTAGTATTATTTTGCCTTTATATACGCAGTCAAATCTCATTGGAAGCCCATTTACAATTCTTTGTGATTTAACTCTAAGCAGCGCATCTCTAAACATGCACCCTCTCTCTGCTGGATCTCCCAGAGTTTGTCCTTCAGTAGCCGGCGGCCTCGCTCGCTGTCCCTCCGTCCTCCTTATCTCATGTGTTGTATTAATAACCGCTGTGGGCCGATAAGCAGGGCCCCCCGGGACAATTAAAATTCCTCTACCAAAACTGAGTGACGTTTTTAGCAAGGCCTAATCTGCTCCTATCAGCCCCCCTTTTCTGTTTTGCAGCGGGACCTCTGTGCCCTGTCAGTCCGCTCCTGCGCGCCCTGTGGGTTTTTCCTCTGTGGATGGGCGGCAGGTGGAAAAGGCCCTGCTGTCAGAGAGCCTATAGCATACACATCAACCACGTTCTTAAATATTGTTAAGGTTAGGGTGAGTGAGTATCCTTCATTGTCGGTATTCAACACAACACTGTATGCTATTTTTTTTTAGTTGTATTTGGGAAAAATGCAGAAAATTCTCCAAACCACAAAGAGCCTTTCTGTGTAGTTTTGTGTCAGTTAAATTATTTTGTCTCTGTGGCGCATTTGTAAAAAAAAAAAAAAAAAAAAAAAAGATATTACACTGCAAAACACAAATTACGCATTCTAACGATTTTATTGTTGTTTTTACACCACTTTAACTTCGCCATAATCATTCATAACAGGACATTTTTAGTCAGATAAACGGCATATAATTATCCTCCCCTATTGTCTAAGTTATTCTTGTTTGATTTCCTACAACAATGCATCATTTAGGAAAAGAAAAAGCATTTGAACGACCAATATCAGTTTCCTTACCCAGAATTTAAAAAAAGGTTAAAGCAAAGGTTCTTAATCTATGTTTGCTTTGCCCGCACCTTTAATGGATGAGAACATTTCTACAACCCTTTCACTTTGCTATCAGTTCCCTTAATCTAATTTACACCTCTATTACACACTTCACAAAGTGCAAATAATGTAACAGAGACAGGTAACAAAAACCTCAAAGTCCAAAAGTCAAAGTAAAGACCACTCCAAAAGGGAAGCAGTAGCTCCTCTAACCTGAAGGTTAATTTATTCATCCTTAAATTACTCAGAATTCTTGGAAAACAGAGGGGAAAAATACTTTAATCTTGATGAATCTTTAAGTATTTCACCTTCATTTAATTCTTTAGTTGACCTTAGTTCCTACATTCATTATTATTGTGTGACAGTGTCAAAATTTCAGAATAAACTGGTAAATTATGTTTTAAGGGACTTACAGTAGATCATCTTTTCACACTTTATTTGAGAACACTAGCATACAAATTCCTGTCACATAAGATTTAAAAATTTGAAGTCAAATGGACCACTTGTTAAAGCGTTATTTGACTTGACGCAGACTCAATTCACAGGATATGATCTGTTTTGCATTATATGTTAATATTTGTTTTTGCACATTATCTTGTGTATTTATTTCTGTTTCTTATTGTCTGCTCTTTTTATTGTGTTGCTGCAAAAGTGAATTTCCCCCAGAGGATCAATAAAGGCATATTCTATTCTATTCTATTCTATTCTATTCTATTCTATTCTATAGTGCAGGAGTTGGGTTGAATGGATTCACACTGCTTGTCATTAGGAAATATCTAAGTAATTCATTTTATCAAATTTAATTTAAGTAGTAATTTAAATTTATAAAATCTTGTATATCATAACATATTGAGCAGATAGCAGATTGGAACTGTAGAACATGACTGACTGGATGGATGAGTGGATGGAGCAAAAATCCTTAGCGATTACTCTAAAACACGTGTCAAACTCAAGGACCGGGGTCCAAATACAGCCCTTTACAGCAGTGTTTCCCATCCTTTTTTGTCCAATGTACCCCTTTTCTTTTCTGTCTTACCTCTTCATTTTGTTAATTGGTCTCAGAAGGCTCGTCTGAAAGCTTGGTTGGTAACCACTGCTTTACATCATCAAAGAAAGAAAGAAAGTAAAAATGATAGAAAAAACATAAAACATTTTGTGAATGACCAACTATATTCAGTTGTAAATATCTGAGTCCCTCGGAATACAAAAATTAAAATTAATTCCACAATACTTGCAGAGCTCCGGCAGGGACTGACAGATAACATATAATTATCTGTCATTTATACGTGAAGTGCAGACCAGGGCACATTTATGTTAAATTTGCTCTTTTTCCCACCTTAAATCTATGGCCCACTTAAGTTCAAACTGGTCCATATTTGGCCCCTGAACCAAAATGAGTTTGACATGACACCCCTGGTATAAAAAGTGTCTATGGGGCACTGACTGTATAATAATAATAGTAATAATATGTTTATGGAACAGTGGCTTAGCATGTCCACCTCACAGCAAAAAGGTCCTGGGTTCAAACCCGGGTTTTTTCTGTGTGGAGTTTGCAGTTCTCCCCGTGCTTGCGTGCTTTCCTCCAGGTCCTCTGGCTTTCTCCCACAATCCAAAAACATAACTCTTAGATTTATTGGAGTCTCTGAATTGCCCATATAGTGAATGTGAGTGGTTGTCTGTCTGCAATGGACTGGTGCCCTGTACCCCCACCTAATGCCCAATGAGAGCTGGAAATATAGGCACAAGCAAACCCCCTCAACCTTGAAAAAAGGAGCACGCGGGTCAGAAAATGGATGGATGGATTTTTTAAATATTTTTACAGTTGTTGGATTTCATTAATGCTTGTCATTAGAGCCCTGCCTTGCCATGAGGCACCGCAGAATCTTCAATCCTTATTTTAACAACCTTAGATTGGATCTGCCAACCCTAGGGATTTAGCACGTCATAAATGAATTGATAGTAGAGTCTATCTGCTTCTAACAAATGATATTAGCACTAACTTACACAACTCTGCACAGTTTATCTTGGCACATAACAACTGAACTTATAATGGATGGATGGATGGATTGATGATGCAAGCACACAGACTTCATGTAAAGAACAGACACTCTAGAGCAGGTTGTGTCATTGATGCCTCATAACTTGACATTAATTGTTGCCAATAACTGTTTACTTCCAATCCCTAAAATAATAGCAGGAAGTGTATAAGACAGATCTGGATTCTTCAGGCCCTGCAGGTGGGCAGGATCTGCATGGAGCCCAGCAGTAGTAAATATCCTGCAGTGCAGCATCTAACAGACAGATATATGTGTGCATCATCCCGTAGACTTCTCGGCGACTCTCTCCAATTCACGCTTCATCATCATCAGCGTGTCCTCGTAAAAAAAGGCCAAACAAGGCCAGATAGTGTTTAGACTGGCACCCAACCTCCTCCATTTACTTTAAATAAGCATTAAATCCAATGACGCCAGGCTGAGCTGTGTTTTTTCTGTGTGTCAGATGAGACAAGACTCCAAAGCAGCTTTTGGAAAGAAAATAAAACCTGTCCGAGCTAAGTGATGGAACGTTTGGTTCGATGATTATTTGGAGACAAATGTATTCCAAACTGGGGCTTCCTGGGTGTCCTTTAAACGCTGCATTGGCTGACTAACACAAGGAAAAACCGGTGGCAAATGTCACAGTTATCCATAAAACATCAATGCTGGTGTACTACGAACATGTGACCTGAAAAAAATATGTACGCAAGAGTTGAAGTTTCTCCATAAAAATTCTATGGTTATGCTAAAGCGTCAAAAAAATCACATTTAAAAAAACTTGAGGTATAGATATAGAGTTGCTTGGTGCACCAAAGAAGTTGCCCAGCAGCCTAAACATAGAGCAGCATAACTAAAAGAAGTCTCAGGAAACCATACACCTTCTTATGGTCTAAAAACTCACTTTAGATCAGGGGCCAAATACAGACCAGTTTGATCTTAAGCGGGCCACAGATTTTAGGTTGGAAAAAGAGCAAATTCAACATTATGTGCCCTGGTTTGCATTTCCGCATGATGTATGATATACATGAGTATATCAGTTCCTACAGGAACTTAAAATTCTCTGATATTGGGGATTTGGGGAAATTTTGTAAAATAATTTGAGGAAAATTTTCCAGATTTTGGAAAATGATTTGAGATTCAAAATGACTGCCATGTGATATAAGGACTGGAAAACTGAGCTCTGCTAATAGTATGGATTTTAATGTATTTTTTTGTAATTGGAGGGGCTGAGATATCTACAACTGAAATAGTTGGTTATTTACAAAATGTTTCATGTTTTTTCTATCATTTTTACTTTCTCGAGCGGGCTGAAATGCAGCCAGTGACCCTCAAAATAAAGGTGCCAGAAACATTCAAAATCATGTATAGCTTTTGAAAATCACCTACCTTTAAATGTTGCATATTAGAAAATCCAAAAACGGACAGTAAAAGTGGTAAAAAGGCTTCAAAGTGTTAATATTGGAACAATTAGTTTAAACTGGCAAGTAATCTGTGCATGACAACATGTGAATGTGGTTAAATTGTCAAAAATAAGCATGAAATCTGGTGAAACAATGTTAAAAGTGACATTAATGGGTCAACATATGTGACATTAGGTAGGAAAAGTGGTGGAAAAGGTTTATAAGTGCTGAAAATGTCTTTAATGTCGGAAAAAAATGTGCTGAAAAGGCACTGAAATTGTGACGGAGAAGTGGCAAAAATGGGAGTAATGTGGCAAAAATGCATTAAAAAGAGGAAGAAAAACTGCTGAAAATACTGTAGGTTAAAATATGGCAAATTTGGTGTAGTGGCAGAAAAAGGGTAAAAATAAGCAAAAATGGCCTCAAATTGTTCAAAAAATATTCTTGAAGTTTCTTGAAGGCATCTTGCGACCCCTTCTCAGTGTTTCGCAACCCAAATGGGTTCCTGACCCTAAGGTTGAGAACACTTGCTCGAAAAGGTCGGATTTGACCCCTGGACCTTGAGTTTGACACTTGTGGTCTAAAAGATAGGGTTGAGTTAACAGTATGATACAAAAGATGATAATGACTTTGCGATAAATGGTACGATACAATATTTTTTAAAAGAAAACAGACCCAAAGAATTGTAGATGGAAAAATAACCATTTCATTTCATTTAATTTTAACAATAAAAAACAAACCATAACAATCTGGTAGTTGATCACCTCCCACACCCATACCACTCCTCTACGATATTGTCTGATGCTTTAATATTACAATATCTTGTCTATGATATATCATATACAATAGTATTTATTCAGTCAACTGTACTGTAACAACTGTTAGTGTAAAATGTAATTAAATGCTCTGATCCTCAAACCAAAGTTTTCCCATCAGAGTTCCAGGATTTTATCTTGTGAGCGTGTATATGAACGAGTGTTACGTGTTATACTCAGATGTTGATAAAGAGATACTGTCCTGTGTCCTGTACTCTGTGTTACAGCCTTTTTTTTTCTTTATGAGAGCCTGAATATTTCACAGTGAGTGGGAAGTGAACCTTAGGGATTTTTCCTCTCAGGTTTTTGTCACCATTTGGTGAAACTGCAGTAATGCAGTTTGTCTTTGTCACAGAGCAAGACTGAGATGAATGTTCATCAGGCAGAAGGATGATCTTCTAATCGGTGTTGACAGAGCTGGAAAGAAGATTACAAGCTTTAATGGGACCTTCTGATTGGACTTTATCTTTCCCACAAATAGAGATAGGCGTGAGAGAAAGCTTCAGTTGAGAGGGTCAATCTACAACTTTCTGCTAAAAATAGGGGGAAAAAAAGGTCACCTATGATATAATATGATTACATTGATTCTGACAAGCTTGTTTTTGTCATTTATCAACCTCTGGAAAAACTGTTCTGTTCATTTGCATTTGTTTATGCTGATAGTAGCAAATTCAAGAAAAGTAGTTCCGAGCAAAGTTAAATATAATATTGTGATAGAAGTTGAAGATTTGCTATTAAAGTCAAATCTACAGATACGGCCAATTCACCATATATGACAACAGCCTCCATCAAAACTGGCCCTAATCTGTCACCGTAGCTCCTCAATAGCCACAGACGGACTGAATGCTCCACCTTTTCCAAACTTTAGTTTTTTCTATTGAACAAATCAAGTTTTTGGCCATATCTCTTCAAAGTCCTTAAAGATCACAATGTCATGTTTATGAACTAAAAAAAGAAAGAAAATCTTTGTTATTAAACCCAACTTTGAGTTTAACACAGGGGTACTCAACTGCTCTTACCCGAGACCCATATTTTGCCACGATCATTAAATCGCGACCCACTTTTCTTTTTTTTTTTTTTATAGAATTCAGTTCAATCTAGTTTTTAAAAAATAGCTGTTGAAAACACACATATACATTTTTTTTACATGCATTTCACAACATGCCTGTCAAAAGAAAAATCCAAGAAACATTAACTTTTTTTTTTGTTTTTTTTTTTTGACCAGCAGTCTGTAACCCACCGAGTACAGGTCTGCGGCCAAATTTTGGGTCCCGATCCGCCAGTTGAGAATTGCTGGTTTAACGCTTTCATCGATACACAGCATTTTGGAGACGACCACGATCTGCTGTTTGTTATCATATGGTGAATTGTCCCTCGTCAGCTTCTGTAGATTTGACTTCATTGGTAGAACTTTGACTTTTATCACGATATTGTGTTTTGAGTTTATTTTAAAAATGTTGACTTTAACCTCGTCTTTTTTACTTTAATCTTGACATTATATTTCAACTTTATTTCCAGAATTTTAACTTAAATCTCAACATTTCCACTTTAATCTCAACATTTCAACTTTATTCTTGATTTGCCCAAAATTAGTCTTTTAATCAAAATTGGCCCTAATCCTTTTCCGTAGTTGGTCCAACGTTCCTGTTGATCAAAGACAAGATAAAAGAGTCAGAGTCTTAATGAAGGCTTAATTCATTAATTCATTTGAGACGGATGCCAGTTTGATCACTCATACCTGTAAATTACACCCGTGTGTGTGTGTGTGTGTGTGTGTGTGTGTGTGTGTGTGTGTGTGTGTGTGTGTGTGTGTGTGTGTGTGTGTGTGTGTGCGTGCGTGCGTGTGTGTGTGTGTGTGTGTGTGTGTGTGTGTGTGTGTGTGTGTGTGTGATCATCAACAATAGGTAATGTTACACCTCTTGTCCTCTTGTCTCTCGCGGCCCTGCGGTGGCGCCAGGCGGCTGTGGATGGTTGGATGAAGAAGGAAGAGGAGGAGGACATAGGACATAATCTATGGTCATCTGCTGGGCTTTTCTACAAGTGTGTGTGTGTGCGTGCACGTCCACGTGTGTTGGTTTTGGGCCGGACGGACGGAATGGAGGTCTTAAAAGTGTTGACATGGTTATTGCCTAATGCTGCTGCTGCTGCTGCTGCTGCTGATGATGATGATGATGATGATGATGATGATGAGGGCGATACCATCCAACAGCAACAACAACCTTTAGGAGTACAAATAAAGTTTCACAAAAGCCCAAAAATGCTTTAGCTTGAGCCAGTTCAAAAAAACAAAAACAAAACAAAACTAACTAATAAATCAATACATTCTTATAATGTCATAGTTAACCCCATATTTTTGTTCAACTTAATAAACCACTATCACGATTTCGATATTCAAATTTTTTTTCCCCGGAAAGTCTAAGACTTTTTGATTTTTCGAAATTGTTCAAAAGTTGTAAAATGCAGGCCTACTACTAAATTAAATTAAATTAAATTAAATTAAATTAAATTAAATTAAATAAAATTTAATTAAATTAAATTAAATTAAATTAAATTAAATTAAATTAAATTAAATTAAATTAAATTACAAAAACACTTAAACACAAAAACACAAGTGTTGCTCTAATTTTAGTTCAAGCAGTGCACAAGATGATTTCCTCACTTGTTTCTTAAACTGATTACAAAGCTTGCAATTTATTTGTTTTAAGACGACAGGCTCAAAAAGTCAGAAATATTAAACCAATATATAAAATAGTGGGAATTAATCAGATAATATTTTAAATGACTGAGATAGTTAAATAATGTAACGTGATACATTTTTCTAATCGAGGAAAATAAAATTTACAGTAAAAAAAAGTGAATATAGTTCATGTTATTAATGTTAAACTTGCAAAATGCGTATCCTCAGTTGATCTTCTGTGCGTCACATTTAGCGCGTGAAGGAGATTGTTGGGTAAAAGCTGGGCGCGCGCTTCTGGCCATTCGTGCGTGAGTGTGTGTTTGGATAGCGGAGGCTCGAGACCAGTAGCTATTAGCTCCATTAGGCAGACAGTGGAAAGACACTATCTCAGTGATCCGTAACGTCTACGTCCGCTCATTGGCCACACACACACACACACACACACACACACACACACACACACACACACACACACACACACACACACACACACACACACACACACACACACACACACACCTCTGAAAACACGATAAGGCATCTCATCACAACTAGATCCGGATCAGCACATGTAATAACATGTTGTTTGAAATAATTGTAAGCAAATGAATGGGTATCTTATTAAATGTATTTACAGATTAAGGGGAAATAACTGTGAGATGCTACAAAAACAAACCAACATCACAGAGAATATATGAGGATTTTAACATCACACCCACCCGTTTCCTGTCGTGACCCCATTTTTAAATCACAAACTTCTGTTGATCTCAGGGACTTTTTTCTCGATCTAATTTTTTTTTGACCATATATTTGTTATATTGTTACAAATACAGAGTATAAGGATTAGTGCACATGTAACACACATACACACACACACATAGTTCACCAAGACAAATTCCTCGTGTGTATTCAATACATTACTTGCTCAATAAAGTTGATTCTGATTCTAATTCTGATTCTGATTCTGATATATATATATTTTTTTTTCAACAATATTTTTTTATTAAATCAAAAAAACGTGTTTATTTTTTAAATGTATTTAAAAAACAATTTAAAATTGAAGATTATTATTTATATATATTGTATTTGAGGGCAAGGAAAGAAGACAATAACAAGTTAATAATAGTCGAATATGTGGGGGAAAGGAACAACATACATATATAAATATATATATATATAACGTCACATGTAATATATTTTTACATTTTTAATTACATTAAAATTTTAAATCAATTATGTTTTTCAAATGAAATTTGAACCACTTTTTTTATTTTATTATTACTAAACATTTCAGGCGACCCCATTTTATTTCCAAGCGACCCCACATGAGGTCCCGACCCCAAGGTTGAAACCCCCTGGGTTAAAGTGCGCCACAGGCCTCTGCGTGTTTATCAAGCAGCTCGGCCTCTTGTGTAAATCGCGCCGCTGAATGGTTTACCTAATGGGACTTCTGTTTCTCGTTCTCTGTCACTGGGCCCGCCAACACGCGCTGACAAACGAGCGACTTTTACCGGCAGAAGAATTTCTGATTTATGTGGGAAATGAAACGAGAGCGAAACTGTTTTTTTTCCCCCCTCTTTCTTTCACAACCTAAAGACGAAAGAAGAGCTCCACCCGGCAACCAGCGACACACACACACACACACACACACACACACACACACACACACACACACACACACACACACACACACACACACACAAGCATGGGGAGGTGATCGATGTGTTAAGTGTTTCTATGCTGCGTTTATGATGACGATGATGATGATGATGATGATGATGATGATGATGATGATGATGATGATGATGATGATGATGATGATTGGGGACTGGGAGGGACTGGGAGGGAGACCCCGGACTCACAAGCATTAACTTCCATTGTTATTACCGCGGAGGAAACACGTGGTTAGACACGCGCAGTGATTTATGAGCCTGTTGTTGCTTTAACTTAAGTAGACATTTCCACAGAGGTGCGTTGCTCTAATTTAATGAGTAGCCAATACATCAGCAGAGGTGAAAGTAACGGATTACAATACTCACGTTACTGTAATTTAGTTGCTTTAATGTGTACTTTTTTATAGTATAAATCAGTAATTTTATTTGTACTTTACGTTTTAAAAGAAGCAAAGTAATTCTACACTCAACCGTTTCTGAGTAAATTATTATTATTAGTTTAAAAATGATCAACGGACATTGTGAAACTACATTATTATATATTTTTCTATTTTTTAAATTATAGATTTGGACAAACTTTTTATTTTATACAGCTGCCTTTGTGGAAAATAAATGAAGTTCTAATTGTGCAGAATTTAATCTCTTCCTTTTTAAGTTTATACATGAGATGTTTACCGTATACAAGGGAACTGTGGCAATATTTATTACCAAAAATAAATGTGGGCGGTGAAAGTAATAATAACTTTTACTTTGGGTAGTATTTAGTTGAACTACTTTTTACTTGTACTTGAGTATTTTATGTATGACTTGTATTTGAGTATTTTAAAAAAGTAACAGTACTGCTATTTGAGTACATATCAGTACTCTTTACATCTCTTTACAACATTATTTCAGTGTAACAAAGTATATAGTTGAAAAGATAATGTAATCTTTTTTTTTTTTTTTAAGTTTAGGATTGAATTATCAAAAACGTTTAGAAGTTTAAAGCAGCAGTTTGGAGTCGCATTCATTGGATTATTAGAAGATTTATTTATGAATAATTTGTCCCATGTTCTATGATAAAGTTGAACAGTACGAAGAGCAGCATGATGTGTATAAAGCGCAGAGGCATTAGAGGTGAGACAGACACTCCATCACAGCGCAGACAGTCCAGATTCCGCCCCTGAGCCATTAAAAGCCCCTTTCTCACATTATCACATCTCCCAAACATGCAGTGGGACACTGGCGAGGCAGCCAAATCAAAGCAACATAGAATTCCTTTAAGATTTGACACGTCATAAATAAAATAAAATCTAAAATAAAATACCCCCCTACCCCCATAAATGTTTTAATCAGTGCACTTTCTTTTTTTGTATTCATACTTAATCATGCGCGCATATTTGCATTAAAATGTATTATTATTTTCCAAACTTTATTGTGTAGAAACAATACAAAACCCATATCGCGCCCTTCATCCCGACACTAGGGACCCCCCCCCCCCCCCCAAAAAAAAAACAAAAAAAAAAAAAACATGCATGCATGCTAAAAAGGACATAAAATAAGCAGTAAATATATATCAATCAGGAACACCTGACATGTATTTTAAAAATATTTAAAAATGTTTTTTGTTGTTGTTGTGTATATTATTATTATTATTATTATTATTATTATTATTATTATTATTATTATTATTATTATTATTATTATTATTACTAATTGCCGTTAAACCAAAAATCTGTTAAAAATAAGACTTCAAACGTTAAAACGTATTAGTGTCTTTGTATCTGTTATAAAAAGCTAAACACCGGTTGTTGGAGTCTGTTCCATTAGCCTTTGATGCGTCTATAATCCATTAGAACAAAAACGCTTTAGGCTTATCAGAGAAAAGCATCTGCTCTTTTCTTTCTCCATCCTCGTTGTTTTAAACCCACTAACATTCAAAGAGCAACTTTAAATAAACCGACAGAACCCTTCCTGCCCATTAAGGCTTATATTCTAAATAGTCTGGTTTGATTTCACAGTTCGTGAACAGCCAACTTCTACATAAAGAACCTCTTTCCTCCATGAGTCCATGTCCATGTGTCGCGAGCTCCCAGTGCTCCCAGTGCGCCTGCTCGGAGGATGCAGAGAAAGTTCCCACTCACACGACCTCTGTCAGCCCTGATGAATGATCAGTGCACGGAGACATGGACTCCCTGCAACATCTCAACCTCAGGCTGGATTCCAGCGCATGTCTGAGGATCAGATCCATTTACTCCCCAAGACTAGAACAACTTACATTTGATATTAAAAATAAATGAATTAAAAATATATATATATATATATATATATATATATATATATATTGCACGCATTTCCCCAGGATATCGAAATTACGCTTTTGGAGTTGATTCTTAAATAATTTGAGCCATGTAACGCGATGCGCGCTTTGGTCCATTTTACGCACAGCTTTGGCTGACACGCACCACACCTCCTCGCTGACCTCACCCCCGTCACCCTCCTCACCCTCTCATGGCCTTGTCGGTCCTTGAATCGGCTCAGCCTGTTTAGGCAGAGGAAAGCTCTGTTTCCTGCGTCAGGGTTTGTGAGGAGCACAAGCCTCTGCAGACCGGACGGACACCGGCAATAGATCACCTCGACCCCCGGGGGCCCCTCGGAGGGAAGGTGGGCGCGCTGAGGCTCACAGCTGGGAAAGGTCCCCCTCTGATAGGAGGGCGGGCCGCACTTTGTCATCATCTGAAGTTGACAACAGGGTGGAGGATGTTTATTACTCAGTCTCAGTTTCCCGCCATTAACTTTCACTTTCACTCCAACAGCAAAGAAATTATTTCAAGTTGTTGGTTCAATAAATTATTTATTTACACAATTCCAGCCTCACCCTCAATCAGGGATGCAAAATTATATTATTTACGAACAGCAGTACAAGTGTTTTGCTCGTCCAATAAAAAAGTAAAGTAATTGATCCCCTGTACATGTAATTTATTGCTTTGGATGCTTTTTATTTTTATCTAATTTATTTATATTGGTACATTATCAAATATCCGTGTATTTTTAAGTCTTTATTAAAATGAAATGATTTGTTAAACCACAATCTGTCATGTCAGGTCTCCTCACACCTTAGTTTGAGAAGGACTTAAAGACTGGGATATACAAACCAAATGACCACCAAAAGATCAAAAATGGATCAGATTATGTTCAAGCATTTTTTCAGAGAATGTTCATCGTTGTAGACACCCGACATGAAGTGAAACAGTTAAATAATCTTTCTTCACCACCTGCACTTCTTGGCAAATCCAAATATAAACAGTGTGAGCAATACAAATGATGCCTGTTGACTTCAGGCACAAGGCCAACGCACACAGATGATGTATTGAAATCATGTTCCTGGATAGTTTGCCTGCTTCATGGATGATTTAGCAGACGACAAAGAATGAAAAGATTGTCACATTTGTTAAAAGGTTTTTTAAAGATCCAATCTTTGAGCTGCAAACCAGTGAAGAACATGTGTTTTAATTGTTGGATAAACTGATTTTAGGAGGTTTAGCTTCAATGCAAGGTAGCTGATTTACTTTGATAAATACAATACTTACATGGTTTAATACGTTTAATTTTTTTAAAATGTTTGTTTTACTATCGCAATAAATATTATTATGACTACTGAGAATTGAGAAATCTGATAATAAACATGTATGTGAAAAAGACAAAAGATTTATAACTCTCCTATTATTGTCAAACATAACACATTTTACATCTGGGGTCAATCCAGGGATATTTGCCTCCAAAATTTCACTAGAGGTAGTGAAATTTTGAAACTCTTTGATCCAAATCTTTTCTAATATGGGGTGTACATTCATGACTCACACAATTCACCCTACTGACTGATGTTGGTTTTTCCGTTTTTGTGAGGAACTGTGTCTGCCGGAGGGTCAACACTCTCATAATCAGATCAGATGTCAAAATCAGGGTCCTCTTCAACACAAACCTCTGTCTCAGACACATCCTCCTCTATGTCACTTTCACTGTGAAAGAGCTGTTCCAAAACTTCATTGACAGTAAACTTTTAAGGTCACACATGGGTCACACACAGTTTTACACAGCTAAAACAGCTTGGTGTCAAATTGACCCCAGAAGAACGCCAATGCATTTAAGAAGTGTTGACCACATTGAGAAAATATCATCATGATAATTTTATGCTTAATAAATTGAACCCATCAAATTAGGAAAAGTCACGAAATATGAAGCAAAGAGAACAAAGTCAACTATTATTTTTTTTAATGATAAACAATGAATGGGGTCAAATTGACCCTAACATAATAGGAGGGTTGAATTAAAGCTGATATCTGAAGTTTCTGAGAAATCTATGTGTGTGTGATTCTTTTAAAATGTGAAAAAATACCTAACTTTTTTATATGGTTTACTGCCAGTGGTCATTCATGTACATTAATGTATTTAAGTCCCTCCTTCGTCCTATAGACCACTATACAAATGGAAATGATTGCCGAGTGCGCCCAGCCAATAGGCTTCGACTTCCTGTTTTTGAGACTGTCAATCAAAATGAATGTGAAACTGTGCACGGAAACAAGGTCGCGCGTCACTACAGCAAACAGGTAAATATGATTTTGACCCTTACCTGAGCCATAGACCTATGTCAATGCGACCCGATACGACCTTGTTATGTTCCGTGATGCACATGCAGAAAAGTAGAGGCGTGGCTTCTGGTAGATTGCAGAGGCAGGGGGAGGAAGTGTAGCTGTTGAGGGCGGGACATCGAGACATCCTCTCAGAAACTCTGGATATCAGCTTTAAAGATACTGGTATCTAATTCCCAGGCATGTGGCAGCTTACTCAGTGTGCAGGGTGAGGTACACCCTGAAGGGTTGCCAGTCCATTTAACATTCTCCCACTAACAGTCAAACACTGAGGTCATATCAAGGTTAAAGATGAAGAATATGAGTCAATTATTCCACATTATTTACTCCTTTTAAAAAGCTATTCATTGTAAACTGTTTTAATTGAAACCACTTAGTTAAAAGCTATAGTAATTGTTCAAGACAAATAATGATTACTGGCTGTGTTTTTGTTTTGTCTTCTCATCGCCATGGTTACAGGAAGAGAATAAGCTGAAACTTGCTTGAAGCGACTCGATTTTCACTCAGTGTCCCTAAAGCTGTTTAAAAGTGTGTGTGTGTGTGTGTGTGTTTGGATGTTTACCTGAATGCATCACAGCTCCCTGGGCTGTGTGTGGAGGATTTATTGCATGTGTACACTGTGTATGTGTATATACGTTCCTGCATGTTGTACCAGGCTGGCTTGTGTTTCATGTGAGTGGAATGTGATGCTGTAACTCAGTCTGGTGCGTCTGCTAATGACAATGTTGGACAGGTAATTAGCTTCAGTGACATGTGATAATGCCTGCAGCTTTACAGGAGACCTCTCTCTCTAATGTGTGTAGTATGTTAGTGGGTGTGTCGGGGACAATGGGAGTGGTTAACAAAGACTGTGGCTGTGAACGTCTTTTCCTGTTTAGTGTCTAACTAAACACCATCTATAGTTACAGCTATAATCAAGATTATTAATCTTTTAAAAGCAATAATCTGATTATTGATGCAACATGTAACACAAGCATACAGTTTGTAAACCATGGGGTCACCAACTTTTCTGAAACTGTGAGCTACTTCACAGGCACTGAATAAACCGAAGGGCTACCGGTTTAATATACACTTCTTAAATGCAAAATTTTCACTGTTTTACTTTATTTAATGGGTAAGATAATAAGAAAAACTAGCAGTAACCTAAAAAGATAACATGCAACAATTTTTTTTTTCTTAATTCATAGAATTGTTTCATTTTCATTACATTTCATAAGAAATCCTAATGTTTTTGTTTCTATTAACTAGCCACTAACTAACAACTTTTTAACTCACTGTAAAACTTTTAAAATTTAACAATTTTGTAATATTTTAGAGAAACCTACTTTGCATTTTTTTTTTTTCAAAACACATCTTATCACAAGCAGCAATTTGAACATAATCCTGTTACACTTTACACAAGTTTGCCTCAATGTCTCAGCAAAAATAAATCTTTAAAGATGGTTAATTTAATACAAAAACTTATCAAGTGCAGCATATACTCTATTAATGCTCTACATCTGTCGCCTGTATTTATCTCTGTGAGTGTAAATCAGATTTTAGACAAAGCTCATTGGTTAATAGTGATCCTGTTAGAAAAGGCCTGAGGGCACCTCTTATGGTTCATGCGGGCTACCTGGTGCCCGCAGGCACCATGTTGGTGACCCCTGTTGTAAACACTTGTGTTGTATGGGCATGCATGCACTGTATATGCTTTGCACTTTTCCTAAAATGCAGCAATCATTAGTCTGATGATCTGAGGCAAAAATACACTCCTGAATATTGTAGAACAAACAACATTACAGTGAATATCAATTCCTTAGCAACATTATTATTACATGTACGGGTTTATTCTAAGCAGAGTGAGTTATAGGTTTCTAATTTAATCTGTCACATGCAACAGTTTAGGTACCAGATAAATGACAGCAGTGTCTTATTCAATGGGTTAGGAATGTTTGGACTGGTAAAACTGTACTTGGGTACAGTTTTACCATGTTATTTGAACAAATGGCCCACATACTTCGGTCTAAAAAAATGAACAAAATGTTTCACAATAATAATAATAATAATGCATACATACATACATACATACTGTACATACATACATACATACATACATTTTATACAGTGCTTATTTGGACACTCAAGAATCAAGGGATTATTCTTTACTCCACAATTGAATTAGCACACTATACATTTTTAGTTTGATCAGATAAATACTTTTTGAGATAAGGACAATTTAGTGCGGGAATTATGTGCCCATTTTTGTGGGTCCTCATTTTTCTTCCATTTTCAGTTTCTAATATCTCAGGAACTACGCCACATAAGGAAACTGAACTTTGATTTAGTAGTACAGTTCTCTCGGGAGAGTAGAAAAAGATCTGTTATATATCCTATCTGGTGGACATGCCAGTCCCTCAAATTTGGAAAAAAGTTTGTCGGGGATTTGGGCTGGAACGTGTTTGGGCCTTCAGTAAACAACTTTACATATGCCTCAGCTCCCTATAAGTTGATAATCTTAGACTGTTTAAATCACTAATGATTAGTCAGATGTCAGATACAGTATATGCATTGGTTCTTGACTGACAGTCTTTTGAAATCCGAGACAATACTTTTTTTGTTTTACTACCGTTTTCATTGGCCCATTAGGGTATGAGGGAATGTAAGAAAAAAAATCTGATGTCTGTCTTATTTTATAGTATAAAGATGACTCTTTCTTGGGACATAAAACAACTTTTCTTGATGCAAATTCTTCTTTTTTATTTGGAACCCAACTTTACATGAGGCTATGGTAGTTTGCCTCTGTGTCTTATAATCACTTGTTTCTTGGTTTTTCACTAGAAAAGATATGATCAACCTATACATTTACAGTGTACTTATTGAATAATAATGGAATATTTGCTAAAAAAAATGGAATGTTTGTGGAATGTTTGGGAATTTGTTGAAATGACATGGAATGACCCACCTGGATTTCATCTGAAAGTTGTTCTCCTCCACTACTGATGCTAGTGTACCCCTAAACCCTCTGCCACATTGAGTTCCTAACATGTTTCTGGTGTTTTCACAGGTTGAAAGTTGTGACAAAACAGTGGTGAATGTTGAAATTGTGGCTTTTACAGAAACACCTAAATAGGGATGAAACATAATGTCTCACAGAATGACGTTATATCACAGGAAACACTATAAACAAACCAGAACAAATAACGTCAAGCAAATCACTGTCCTCCCAATCTGGCATTAAAACACAAGAAATCATGCTGAGAATGAGGTAAAAAGACTTGTTATTGATCAGAAATGTAGCCCTTCTTCTTCTAGTGACTCCCAATTTAACAATGCATCGCAGAAAACTTTACTGAACCTTTCCATGACCATTTGTCAACATTCCTTCTGTATTATTACAACGTTAGTTATCATCCAGAGCTTTAAAGAGCTACAGTATATCATCATCATCTAAACCCTAGGTTCCCAAAGTGGGGTACGGGTACCACCAGGGGTACACAAATTGTCATAGTGAGTACGTGAATGAAATTAAAAACACTGTGACAACATTGGAAACTAAAATATACGTTGAGCAGCTAATGCTAATACTAGGTTGTTGCTAATGCTATTGCAAGGCTAATGCTAGGTTAGAGTTAATGCTAAGTGAATGCTAATGTTAGGCTAATGTTATTGCTAGGCTAATGCTAATGCTATTGCTAGGCTGATGTTATGCTAGGTTAAAGTTAATGCTTGGTCAATGCTAATGCTAGGTTATTGCTATTGTTAGATTAATGCTAGGCTAATCCTAATGCTAGGTTAAAGTTAATGCTAGGTCAATGTTAATGCTAGGCTAATGCTATTGCTAGGCTAATGTTAATGCTAGATTAATGCTAGCTAATGCTAAGCTAAGGCAAGACTATGCGGGCCAGCCCCTGCATCCTCACTTGCACTTTCTTCAGGTAATGCAAATATTCTCGTATTATTATGTATCATTCCTCATGAGGATAAGTAAAAATCAGGGAGAAAATTCACTGTAGTTCCAAATGGTATATGACATTATGTTTATTAAGTGTGCAGGAGTAGGGGGTACATGGCTTCAGGTTAAAGTGTGAAGGTGTGAAGGGATACGAGACTGTGAAAAGCTTGGGAACCACTGATCTAAACCAAACATTTTTTAAATCTTTTTCGAATAAAACTTCACAGAAACTTGCTAAAAGTAATAATGGCGTGTTTGACTGTGAGTGGATAAAACACTGAGCAGAATATTTAGTTTTTCCCTAAACCATTAAGTAACCAGTAAATTAAGAAAACAACTTCATGAACTAAACCCAGATGCACGTATGAGTAGTATTAGTGGGAACTCATGATCTGCATTGGCTTTAACAGTAAATATATCTGTTGAATAACTCAGCAGGTCTAATCCTAGCAGAGGATACACTTCCACATGTTGTGTCTATCTGGGACTAAAGGCTGGGATACACTGTGCAATTTTTTCAATCGTTGTACTCAGCTTCAGCTCAAACTGTGCGACTCAAGTGCAGAGCTCAAATGTGCGCAGCTCACGATTCATGTTCTCACACTGTACGGACTGACACTCTGACACGATCTGACTGCTAACACTGTACGTCCATACACGACACGTCGGGGTCTTGTTTCCGGAAATGCAACGTACAAATTAGAAGAAGAAGAAGAACTCTGAAGCGTCGCCAATAAAACAGATGAAGAAGAAAAACTCGGAAGTGGAGAGACACTCGCAAATCTCAGCAAAAAGAGCTTTAAAAAAGAAAAGACGTCGATGTGCTGGACCAGGAACTAGCTGGAGAGACGTGGGCAATGCAGTCCATCAATTTTACAGCGGTCCTACTGTGTTCGCGCATGCGCACTGTGAGCGTTTACTGTAAGCCGGTCCGTGGCACTACTTCAACTGTGCGATACCCTCACGAGGAGCGACTGGATTTCAAACATGTTTGAAATCCTTATGACCTACGATTGCTGATGGGGAGCTGGTCGTGAGGTGTTAATCGCTTCACGAGACCCCATGTGTACTACACGATGCACGACACACGATCTAGCAGAGGCTCGCACGATCCCACAAAATAGTCGCACGAGTCGAAAATTGGCTCAAAATGGGCCAAAAATCGCACAGTGTGCCTGCCTTTAGTCATCAGGCCTGTACTACGAAGCTGGATAAGTATATCTCGTTCTTTCTTTCTTTCTTTCTTTCTTTCTTTCTTTCTTTCTTTCTTGCAGCACACCTACCTTGCATACAAACTGGAGTTCAGATTCATAAAGTTACAGAAAGTTGCTTTTAATGATTAAAAAATATCATTGTTTTAAGATTAAAATAGAAAATTAAAACATTTCTGTTCACAGGATTTTTTCTGATGTTTATGCTGAATGTCCATTCTTGCCCATGAGCAAATTGAACGCATCAAATATCAGATTAATGACGTGCAAAAATGTTTGGAGTTCACAATACAAATAATACACATTAGATAGAAAAATAGAGAAAAAAGCATCTTATATGCATATACACTTCAGCAATGCAGCATGGCTCACATCATGTACAGGCTTGTCCTCCTGGCCCCTGTTTGTGTGTGTGTGTGTGTGTGTGTGTGTGTGTGTGTGTGTGTGTGTGTGTGTGTGTGTGTGTGTGTGTGTGTGTGTGCTGGGCAACAGTTCACAGAGCTGAAAACATGACATGCTTCTCTCTGACTACATTTGAGTGATGACAGGAATGTCAGCGTTCCTCAGCCCCGTCTGACACTCTGATGTGACGGTATGTGGCCCCCAGAATCACATTTTGTTCTGCCACTCCACTCTGGACATACAATATACACACTGTCCACTGGCTCTCTGATTGGCGTGCTTTCCGATCATCCTATCAGAGAGCTTAGAAATGCTGATTATGATAAGGTCAGTAATGCTGGTTCTAGAAGACTGAGGTCATTTTCTTTGTTTCTGGTAATGGCTTTTTCTGGAGATAATTAGTATTAAAAATTCTAATTATGTGACGTTCACTTAACTCATTGTCACTCAACAACAAAGTAAATGCAGGGAAAAACAGGATAATACATGAAATAATTAAAATAAAACCATATTTTGATGGACTAAAGATGAGGTGAATTGATCGGGGAATAAGAAGATGTTAATTAGTGTGGAGAGCATATCCACTGTTTCATTCCATCATATAATAAAATATAATTAGTCTTATAAAATAACTATTTGAGGAAAGTTTTCCGTTTCTTGCCGTCTAATATACAGTATGAAATGCCAATGCCTTTTTAGAATTTTCATTTATATTAGATGTATAATTTGTTTTGTTGGCATTATTGTTGATCATAAATAATAATAATAATAAAAGTATATATATACTTTTATTATTCTTATCTATTTTTTATTTATTTTTTTCTAAATTGTTCTTTTTCCAAAACCAAGTAAGAAACTTTTTTACCTCCTGTTTGATTCTTACAGTCTTACGTGTGCAGACGGGGTTGGGCCAATACGTTCCCAACAAAGAAATAAAGAGAAAACAAATATCTGCTACTGAGCCATGCTGATTTTCTTCAAATTAAACCACACGTTCACCCATTATTCATGATTCCTCCTCTGTGTAAAGTATACGGTACCCTGTAGCTTCTCTCCATCCTCTCCAACATTTCCTACAGGCTAATGCTCTTGAACTCTGATCTTAAAAGAGGGAAAAAAACAGTAAAAAGATCTCATTAAATGTTTTGGAAAATCAAGAACTTCCTGTTTGATTTCAAACTCTCTGACACACTGTAGATTGTACCAAAGAAGTTGAATTGGATTCAAGCTCCTTCTCTGCTGGGCTGAGCTCAGCTATGTTAGAGCTCAGCTGTTACAGGATGTGAAAACCACAAAGGTCCCACAGGAGCTGCTCACACACTTGTGCAGCTAGCAGGTGTGTATTTCAACTATGTGTGTGGTAGCTGGAGGATTTGTGCCTCAGCGCCACAGAAATAATGACTGGTCTAAAAGTTAATAATAAAACTTTGTTACTAATTCAATCAGAAATGTCTTTGTAGTCATTTATAGAAACTTTTAGCCTTCATACACAAATATTGTCCTTTTATATGTGGACATTCAACCTTTTGGAGATTTCAGCCAATCAGGGTTCACACATCATGTTGACTTTAGTTTGGGAGTGAATCCTGTGCCGCTCTGCTCCAATAGAAAGTCTATATGACGAAATAGCATTTAAATTTAAAGTTTTAGTTACATGTCATCTAGTTCCTTTATGATTCCCAAGAAGTCCAGGAATATTACTGTGGACAGATTTTACTCTTACCAGGAAAGGAGAGATGGGACTTGTCAGTGGGGGCAGCATTTGGATTCCGCTATCAGCACTAATGCCTTTCAGCTAAACAAAAAAAGGAACTTTGACATTGGGAAGTCTACACTACCATAGCAACCAATGGATGCATTGGATGGACCTCATCAAAACAGTTGGAGTTACGTGAATGGAGCACTTCCTGAGTAACCATCACTATGTCACAGTTTGTCAAACATGTGGGGGTCTGGGTCAGGCTCCCTCTGGGGCTTACTGTAAAGGATCTTGTGGGCTGGTGTGTGCAGCATTAGGGCCGTGCAGAGCCCTTGCCGGGTCTTCCACTACAGTAGCGCTGGGTGGGTGGGATCGCTCCTTATTGCGGTGATGGTCGCATCCTGGAGCGCTGGGGGGGGTGCCATATCAGTCTTGTGGGGTGTTGGGGTACCTTTCCTCTTCTGGTGGGACTGGGTGCTAGCCTCATCTCCTGGTGGTCTTTGTGGTGTGTTGGCCTTGGGTTTGGTGGGTGGTGGCGCTCACTGTCCTGGGGGTTGGGGGTGCTGTCGGTTGCCTGATAGGACTGTCTTTCTGTCTGCTGGCCGTTGGGTGGGTCCAGGTGCTCTTCGCTTGGAGGCTACTGCACTTCATCAGATCCGTGCCATTGGTGTGTCTCCCTCTCGTAGAGCCGTCTGTTGGTCGGTCACAAAGCGGTTGCATGCTGCTATTTGTTAGAGGAACGGACGAACAAATGGACAAATTACCTAAAAGGGTGATTAGACAAACAAATCAATGAATAACAAAAAAAAAACCTGTCAGGTATTTCACAGTGTCCGGTGAGAGAATGCACTTGGGCCCTTGTAGTTGAGGACCTCTATTATAAAACTCCAACCTGAGCTTCTTTCTGTGGAGCCAGTTCCTGATTTGTCTTAGTTTTTCAGCAACATGTGATCGATCAATAACACGTGGCTTCATCTGTATTTGTCCAATGAGGAGTGAGGGGGGTGGGGGTGAAAGGTGAGGGCACTAAGTGAAAGAAAACAGAGTAAAGTTTGGACTTCCTTTAATGTGATGGACAGTCAGTGTATCTCAACATTTCATATCACACATGCTCCATTAACAACCTGCACAGACAGAAAAACATTTGTCAGTGACATTAACTGGACCTTTAGCCTGATTTTTAATAAATGTAGAAATTAAAATGAAAGGTTAACTGGACCTTTTAATTTCAGAATAAATATGTAATCAATGTTATTTAAAAAATTGAGATAATTCAAAATGTAAAGGAAGCTCCATTGAGCATTATGTTGTTGTTTCCACCTCTACAGATTATCACACTTGGATGAACAGAAACAGCTTTTGATTAGTACACTGGCTGAACCAGGGGAAGAGAAGTTATTATAGACCCATTTCAATGTGGACAAACATTATACACGTGAATAACGACTCGGTGCAGAAACCATTTTGGAAAAATTGTAAAATTGCAATGAATGCATTGCTGTTAAGGCTCAAAAATAGTTCAAAGTATGTAGAATGCTTGTCACCCAAGGACGCGGCCGGTTATTTAAGGAAACTCACTATAAGGTGAACAATTGCGGGACCCATGCAGCATTCCCGAAAACGAGTGGTCGTCTGATGTGCGCTCTTGGCCCGATGTTCAATGGACAGGCATTTATACATATCTGATATAAAAACCCAGTGTATATACGGAAAAAAACCTAAAAGCATTAAGTCTCTAGATACTTGTTATGAACGGGCAGGTAGGCGGGCTGCTATACTCCTGTTAACGAAGGTTTCTGTTTATTTTCACATATTCTGATGAGTTTCCATCTCTAAATTAAGTCTCATTAAGTCCATTTACAGCTTTTTATGGTCACTTTTTACTGGATCCAGACTGAGATAGCGCTTCATTCGCTCCGTACACCAATTACATTGACACGATTGCTTCTGGTTATTTGGAAACTTTATGCTGTTTATTTCTATCCCAAACCGGCTGATTTTTACTTCATTCGGAATGTTTCCGCGCTCTCTCTTTCTCTCCATTTGTGTGTGTTTCAGATCCGTCAGCAGTCAGCCTCTGTTTGATAGCACGCAACCATAAGTCTCATCTATTCTTCTGAAAAGAGTGCCCACCAGCCGATATGTTCTAAAAATGTAAGTCGTGGATCGTTGGTACTATTTGTGCAATCAACAACGCAACACAATGGCATTGTGTTGTTTTTATAAAAAAACAAAAGTGTTTCAAATGCGTGCCGATGGTAGTACAATGCAGTTCTCCGGTTGTTTTGAACCGAGCCTGCACGCGCATGCACCTAATTTAGTATGCATACCGTATGTCACACGAAATAAGTCAATTGCACATCCACATCTTCTTTGTGTTCCTTGTACTTAAAAAAGTGAGCATCAAGCAACAACCCAAGACCAAAAAAGTGTAATATTTTGTCTGATGTGCACAACCACAAATAGGTGTTTAATTTTAAAAGTTCAACTCAGTATAAAGTATATTTAACCTTTTGGAAAAGAGTGCAGAGCATCCAACAGCTACAGCTGGTTCAGAACGCTGCAGCTCGGGTCTGAACCAGAACAAAGGGGTCAGAGCACATTACTCCAGTTAAAAGTCTTTACACTGGCTCCCAGTCAGCCTCAGAATAGTATTTAAAGTTCTGCTGCTGGTGTATTAATCTGTGAATGGGTTTGGGTCAGGTATGAACCCAGCAGGTCTCTCAGATCTATGGCCACAGGTAAAATAGTGGAGCCCAGAGCTCACAGTAAACATGCTGACACTGCTTTTAGTTGTTATGCTGCAGAGAAGTGGAACAAACTACCAGCAGAGCTGAAGTCAGCATGTCAACATTTTTAAATAAAAGTTAAAGGCACTATTTTTCTCTACTGCGTATGACTGAGAGGGAGATTGTCATTCATATTATTGTTGATTTAATGTTTTTGTTGATTGTAATGTCCTTAATGATTTTTAAACAGTTATATGTTTTCTGTTGCACTTTTTAATCATGTTAAGCACATTAAACTGTCTTGTGTATGAAATGCGCTATAAAAAATAAATTTGCCTTGCCTAAAACTGGGAATTTATTGCATTCGTTACATGCTGGACAGAATAAAACACCTTTTAATGAACCTGATTGGTTGTAGTAGCATTCAAACCTTACTTGTGTGTTAACAATAAGTTGGTATTCTGTTGGACAATCAGCATCCAGTTTAAAACCTTCCTTCAGCTGCCTCCTTGTAATGAATAAAAGCATGAGGAGCGTCACTGTATTCACCCTGGACTCCCTCATCCTCACCAGAATAAAAGGTCAGCGAAGGGTCGCCATCGTCACCAGTTCAGGGATGGGAAACTATTATTGGAGCTATTGTGGAGTGGCAATAACTCATGTAGAAGGAAGTCATCTTGTTGTGTATGTGTGTGTGTATACAAACTTATCTAGAGACCCCATGTAGTGGATGATTTATTACGCTGCGCTGTCACCAGTGCCATGTATCCTCATCGTTGCAGACAGAAATAGACAGAAATATGAGTTAAAACACCAAATGATGATGGATAGTGGACACTTCCTGATGCACTGACTCATTCTTGACAGTTAAAGCTCAAACACAGGACAGAAGTGCATACTGCTGCTTCACAGGAGTTTGCTAACAGGCCTTCATGTGTGTGTGTCTCTGTGACCCTGCAGGAAGTAAACGATGTTTTAGGAGGATGAACTCAGGCTGTTCCTCTCTTCTTCTGTTGTTAGGAGAGACTGAGTGGCTGCATGTTACACACCAGCCATGTGAATAAGCTTTGCTTTTTAACTTCAGTCCTTCCTGCATGATGTTTGGTTTGACTAAACAACACAGCGACATATACACAAAGAACTCTACACACTGATGCAATACACACAACTATAGTCTAAACGTGTCCCCACAGCACTGAGCACATTAACACTATATCTGGGTTTAGACTTAAAAACTTAAACTTAAAAACTATGAAATACTTGGTGTTTTGTTCATTTGTACGAAAACTGCTCTAGACATGATTTACATTGCACTTTAAATATCACTGAATCAGTGACGTGCTGTTCATGACTCGTGAGGTTCTGACTACTTCGAAGTCAGATGTACAAGTTTATGAACCCAATTGAAGCTTAAATGTGCAAAATATCTTTTTTGAACGTCATTTTATATTTGTACTTTTGTAAATAGGGAGCAGTTATTTCCTTGTACTTTTACTGTTATTCTGCTTTAGTATATATTGTACATCCTTGCACTGAAATGCAATGTAAATGTAATTTAGTTTTGTTGGACACATTTCAGTTTTGAACTTATTGAAACATTTAGTGGTTTTAAAAGCTTTTAATTGTGGTTTATTAAATTCCATATGTTTGAACAGTATTATAGCAAGAAAAACAATCTTTGCTATAATGTCAAATTATAATTTTTTTAATTATTGTTTTTTTTTTACCTTTCTCTTTTTTTTGAAAATGATCTTACTTTTATTCACATATAAGGTTTGGGTGTTAAGTTTCTTGTTTAGAGACCACGTTTATTCACTGCTGGTTTTGAACACGAAAGGAGCACACAAGTACATTCCTCTGACCTCCACACTTTTGGATGATATTAAGACTAAATATGTCCAATGCATTCATTAAATATATTAAACAGACTGTGGAATGTGGACAAATTAATTTTATCTATTATTGTTAGTATTTTAAATGTAATGATGACAGGAGAGGTTCTGCCTTCCCTATTTGCACGTCACTGCAATGTAGGAGTCCCAAAACACTTAACAACTAATGGCATGTCCAGGTCAGCTTTTTTTAAGATCAAGGTGGACTACTTTGATAATGGACATGTTTTTAGGCTGGGCCACCACTCACTTTGTTGTTGTTGTTGTTGTTGTAGTCTTCTTCTTCTTCTTCTTCTTCTTCTTCTTCTTCTTCTTCTTCTTCTTCTTCTTCTTCTTCTTCTTCTATTTCTTCTTCTATTTCTTCTTCTTCTTCTTCTTCTTCTTGTGTACACTAGTTAAAATTGCTACTCCTTTGTTATTCGTGAACGAATTGGGCTGAATTTTGGTAGGTATAATCTATGGATGTGTACGCATTGACGCTCATAACCTGATTTTTGATTTGGGGTCCCAAAAGACAAACAACCGAAAGTCGATTTCTCATGTTTTTGCAAGTCAAATATTACGACGGTTTGGTGGTACCGAATCATTGGCACATACCAATATATTAATGCTTGTTGAATCGAGCTGTAATTTG
Source organism: Gouania willdenowi (assembly GCF_900634775.1). Lineage (NCBI taxonomy): Eukaryota > Metazoa > Chordata > Actinopteri > Blenniiformes > Gobiesocidae > Gouania > Gouania willdenowi. The sequence continues at coordinate 8,331,815 of NC_041044.1, forward strand.
ACATGGATATTCTATGAGCGGTTGTCAAGAGCCTCTCTAAGACCTTTTTTTTACTCTGGGGAACCGTCATTTGACTGAAACTTGGTATGTGCTATTTGGCGCGGAGATGTTCCACGGGCCCGGCCGAAGTTCATCCGAACTTGTTTTTGCAAAAGGGAGATTGGTGGGATGCGGTGGTTCTGTTGTATATGGTGCTTCTGCCTCCAGCACTGCATTGAGGGGGTGGGCTTCCAATGCAATTTTGAGGATGGCCGATTCCTCCCTTGGCCCGTGTGTACCACTGGGGTTGAACCCTCAACCTCTCGATTAAAACGACCCCTTATTAATTATTAATTAAAAAAATACAAAATCAATTTTGTGCAGTGCTTTAATGCAACAGTAAAACTCATAATGTGGGTTGAGATTTCACTGACACACACAGCAGGAAAATGCCATGGAGGCTAGTTTTTAAAATTTGAGTTATAAAATATATGATAAATAATTCAATTTAAAAGTTTCAGTATGATTAATATAGTTATGGTAATTTCTTAAATATTATCACCTCCAAGCAATTAACAAATTCCTCTAGTAGATTGATAAACACAATTCCTGACTTATAGAATATTGGTGGTTTTGCTCTGTTTGACTCATGTACACAGAAACAGAGCACTAAAAAAACGTACATGCACACACGCACACAGTTGAGTTCCCATCAGTTGCCGGTAAGGCATGCAGCTTCCCAAACAAGTGTCCCTGAAGACCCCAAAATAGGCCTGTATCCAGGAGGACACCCTGTCCTGCTGCTCAGTAACCTTCACTGGAGCCGTTGAGCAAAGCAACAATGGGACCATCAGTCAACACGGGACCAACACAAGCCACTGCACAGTTCAGGGATAATCAGTGTCTGCACAGCCAGACTTTGATAACAAGCCCCGACTCAATCATTTGAGTCACGAGCATATGGCACACATCCATAGACTGAGCGTCTTGTCACACACACAACACTGAAAGTTGTCAGGGTTTCTTAAATTGGGACATGAAAGCTTTTGGTCATTAAAACTGTTCCATTATGGACATACGAGTCAAAGTAATAACACCGGCTTAATTTAGAAAATCTGCATATCTGTAAAAAAAAAAAGAAACACAGTTTCAAACATCAAATTGGAACGAGACGTGATTCTTTCAGAATGAGGCGTCCAGAATTTACTAAAGGACCAGTATTATGCTATATGCTGCACATTATAGTAAAATACATGGCAATTCAGGTGGCTTCTTTCCGACAAATGCTGCTACGTCTCTTTTTTCTCCTCCTCGCCTTTATACTGACCACAGGAATAGTCCATTTAAGGCGGTAGTCCATTGTTTTGTCAAACCACTGCTTTGCATTGGGTCACAAACAAGTCAGATCATGTCAAAGGAGATACGAGGCAATATAACGGCGATTACACTGCGCTTCATATTATCTATATACTTGATTATCTACATACTGAACGTAAAGATATTATTTGTGGATAAAGGGACTAGTGGTTAAGGGAGCAGGCTTGTAATCGGAGGCTCACTGGTTCTAATCTCCCTGCTCCATCAGTGTAGGATGTTGATCAGTTCCTTATGTTAACCCTAACTGCTCCCTGGGCGCTACTCCGTGGCCGCTCACTGCTCCTCAGGGAGGGGTTAAATGTAGAAAACACATTTATTATTATTGTATGTAGCTTTACATATATGACAATAAAGTATAATATATATTCTTTATTAAACAGCAGTGTTTGTTTTACCTGTGAGATAGTTTGAGAGGGAGGAGCTCACAATCTTATAGGGTAGGAGGAGCCAGGATTGTCAGGAGGAGGAGTTTCCGCATTGTGTTGTCACAACGTTAGAAAAATCCACCTCAGCTTTTTGCAGACTTTTTTTAAAATGTGGAATATCACTTTAGTAAAACTTTATCAAGTATTTTTTTCATAATACTGCCCCTTTAACATCTGCCATTATATGAGGCTTTGTATGAAATATATGATACATTCAGAAGCTCTAACACACTGTGGTATAAGTGATACTTGTAAAATTTGATTAAAACTCTATCAAAGATTGTTTGTAACATTTAATGTAGACAGTGGAAGACTTGACATGGCCAGGGCATTAAGGGATTTTGAGATACAATATGTGGCTTGAAAACGACATCAGTCTGTATCAGGAACATGGAGCTTCAAAGGATTTGGCCCAATAGTAGTAGAGGAGGTATTGTCCGCTGTAGTAGATCTAGCTCCATAATGGAAGCCCAATATCAATAGATTGGAAGATAGAGTGGGACACACCCAATCAAATATAGGAATTTGGGAAGCACATTAATCTTGATACAGTTCACTTTTCCCTCTGAGGATGAATGAAGCATTTTCGATTTTGTGAAATCTGAATTATTTTTCACAAATAGAGGGCAATAGTATTCCATATGAAGGCTTTGCATGTCTCTGATAATATTAATGCCCAACTATCTTAAGCCATTTGTGGACATGGAGAATGGCAGGATACCATCCTGTATTTAAAGAGCCAGGTCATTAACAGAATAACATCACAGTTCACACCGAACGCGACTTCAGCGATTATAGTTGCTTAAATTGTCCGTGATGAGTCACTTGAACATAATCACACGCTTTTTGCTTGCTTCATCGCTTCATCTACCCCAGTGACGTGACGACCGTGGGAGTAATGTGGGGAGAAATTCATTGCTGATTGGATGTCACTTGAAAAGTTCAAAATGTTTAACTCTGAGCGACTTCCAGTAACTCAGATCGTGCGAGTGAGTAGCTGGAATCGCACAAGTAACGTTACATTGATTTTGAACGTAATCTGGTTGCTAGAGTCGCGTTTTCCTAAAAAAGTGCTTTCTTATATTGTTTCAGCAGTGCTGTCGTGGCATAATGTTAAACTGAAGGATAATTTAGATTTTCTAGAAATTGCCAAATAGAGACATTATTAACTATAGTATAGACTTGGTAAGTAATTTGACTGCATCATTGACTAGAACCCATGTCTCCGGGTCCATGTAGTATATTCGGACACTGATGTCAACAACATGGTCATGGCATGTCTTCCAGTCCAGTGTTTCTACTGGCAACTATCACTTAACAAAAGTCCTTTTTCCAGTCTAAACTCTGCTCTCCCTCCCCCTATAACCACTGACCGATCCCTGCCTTGTGTCCTTTTCTGTCTCATCTCTTCTTCACAGGCAGGTTGAGGTTTGATGACAGGACTGGCCTCTGGTCAAACAAATAGCAGACACGCTGCTGGTAAAAGCCATCAGTCAACAATCTCCGCCCACTCTGACCTCTGACTTTGTCCGCCACCTCCACCTCCTCCTCCACCTTCTCCTTTCTCTGGCAGACCCAGCCGTGGTTTGTTGATGTGTACGTAGCGACATGGATCACTTCCTGTCAGAGATTGAGCAGACTCAACATAGACAAGGAAGCAGGGAAGGAGTGGAAGGCCATACAGTTACACACACACACACACACACACACACACACATGCACACACACGCCGACCTACACTCATTGCATGGTCCTGATCCCAGCTTAGCAGTTTAAATGACTGCGATGACAAGTTGTTGTGCACGCAAGTCTGACAAAAGAGGAAATGAGACCAATGGCTTACTGACAAACCACACCTCATTAACTGCCAATAAGAAACTTCACACGGGGAGCAGAGACTGTCCAGGAGGTGATGACCAAGGAGGCATCCAGGGACATTTTCCTGAGCTTTAGAAAGCTCTGAATTCATCTGAATGTTATATTATCATCATTTGTCCACCTCAAATCTAGAACAGGCTACACAACTTATCATGAAAGCTATTTTTGAAAAATGAAATTAAACTGGGTGTTGTTAAATTAAACTTTAATTGAAATTCTTTACATCATTATGCATATCGACCATTACTTTATTTTGAATTGCTATAAAACACCCTACTGAGGTATCATTTGATAATTACTAATGTAAGGGAGCTTTTTATTCATTTACAGTTTGATCAGAATCTCTTGCGATATAAACTTCTACAAAACATGCCATAAACTATGTGTCAACGTCTGTACAGTGACTTCATGAAGCATGAAAATGAAGAACACATACATTAATGTAGGCTCTTCTTTAGATCCAGATACCTAAAAGCTGTGTTTAATCTACACTTTAAGACACGAGAGCGAGGATGAGGTGATTACTGTTGAAACTTTTGATTAGAATCTTTAATTTGATAATGATTATTGATAAAAAAAAATAAAAATTAGTCAAATAAGGCTTGAAAAGTAAACTGTATCTGCAAAAAGAGACTTTTGTTGTTTGCTTGGCGTCAGTGGTTTGTCTGCAGTTCAAATCTTGCTCCACCCTAGTTATTGTTGCTGTGTCCTTGGGCAAAGCACTTTACCCACATTGTCTTGTATAAATGGGTATGAATTGGGGATGAATGTTGGTGGTGTGAAGAAAAAAGAAAACCAAAAGAACGTTGGTGGTGTGGCCGTAGGTAGGCGTGAATTGACAGTCACGCTTTTGTCAGTATGCCCCAGGGTAGCAGTGGCTACAATGTAGCTTGCCACCACCTGTATGACTGATGACAATGAGTCATGGCTTCTGTAATGTGCTTTGAGTCTCCTCAATTAAAGCGCTATATAAATCTAAACCATTATTAATAAAATGTTTATGTATGCAGAGAAGTTACAATTTTTTTACATTACAGTAAATTTACAAGGCATCTTTCAGCCAATTATGAGTGCAAGTTTTATATCCAGCCAAATCAGTATTAAATATTGTAAGTTGGTGATTCATAGTGAGTGGATTCCTGTCTTGTCTGAACCAACGATAGGTAGAAGTGAAGGTTCTGTCTGTTTCTTCTCATTACCTGCTGGATCAGCCAATGTACAGTACATTTGTTATTGCATATATCTTGGTGTGTAAATGCATTCTTGTGTGACAGAGTTTGTGTGTTTGTATGTGTGTTTCTGAGCATGAGCAGACGGAATCTAACACTAAGCAGCTGTCAGAAAAACGCTGCTTATCATCTCCCCTGGGGGGTCGGCCTGTCAACTTCTCCTACTGACAGCTCTCCTCTCTCTCAGCCTCGCCTTGGCTAGCCCAGGGCTGATTAAGGTGTGTGTTTGTTGTGTGTGTGTGTCCCATTCGTGCTTGGGCTTTGGAAAATCTGATAATTGCTGACCTTACAATAAATCCCTCTGACCTGCCACCGTCCATGTCTAAGACCTCCCCCACATGCATGGTCTCCATAGAGAGGAGAGTGTTTGCTTAACCCTATAGAACCCTAGGCGGGTGAGTTCATTATTTTCATGAAGTTGTGTTGGTCAGAGTGTTTTGGGTTAGGGGTAGCTTCAGCATCTTCTCTGATGTTTTAGAAAGTGTGGATGTTCTCCTACTCTAAAGCCCGCTGCAGACACAAGTTTGGGTGATATTCACCTGTTAGTGTCCCATTATTACAACCATGTATGACCTGACTGCATCTAAAAAATAAAGTAACTAAAAGTGGTCATTTCCATTCTATCTTTATGTAGTCCAGTAGTTGTAAATAAATATAGTAAAGAGGTGATTTCCAAGGAAATTCATATTGTGATAAAAATATTTTCATCAGGTGATAATTTTTACCCAATTGTAAAATGCCATTTTTGTTTTCTTTCTTAGCATTTTCTGTTCTTAAATTCCTAATTTTTCAGTAATCTTGATTAATATTTTGTGTTTATTTATGTTTGTTTTTTTTCATTTTGTTAGACATGGCATAGTACACAACTGTAATTTGTCATGTATTGTTGTATTTTGATTATAATTACTTTTTAGTGATAGTGTTCTAGTATTCATGCAGACACACACACACACACACACACACACACACACACACACTACATGAAACATGCTTAGGAACGAAAACATGTTAAGCTAGTGTGTGTGTGCGTGTGCGTGTGTGTGTGTATGTGTATGTGTATGTGTGTGTGTGTGTGTGCATGTGTGTGTGTGTGTGCGTGTGTGCATGTGTGCGTGTGTGCGTGCGTGTGTGTGTGTGTGTGTGTGTGTGTGTGTGTGTGTGTGTGTGTGTGTGTGTGTGTGTAAATTTGCAGGTGCTCTGCCTGTTGCGTGCCCTTCACAGATGCACACACTGTTTCTTGGCTGCTGGCCTTGGTGGAGAACTTTGGTGTTGACTACCAACACACAGCTGGATCAGCTCTAACTTCTCCAGATGTGTGAAGTCATCTCCTCTGACTAAAAAAAAAAAAAAAATTCCTATATTTCAATTTATTTGAGTGCTCCACAAAGTAAACAAGTGTTATTTTAGTCAGGGGTCAGAATATGGTGATATTTCCTCACGCACAAATGATTGTATAAACAGACTGTTCCCGTCATTGACTAAGCTTCCTCTTAGCACGTTCGTTAGCACTTCTGCCCTAGAAAACAGCTCGGGTGTAGCATATTTCCCTCGTGCCTGACTGATTACCTTCAAGTACCGCTTTTCTTTCCATTTTTTGCCTTGTCTGCCCATGCTGTCAAAGGTCAACACAACATGTAGTGTAATCTTGTTACGACAGGTGTGCATGTTTTATTAATGCAGTTAAATAAATTCAGTTATTTTATTGCATAATTGAGACCATCACCATCCCTCCCTAAGGAAGGGTAAGAAATAAAAAAGAATATAAAAAGATAGGGTAGTGTTACAATTTGGTGAGGGGTAATGGAACGGGGAAGAGGGAGTTAGGGTGGGGCAATGTAGATAAGAGTTAATTCTTTTGATTGTGCTGACAGTGTAATGTGATGCTATGGTAGTGCTAGTCTGGTGACAAATGTGGAGAAATTGAAGCGAGCGACACAACCCCCCGGCTGATGGTGGCCCTTTTCTTTTTCAAAATTATCCAATTTAAAAAAAAGAAGAAAGGTTGGTGAAATATGGTCAACCAATAACTGTGATCTGTGCAATGTTGTTGAATTCATGTTTTATTGACAATAAATAAACTTTATTTACATTTCATGGAGTTTGTATATGAAATTATTTGTGGAGCCTCTTTTAATAGAATACATTATTGAATATTTATTTAAATAATTGTTGAGGGAAAGGCTACTTACAACCACTCCAATTATCAAAGACCAGTGTGTGATGATGCCTATTTGTTATGGTTTTATTGTTACTTTACTTCTCACACAGAAGTAAGACAGTTACTTATGATCAACCAGTGATTGTAGAATTTATTCATTTTTTTATTTATTTTCTAATCTGTACACTACATCCTGTCTTTAGTGTAAATTATTTCATAATAATAATCCTCATTGCGCCATCAAAGAAAAACAAACCAGGAACTTTACTCTGAAAGTCTTTGGGTTTCATTTGTTTGTCTAACTCCTTTTAACCATTCAAACAAAAGGCATGCAAGCAAAACACTAATTGCAAAACTCTTAAAATGCATATTGTCATTTCCTTGAATAAGGAGTCAGGACAAGTGTTAATCTCCAATCTGAAGAATTTTAGGCTGGTGGAACAGAATCCCAGTTTTTAGCAGAATATGATCCTGACCTCCACAACAGCTGCTGTGAAAGAGTTTTGTTCATATTCTAACAGGTGAAAACCACTATGATTCCTCACATCCAATTGCAGAGCGACATGCTAATTACATGATAAGTTGGCTATTTGAATACAGACTTCTTCAATTTAAAAGAAGTGATTTACATTTTTGTCAAGCGGGTTTACATGCAGTTTAAGAAAACAAATTTAGTCCGATAGAAACTGGAACTGGACAATCTGTAGCTCGATCAACACACCTCTAACAATCAAGCTAATAGTGCGTGTAGCCACATTAGCACCACTTTCTCAGTTTTTCTAAGGCTGCGTCACAGAGAGTTTGGTTTTCTCTCCTGCTTTTATATTTACACAAGACGTCACAAGAGCTCCTTAGTCTCCTTGAGATCATAGCTCATAGCTATGTGCATGTAAACGCACTGACCGAGGCTTTAAACACCAGGAAAACATATATTTACTAAAATGTTTTGAAAAAAAACTGTTTAAGTTGTACAAATCACAAAATGATTGAATTATGGAGCATCTAAAATCTGCTTTATCTACATTGTAATGTATTTCCTCCTGATTATGAAAGGTTAAACATGCTAAAATGTTCGTGAGAAACAGTAAATTAGCTGAAAACACTTCTTGTTAACATTTTAAAAATGATGCTAACACTTGCATTGCAGGCTGTTAATGTTTAGACTATTTCTCAACACAATAACAGACTATTTTACAAAATGTTACAAATGTAACAATAACTGAAAACTGGAGGTGAAATATGGAATCCCAAATAATGGTGCTTGATGGTTAAGTAAAAGGAGTTTAATCAAATGCAATATTTAGCCACTAAAATATTTTCTGACTTTGACAATGCAACATAACTAGAAATAGTTTAAAATTACATTTTTAAGAATAATGTTATGTAATTACAATTTTTTCAGACTAATTTATTTTGTGATTAATAATAAAAATTACATACTGTTTAATCAATTACGTTACATACTGTTTAATCAACAATTGCAGAAACACAAAATGGGTTGTTCCTCTTACTGATGCTGATAATTTAAGACAGAAGTGAGAGCTTCCTTACACCGAGTGGTTGTCTAAAACATTTATTAGAAACTGCATCTAACACACATTTTTTATTTTAAAATCTGTCAGTTTGGAACCATTTAAAGATATACAACGAAGGCTGTGTCAGATAAATATCCTCTAAGGGAGACTAAAGGCTAAAGATGGCTAAAGTTTTGACTGAAAACATTTGCATTAATAATACAAAGAAATATTTTAAGGTTCTTGAAAGTGACTTTGATTGTGTAAAATTCACCGGACTGCTGGAGGTATAGCTGGGATTGAATAAGAAAAGAGGAGAAATCAAGATATAAGTATTTTCTATGTTTTACTCACTGCTCAGAAGCTTGTATATACTTTAACTCTTTAAAATATCATAAAATCCATACTTCAGGATCACAGCCGAACAGTAGTGCAGTAGCCAAAACCGCCAAACGTCCATCATGTCGACAAACTGACTGAATCAGCTTCATGTGGGGCATTAGCTTCTCACCCCTTTGAAATCCAACACTGTTGATGGTTGACCAGAGTGTTTTTAGACAGGCAGAGGAGAGAAAACAAGCAAAGGAGAGTAGGCCTCTGCCTATGACAGAGACTGTGGCCCTTGTTTCAGTGATCTGAAGTGCAGCTTTGTGCTGTGTTTGGCCTTTAGTACATTTTTACTCAAATTAGCTTTTTGCTCCATGCGTTGTAGCAGGTGAGCCCCTAAGATCCGGCCTGGTGGCGTGGTTGTCCAGTTGGAGAATCCATGGCGCACCATCAATCAATCAATCAATCTTTTATTTGTATAGCGCCAAATCATAACCAATGGTATCTCAAGACACTTTACAGTAGAGCAGTCTTAAGGACTGACTCTTCATTTTATGGATACACACATATGCATATATACGTATATGCACATACATATGTATCCCACACCCAATATGAATTCATCACCATGCCCTCTGAGGTAATAGAAAACGGGTTTGGCTCTACAGGAGGTGGTGTTGTACATCACAGGCAGGGTTTGGTGCAGATCACAGACATAATGCTAGTTTTCCCCTGCACAAACATGTTTTCAAATGTCTGCTTTGCTAGAGGGCTGATAGCAGCGCACGAATCTCAGCTCATATTCACAAATTCAAAATAACTAGTGCAGTGCCCGTAGGAAGTATGCATTTCTATAGAAAAGTGGGAGGTAAAGTAGCTTTTTCATGGATGGCCAAATGAGGTTGTGTTGGACGGTGGGACATCAGGGACATTTAGGTTTGTCGTAAAATATGTAGAGTGATAACTATTGTGTTTTCATATATTTTGGCTTTTAGCAAGGACACTGTAGGGAGTTGAACCCCATCTATTCAGATTCCTTATTGTCTTCACGGATCTGGATCTCCTCAGACCGGAACAGACTCGGTCCGGACTTGTTTAGTGTCATTAATCCACAACAGTTTGGATGCACACAGAATTTGTAAAGCATTTACGAACTTCCTTGCTTTTATAGAAAGATAATTTATTCACGGTATCATTGTAGTCCCAACAAATCCGACCTTGCACACCCTTGAACCAAGCAGCAGCCATGTTGAAACTCTCAAGTCAGTTTGATCCTGATTCGCAGATATATTTGAGGAAGACACAGACACACAGACAGACAGAGAGTCCTTGCTTTTATAGAGAGACATTTACTAAATGATTTCATTTAGATCAGGAGTGGGCAACTCCAGTCCTCGAGGGCCGGATTCCTGAGACGTTTAGCTGTTTCCCTACTCCAACACACCTGGTTGAAAACAATGTGTTGTCATCAAAGTCCCTGTCCCAATACTCGCACTTGCACCCTCACGCCCCTCAAATGCACACCCTTGATCCACACTTCACCAAAGCCTGCATCGAAGCGGACTTCGGCGAAGAATATTACCCATAATTCTTTGCGGCTGAGGTTTTGCACCGACGTCACTGATACCACGTGGGTTTTGTTTATCCGTCTGCAGGTCCTCTGTGCCAAAAAACATGTGCTTTTCAGTGTAAGTATTGAAATATTTATACTTTTCTCATATGTAAATACAATCAAAGTTTTCTATGTTACTTGAAAAGAAGCATAAATATCTGATGAAGCATTACAGTGATTTATGCACCGATATTTACATCAGATGCTAACAATTTAATAACTTTTTTTGTGCAATCATTCATAAAACATCCAATTTAAACTTTACACTTGTACAATAAACTTAGGATGTATAAAAACTAAAATAAATTATTAAATTATACAGCTATACCTCAAATAAATTACTAATAACCAGTATACATTTTTTTAATGTGTGTGGATCAACTCATATTAAGTACTTTTTTCCCCCCACAGGGGCTGACAAAATGACCTTCATATTTATTTGGTGTACTTTTAAATATTTCTGGCCCAGTATTTTGTGCTCCAAAGTTTGCTGTTGTGTACAATTTTCTTTTGAATATTGAAATTTTCCTAATTCCTCTGCTTGATGGAATGTTTACAAATTTTAAATGAAATATGCAAATGTATCTTTATTTGTGGCATTAAAAATACAACAATTGGGCATTAAAACCTTAAATCTGACTTGCTGCTACCTGTAGAAACTCTATAAACTTATTTGTACAATGAGATAATCTGTGAACCACTTCTTTATCGATAATTGTTTTAATCCAATAAAGAAACTGTACAGAATATGCATCTCTATTTAATTCATATTTTACTCTTGAAATTGATCTAACAGTTGTCACAATATTAAAATTTCACACTCGAACTGCATAACAAATAAATTCAAATCATAAAACTAAATGTAATCATGTTCAGAAAGATGTGCCTGGGTAGAACGTCACAGATATGACGCAGCGGTGCAAGTCGATGACGTAAACTGCATTGTCCTAATTCTGCAAATTTTGCACACTTGTAACCTGCGCACTCAATCCCTTCAACAAGTACACACTTCGTAGAGGAGCGTATGGTGCTATGAGGGTATTGGGACAGGGCCAAGCTTCATTCAGGTGTGTTGGAGCAGGGACACATCTCAGAAATCCCGCCCTCCCACCCCTGATTTAGATCAACACATACAGTAACAAAAAGTCTATTTTACCATATAGAACATAGTATTTTACAGCTTTACAAAATAGCTGCAAACCAACAAAAGAAAACAACAGGACAACCACCGTGTCCTGGATCTGTACTGATTCATGGACCATTTGGGATTGTACCGGACTGCCCACCGGAGTTCAGATAAGTTAGAAGAGAGAACAAATAACATACTACAAAGCTACTTTCTTCATCAGAGTCCGTCTGCTAAGCTAAAGAAAATATACATTGATGTTGAGTGAGCAGGGAACGTCTACAAAGTGCAACACCAAAAGGGGTTATAAATATAATGCAGTGCAAATGTACAAATGCCAGGGCCGCGAGAAGTGATGAGGGTGCTGCAGCACCCCCTAGTGGCGAGAGGGAGATTTTGATTTTTTTTTTTTCTTAATGTAACTGGCATGTTGTATTATTAACTACTGCACATGAATTATACTTCGTGCACTGCTGATTAATCAATATTTTACTTCTTCAATATTTTCCTATCTATAGACAATTACAGAAAAAATGCCATAGACCATAGACAATATTTACAAATTTTATACATTATAATACAGTAAGTGTGTGTGTGTGTGTGTGTGTGTGTGTGTGTGTGTGTGTGTGTGTGTGTGTGTGTGTGTGTGTGTGTGTGTGTGTGTGTGTGTGTGTGTGTGTGTGTGTGTGATATAATAATGGTATTGTGTATTTGAGGGTGAGGAAAGAAGATAATAACAAGTTAATAATAGTCGAATATGTGGGGGAAAGGACCAATATATATATATATGTTAATGTAAAATTGAGAGAAGAGAGGGAAAAAAGAATGAAAATAATAATAATAATAATAATAATAATAATAATAATAATAATAATAATAATAATACGTTTTTAATAAAAATGTAGCCAAATCAAAATATTTTGCACAATTTATAAATTCCTTATGAACTTTTTGGGAAATGATTTTGACACATGTAGGCTATAACCTGTATTTTGGTCGCATATTTAAACTGTACTTGGCGAATAAAATCCTTTCTGATTTCTTTTTATTTTTAGACCTAATCAACACAGGTTCACGGAGTAATGAGGTTTCCCGATCGCTCCATTCAGCAACATACAGCCATGGCAGCAGCACTCTAGTACATTTACAGTCTAATGACAGAAACAAGGAGGAAATATCCCATTGATCTAAGACGAAGGAGCCGACTCGTATGGATCTGCATCACCAATATTGCGTAACTTTTCCAAATATGGTGTCTTTTCCTGTGGACCAAGTCCTTCCCTGTATGCCTTTGCATCTATAACGCATTTTGAGGAGCTTTTCTGTGGTTTATCTATCGCAGTGCTTACCTCTGAGTGCCTCCAACATATATTGTCTACGACCGATTGCCGCCAACATGGCTGTGTATCCGGGTTACTGCCCAGAACGTGACATTGGTGAAAACCCTCTATAGAGTTGCGTGACTTAAACTTAGATGATGCAGTGACTAAGGTTCATGTCAGCTGACCAAATCATTGTTCTAGCATTATTGTGAAGTTTAACTAATAGCACATACTGTATATTCATCTGAGAACTGAAGATGTCTGTGCGTTACAGACCCTGGCTATGTGCACTAAAGTGTATATGACAAAGTAGTGATTCTCAATCAATTTATTCATTTTTAAAATGTATCTTAAATAGGCCTATAGGCTCATGGGTTTTTTGTCCAAAAAACAAAACAACCACTTATTTCACAGCACTCCCTGTTCAAAATGACTTCCAGCGCCCGACAAAAGCTATATCTTTGAAAAGTACAGAAATGAGAAAGGAGAATGTTAATCTCACGGATGTTAATCTGTTCATTTTCTTCTTTTTTGTTTTGGTGTTTTTTTTTTTTGTTTGTTTGTTCTGATTTTCTTAATAGCTCTATTGAAGTATTTTTTTTTGTTTTTTTTGTTTTCTATTTTTTAGTTTATTGGATTTTGTATTTGGTAATGGTGAAGAATGGCGGTACTTGTCCCTTGTCCAACGAGTCAAATGTGTATTTTATTGAAATTAACTTTTTCATTTCATTGAGATTTCAGGATTTTTTTTTTTCTCCATTTGTTTATTCATCTTCATTTATTTTTAATCATTTAAAATAAATCAATAAATAAAATTTAACCAGACAGGGCAGTTCTTTCAAAAATTGCAGTAGATTGCGTTTAAAAATGAAAAAAAGTTGTGTAGTAAAGGCAAGGAAAAATAGTCAGCCCCCGCAAAAACTTTGTACCTTGAATTTGTAAATTTCAATGTATCTCATAGATATAGAAAAAACGGTTTAACTAAGAGACACAGATTAAGGAGGAATTAAAAGCCTTACAATTAATAGAATTCTGCTCCTTTCCAACGTAGGCCCACACTGACCCCTTGTGACAAAGTACAGATTCTACAACACAGATAGTCGTCAAAAAAAAAAAAAGGCAAACAAACAAAAAAAAACTTCCATTTCAAGAAAAATACAAAGCAAAAAATTATCCATAAGAAAATTCTGTCCTAATCTAACTTTTTTTTTTTAACAGACAAACGAATATCACACTTTAGTAGGCAGCTGGCAATTTTATAGAATTTGAAGACATTTAAACATAAGAACAATAAATAAAGTTAATTTGCCAACCACCTCAGAGTGCTCAATATCAACTCCTAAATGCAGGTTCTCCACTAAATGTAAACTACACTGCGCTGTCAGAGTGAGGGAGAATTGAAATGCTGTGTTAATTCAAACCGAACATTAACAAGAGAACAATGAAAATAGAGCAAATAAATTATATACAAAAATAGAAACAACAACAAAAAAAAAAAAAAATCAAGTGAACTCTCACTTGAATAAATTACATTCAGGAACAACAAATGAAGTTAGAAGAAAAATCCATTGGTACTTGTCTTTTTTTAACCACATTGTTTTCAATAAAATATCTATGAAAACATATCATTATTGAGAAAGCTGTCAAAACATTATACTTCTGTATAATGTGCTACCTGGATGATACTGACTGTGCATAACGCTGTTGCATTAAAAAGAAAGAAAAAGAAAAAGATGTGCATGCACTTCCGCCTCTGTCAGTCCTGTACCAAGATGGCGCCACTTTAGGCACTTCCCACCACAGCTAACAGGCTTTAATCGCATAGATATAGAAATAGATATAACACACGTTCGGGCTGGGACTCTATACTCGGAAGCTGTATATCTGTAATGTAACTGTGTCCAGATCTATAAAAGAGACGCTATTGTGGCATGTTCAGGTAAGTGTACAAACGTACTATTTGTATATACTATTAATGTATATGTACTTTACATTAGATATTATCATATAATTGTATCATTATGTAATTCACAATACGTACTATGATGTGATACAAGATTAACAGTTTAATATTATGTAATTATTTGAATTGATAAAGCATCATTATTATTATTGTTAACAACACAAATACACCAATATGACTCCAAAAACATAAAAATTACAACAAACAACACAAATTGATACTAAGTGCACAAAAAACCCCACAAACAAGTAACAGAAAATAAATAAATAAATAAACCGCACAAAAAAGCTCCAAAAACTATGGAAGGCCATTCATGGAAGGTCATTTCTGCCAATAAAAAACCCCACAAAAAAGGAGGAAAAGGTTAAATAATAATGATTAAAAAAAAAGAGAAAAAAATCTTGAGTAATGATTATGAGATCATAATTATCAGATACTACCTCTTAATTATGACCCATAGTTATGACTTTAAATGTATTAATATTATTATTTAAATTTTCCCATTGTATCTCATAACTATGAAATGCTAATTCATAATTATGACATAGTACGTTATAATTATCAGATACTATCTCATAACTATGTGGCACCTCATGTGATAAAAGTTGCCATTTATCGCTAATTATTTGTTTATGTCTATCTGTCAGGCTTTGAGTCAATTATAATTATATTTGCGTAATTGATAATTCATTACAATTATGGCGTTATTATAAGGGTATTTCTAATTTAAAAAATCTGTTGCTATTGTATCATAAAGAAAATGTAATTAAGTTCAAATAATTGACTTTGTAATTGTAATTGGCATGAAGATTCCATAAAAATTGTCAACTATAATTTAACACAAAACTGGTGAACCATGTTACAGTTCTATGTACAGTTCTACACATGAAGTAAACAATTATTAAAATGTGTTTCATATCAAGCTTTTCCACATTTTACCATTTAAAAAAAATATTAAAACCTATATTGTCATTGATTAGAAAGCCTAACAAGGTAACCTAATCGATAGGAAAGAAATAATTGTAATTGACTTTTGGAGGTTAAAAAATAGTTGTAATTAATTGTAATTTAAAAAAATTACAAATCTCGGTCACTGTAATCGTAATTGAACATGTAATTGTAACTGAAAAATGTGACCACAAACCTTGCTAACTGTCGTTGTGCCTGTAATGGATCTTTTTCATATGTCTATCTGCCGTAGTCTCTGTACGTCAGTTGTACGTGCCTTCCTATTGGCTGTGAGTCTGTGACGCTTGGTATGTCCTAAAGAAGCGCTGAAGGTGAACCACTGCCTCCCTGTCCCAGCCCAGTCCAGTCCAGTCCGGCCCAGCGTTGACCAGGTTCTCTCCGTCCTCCTGAACCATGTCCTTATTCGCCGATGTCCCCCAGGCCCCGCCGGTGGCCGTCTTTAAGCTCACTGCTGACTTCAGAGAGGACAGCCATCCGCAGAAAGTGAACCTCGGGGTTGGAGGTAAGAGCTTAGCTTTCTGCTAACACTACAGCTAAGCAGGTTTCAGTACCGAATTCATTTTTCCACATTACTACATTAACAAAGCTACATAATACATTTAATATAATATATTTGGAGCTAGCTATGAAGCTAACGAAATGAAATGGCATTCAGGTTAAATATTAAAATAACTATTTTTATTCTATTCCGTCTCATACTACATAAACATCTTCTGTATTCCATGCATTCAAAGGTTTTTACTGCTCATTCATTGTTTTCCTTTACACTGAAGACTTCTCTAGAGCTTCAGTTTGATCTATTTATAGTGCACATTCTGTTTTTTCTCTTTTATTCCACTGTCCGCTGTGAGCCTGAACGCATCACTATTTACCAGAGGTGGCAAAAGTACTTGTTAAGTCATCAAATAAAAGTATAGATACTTAAATAAACAAATTGGCTCTGGTAAAAGTGTTGAAGTTTCTCCCTTACTTGGTTAAAATTAAAAAAAAGTACACGTTACTAAATGTACTTAAGTAAAAAAGTAAAACAAATGTCCCTTCATTAATGAGACAGGGTTTATGAACCAGCAAATTCCATATCTTTTATTTTTTAAGAACTTGTAGAATACTGGTACGTGGAAACAAGTTAGGCAGTGGCTATTCGCACGTAGAGGTATCACTATACCGACATTCTACCTGTACGTAGCGCCCCTCATTGGCCAGTTTTGGTAACGTGATATGTCACGTGACTAAGACCCTACATATTTGTACTGCTGTTTGCTATTAATACGTAGATTCTTAAAGTACGTTTCGGACGTGACTAACTAACCCTAAACTATGTCTACGGACTAACTAACCCAAACCATAAACTACGTTACGGACTAACTAGCCCTAACCCTAAACTATGTTATGGACTAACTAGCTCTAACCCTAAACTATGTTACGGACTAACTAACCCAAACCCTAAACTACGTTACGGACTAACTAACCCTAACCCTAAACTACGTTACGGACTAACTAGCCCTAACCCTAAACTACGTTACGGACTAACTAGCCCTAACCCTAAACTATGTTACGGACTAACTAGCCCTAACCCAAACCCTAAACTACGTTACGGACTAACTAACTCAAACCCTACATTGCGTTACTGACTAACTAATCCTAACCTACAGTATGGACTAACTAACCCAAACCCCAAACTACGTTACGGACTAACTAGCCCTAACCCTAAACTACGTTACGGACTAACTAGCCCTAACCCTAAACTATGTTACGGACTAACTAGCCCTAACCCAAACCCTAAACTACGTTACGGACTAACTAACTCAAACCCTACATTGCGTTACTGACTAACTAATCCTAACCTACAGTATGGACTAACTAACCCAAACCCTAAACTACATTACGGACTAACTAACCCAAACCCTACACTACGTTACTGACTAACTAATCCTAACCTACAGTATGGACTAACTAACCCTAAACTATGTTACGGACTAACTAACCCAAACCATAAACTACGTTACGGACTAACTAGCCCTAACCCTAAACTATGTTACGGACTAACTAGCCCTAACCCAAACCCTAAACTACGTTACGGAGTAACTAACCCAAACCCTACACTACGTTACTGACTAACTAATCCTAACCTACAGTATGGACTAACTAACCCTAACCCTGACCCTAAACTATGTTACGGACTAACTAACCCAAACCCTAAACTACGTTACTGACTAACTAACTCTAACCTACATTACAGACTATCTAACCCTAACTCTAAATAATGTTACGGACTAACTAACCCTAACCTTCTGAAGTAGATTTGAATTTTTTTCCACCGTTAATTTGTTCGTGTATCACTTGTTTAGCCATTTTTGTCCGTACGGAATGGTCACATGACTTCCGGTAACGTCATTGGCCACGTGTGAATAGCACCGGGAGTTGTCCGTATGTCTACGTACGGCTAGCCACTTTAAACAAGTTGAATCGGTTACCTTTGAACACCCGGAGAATTGAGCACTCATTCAAATTCGTAAATAAAATGTTTTAAGAAAAAAAAGTGCAAATACTCAATAAAATCCAGAGCAACTTTGAGTTTAACATTTAAAAAAAACTTGAAAATGTTAACTTTAGAACTAAGGGACCTGCCTAACAGAAAAAAGCTCAAACTACCAAAATTTTGTCTTTTTACGTCATGACGTTATCTCGGAAGGTCTGAAAAGTAACAAGCTCATTTTAAAAACAGAAAATACAGATATTTGTTCCAAAATGTAAGGAATAAAAAGTTGCCAAATATATAAATACTCAAGTACAGTACAGATACCAGAAAAAACTACTTAAATACAGTAACAAAATATTTGTGCTTGTCACCTACAGTATGCTATTTACAGACACTATTTACCTCCAACCAGTTCTGTAAAAGGCTTCTCCAGTAATCAGGACAATAATCATGCCATTTCCTTAATTTAGATATTTTACTTTTTTTATTTTATTCACCACTCCATCACAGGACAGAGAAACAGTCATTTATAGACTTTTGGAAAAAAACATATGTGCACTTTAAAAGAAAAAGAAAACAAACTCATGATGATAGTTCGCATATCTTTTTTTTTTGCATTCATTCACAATAATGACATGATGCTGATATAATTTAGATGATCTTGATGTTTCTTTGCGAGCACACATACTGTATCTTACAGACCTGGAAGTAGTTTCATGCCCATTTAAGCACACGTACTGGTCTAAAAATGTACTAAAGTAAAAAGTGGCTTATTTAAAATGTACTCTGAGTAAAAGTACTTTTTGAACGGTTTTGGGGTTCTTTCTTCTGTAAAGTATACAGTATATACATTATTATTAAATGGTTTTATTAAAGTTAAACCTTTTAATTAACTTGCCGGATATTGGAGCAACGCTGGTTAAAATCAGCAAAGATAAGCTCTTGTGGGACAGGAAGTAGTGCAGAGACGGAATAAAATATCCAGTTTATCTTCAAAATAAATACTTTGTGTTCTTGGTTGATTGTATTTCCATCCATTTTCCAATCCGCTTGCTCTTTTTCAGGGTCTTTGGGGGGTCTGCTGGTATCTATCTCCAGCTTTCTTCAGGCGCTAGGCAGTGGATCATATTTCACATAGAAATATTGCACTTATCCATGGTTGTATTACAATAATCTCCACAAAAGCGGAAGACCTACAGGGCAGGACTGAGTTGATTTCTATCTGCTCCTCTCGAAGGAAACATTGAACTGTTTGTATGGTTTTGTGGTTCTCTTTATAGTGACTACAACTCGCTATATAACCCTCTTACACCTGAATTTGGGAGATCTCCTGAATCCTTGATGCAACAGTTACGCATCACAGACAGAGGCAGTGGAAACTGATGGACAGCGGATTACGCAGCGGAAACGTTACGTAGTAGTTAAGCATCCAGTGGAAATCCAGTGTAACACAACCTGTGTATTAGGCTTTTTGGGCTGATCAGTGAGTTTAAAACAAACGATCTCTGATCATATGAATTCAGGTTTGTGTTTTAGGTGTCGGCTGAATTTATCCGGTACTAAATGATACAGATTAACAGAAAATATCATGTTTCAGGACCTAATTACAACCTTGTGATTGTGAGAGAGTGGAAGAGTTCATGGTGGACCTGAACATAACATTTGTTGTCAAGGTGAGTGTGTGTGGGTGCGTGGCCCTTCAACTGCGAATGAAGGCGTTGGTCGTTCGACCAGTGTGCGGAGTGAGGGAGCGTATGTGAACAGAGAAGATCCGTTATAAGCTGTCTGCCGTTCTGAACACCCCCCCAATGAAGCTGAGGATAGCTTTGGCCCCCGGTGTGAAGTTAGACTTCCAGGTGTACAGCAGAGGTGGGGTTTCACACACACGCATGCTTCTGTGTCCACCACAGCCCTGAAACGGACAGAAGTGTCTGGTATGAAAGCGCTCCGCTCTCCAACTTTCCATTTTAACAAGCGCGCGCACACACACACACACACACACACACACTAACAGCAGACACTGTCCCCGCTTTCGGAGCCAGTAGAGTGGGGAAGAAGTCCGACGCTTAGCTGCTCCGCTCCAACCAGATGTGGCACAAATGCGAGTGAAATAAAGCCGTGTCACGTAGAGCCAACAATTCTTTGGTGTAAATGAGACGCATAAAACAATGCCATGGGAGCATCATCTACATGAAGCTTCATCACGACAATAACGTTATTGATCGGATCGGCTAATTAAGACATTACAGCCGATCACATTAATTGCATAAAATGGAAAATATCAGCCAATCCAATATAGCCTACTGTGTATAATGTTTTAGTAAAACTTCAAATTCCTCTTTGTCATCCCACTTCCCTATTGTGGAGTTTTACTTTGCTTCCCTTTGTTTCAGAGTACTGCCTGCTCCTTGGTCAATGTTGAACTTTTACTGCTTGTTACCAAACACACCAAGGATGTGTGCTTCAAATTATTTGTTAACACTCAGTAGCTGTAGGTTTGTTTTGCTAGTAGCTGTGAAAGCGTTGTAACAGGAACAAATGGGCCACCCCAACATCAGTTAGTCATGTAGTAAGAAGTGAGCAGAACTTATTACTAGTTTCACACTTGTCATCAGTCTTCACTCTAGTTTCACTTTGTTGTTTTCCGCAGAGCAGAAGTTAGTTAGAAGTCCTATAATTGATACAAGTCAAAAGACAACATCTGGACTATACTTAAGTCGTTTTCCCGTGAATCAAAATATGTTGAGATGTTTGTCTTGGATTAATAAACCTGCATATGTGAATAGATTTAGACTTAAAACGTCAAATGATCAATGGGAACATGATTAGAACAAGGTCAAAGCTAAAAATGTCAAAGAACGTCTCTGGTTTTGGCGGTATAATAAATTATTTTTACTGCACTTAATGGATCAGAGCCCTTATTTGACCTTCATGGTCTGGTTAGCAGTCTGTAGCAGCACTGAAGGCCTGATATGTGATACTTGTGCACTCTGGGAGGTGGGGGGAAGCACGAGTTCTTGAGGAGTCAGATATGTGCTTTGTACCCGTCTACAGTTGGCCTTAAAGCAGTGTGACTCCTATAGAATATGAACAAATGTTCTCCCACAGTTAGTATTAAAATGTAAAAACCCACATTGTCTGTGAAAGGCTTCTTCAATTTGTTCTATTATTATTCCAATTATAAAACAGAATATACTTTATAATGTGTAAATGTGGGTCAACCATTGTTGGACCTGAAGAAAAAGCAGTTTACATTAGCTGGTAACTCGGGACATTTTGGACCGTTCTTTACCACATGAGCAGATCTTTAACATCTCTGCTGCACTAATTCTACAACGTTTCTCAGATTCAGTTTGAGTTTGATGGAGAACAAATGTGGCTCATCATTCTTTTCATAGTGATTTTAGGTGTGTCCGTCCATGCGTGTTTGTGTGTGTGAAAGACCTGTAGCATCCTGGTACATTAAGTCTGTGTGTTTTGTAAACAGTAGACATGCAGTAATGGGTTGCTTTGAATTACATATTGATGTATCCTGGTACAAACACAAGGTCTGATCAATGGTTCACTCTTAAACCTGTCAATCTGCTACGAGCAACTAACACCTGCAGCGCTGATGAACGGCATTTCCCTTCATTTATTTTTATTATTTTTTAACTGTTTCTTATTAAAAAAAAAAGCAACATGTTGTCATGCTCTGGGCAGGGTCAGGATCAGCTACATTTTTCAATTACAATTACGGGGTGGGTTTCCGGCCGTGCTGCTAACAGACTCTATGAAAAATTTCAATCTGGTTTTAGTCATACCCACAGCACAGAAACAGCTCTCATCAGAGTCACCAGCGACCTGCTGATGGCTTCTCATTCCGGTTCCACATCCCTCCTCATTCTTCTCGACTCCTCTGCTGCGTTTGACACTGTAGACCACCATATCCTCCTGCATCGACTCCAGCACTACACAGGTCTCACTAGCACCGCCCTTCAATGGTCCCAATCCTCCCTCACTGACAGAGCCGGGTGTGTAGCAATGGGGGATGCAAAATCTAGACACCACACTGTCACCTGTGGGGTCCCCCAGGACTCCGTACTCGGTCCAACCCTCTTCACCATCTACATGCTCCCCTTGGGTCATGTCGTCAGCAGGCATGGAATTGATTTCCATTGCTATGCTGACAACACACAACTATATCTTAAAATCACTCCCTCCTGCCCCCCTCTGCCATGGCTACCTGCCTCAGCTCCTGCCTGGAGGAGATAGGGGCGTGGATGAGTCAAAACTTCCTGCAGCTAAATGGCTCAAAAACAGAAGCCGTTCAAATTGGAACCCCTCATCAACTCTGCTCCTCCCCAATCACCTCTGTTTTATTTTCTGGACACACCATTCCCCTCTCTCCCTCTGTCACAAACCTGGGGGTTAAATGTGACCCCCACCTTTCCTTTGACAGTCATGTCAACTTCATTTGCAAAACTTCATTTTTTCACCTCCATAATATCTCCAAACTGTGCCCCTCCTCCCTTCCTGCTGCAGAGAAGCTAGTCCACGCCTTTGTCTCCTCCAGGCTGGACAACTGTAATGCACTCCTCATAGGGATCCCTGGCAGGAGCCTCCAAAAGCTCCAGTATGTTCAGAACAGTGCTGCCAGGGTCCTGATGACGGTGCGAAAACGCGAGCACATCACCCCCATCCTCCGTACACTGCACTGGCTCCTCATTCAGTCTTGCATAGAATATAAGATCTTCCTGCACACCCATCACTGTCTGCACGGTGCAGCCCCCACTTAACTCACTGAACTGCTCACACCACACAACTTAACTAGGACCCGGTCAGGTCAACAACACCGTCTGGTCATGCTCAGGACACAGCTCAAAACAATGGGCGACAGGGCCTTTGAAGCTGCTGCCCCCTGCCTGTGGAATGCCCTCCCAGACCACCTCAGGGCCCCGCAAACGGTGGACATTTTTAAGAAAAAACCTAAATATCACCTTTTTACAGAAACTTATTTTAACAGTTAATGCCTCTTTTTAGTCCTGTCTTTTAATATATGTTGTGTTTTATTAATTAATGTATTTTTTAATCCTGTAGCACTTTGAGATTTGGCATCAAATGTAAAGTGCATTACAAATAAAATCTATTATTATTATTATTATTTGGTGCGTCCCAGGGGCCTGCCGTGCTGCGTGCCCGTTTGTGCCATCTACCCTCTCCGTTGGCCCGCTATATGGACGGGCTGGGCTCACACCTACATGGACACTAAATGCCCAGCTGGTCTGGCTTACTCACTATTACCATTGGGTAATAGAGAGGCACCATAACAGGGTGGTGGGTTCACACATTTAGGGCCCCGGCCTTTCTGTTGATGGCTGAGCCACCGCGTAGAGCATGGCGGGGCGGTGTGCCATTGGGGGTGTTGCTGAGTGCTCTCTTCGCGGGGTCTCTCTGAGCAGTGTCGACCTTGCGGGGTGTGGGGGTTCCTCTCGCTTTTGAGTGTGATTGGGTGCTGACCTTGTCTCCTGGTGGTCTTGAGGGCGGTCCCTGCGGTGTGTTGGCCCGGGGCGTCCTGGCACTATAAAAATGTCTCGATATAGTATACATCTGGGTATTTCTCACTAAATCATTTCATACTATGTAATGTGAATGCACTACATACTAATTTTGACATCAAACGTAGTACGAGTAGTACCTTAGTGTGGCATTTCCAACACAGCCACTGTGTTTAGTAGAAGAGTAGTGGAACAGTTTATTAAACGTGCAGGTTTGCGACCCTTCAGGACTGAGTTTAGACGCCCTTGTGTCAATCATTTGAAACTTTTGTTTTAACAGTTATTCTGAACATTAATTTTTTCTGGGGGGGATTACTTTAACCCGTAGATTGTGATACCAATCTTGGTTTTGTCCCTTCCAGCGTACCGTACTGACGACTGCCTGCCATGGGTGCTTCCAGTGGTGAAGAAGGTGGAGCGTCTCATCGTGGAGGACAACAGCTTGAACCATGAGTACCTGCCTATCCTCGGCCTGCCTGAGTTTCGCTCTGCTGCCTCTAAGGTTGCCCTGGGAGACGACAGCCCTGCCATCAAAGACAACAGGGTAAGACACACTAATAAGAACAGATCAGCTCAGACTGACATCTGGTATGACCATCATCTTCAGCAAAAAAGCAAATTTTATTAGTTTTTATTTGTAGATAATTGCTGTTCTGTATGGTAGATGTGGTTCTCCCATCGTGCTCTGATGCATTTTTGTGCTAAAAAAGGTTGGAGGCGTTCAGGCACTGGGTGGGACTGGTGCATTAAGGATCGGGGCAGAGTTTCTGAGGAGATGGTACAACGGCGTCAACAACACATCTACGCCCATCTACGTTTCAGCACCAACTTGGGGTGTGTGAAGACATCTTTGTGACGCAGCAGCTTTAATGGAGTTGTTTAACTAGTGTTAACTATTTAATTAAACACTGGGCTGTTAAACGTCAGAGTGTCTCGTTTCCTCCAGAGAACCACAATGGTGTGTTTGCTGATGCTGGCTTTAAGGACATCCGTCCCTATCACTACTGGGATGCTGCTAAGAGAGGGCTGGACCTCACAGGGCTGCTGGATGACCTGGAAGTGAGCGTCACACAGTTTAGTTGATTAAAGTCAGTGCTTCTCAACCTTTTTTGACTTGTGACTAAGGCTGGGCAATATGCCTGGAAAATGTATCATGCTATAAGTGTTTCATATCAGATGATATCGATAATTATTGATTTTTTTTTTTAACCAATTAAGAATAAAGAAAATGGTCATATTTAAATTAAATTTTTTTTAATTATAATCTTTAACATGTAAGACTTTAACAAAAGTGAAAGTATAGAATAGAGTTTGTGTCAAGTATTTTACTTTAAAACGAACAATAATAACAAAACAATTCAGGCGACCCCACATGGGGCACAATCCCAAGGTTGAAAAACACTGCTCTAAGTTGAGATAATTGGGAAAATCTGATTTTTTTTTTTTTTTTTGCAGCGTAACTATAAGAAATTAAGCAGTTTTTAATGTTGAGTTTGTACTTGTGATTTTTTTTTTAGGATAATGAAATTTAATACCTTTTCAATAATTAAATTATTGGTTATATCAGAAGTCTTTTATCAACGTGTTTTCTATTAACAGAAAGCCCCGGAACATTCTGTCTTTGTGCTGCACGCCTGTGCACACAACCCCACTGGCACTGACCCGACTCAGGAGGAGTGGAAGAAAATTGCAGAGATCATGAAGGTACAGGAGAGTTGGGAATTAATCAATATTTGTGGATGACTTCAAGCGTTCTCTTTGCTTTATCTTCTCTGAAATACCTTTTTTTATTTTATGAATGATATTCTTTCCTTACGATGCTTTTTTTTTTTACTTTGTGTTTATTTATTACCCACCCTCCACAAAGTGTGGAAGGAGGTATAGGTTTGAGCTCTGTGTGTCCCTCCATCCGAGTTAAAGAGGACAACTTTTCTCAGAAACTGTTCAAGACATGATAACCACACCGGTGTGTGTGACTTCAGGGTATCAATATCTTGATGGAGTTCGAAAATGAAAAGTGCGTTTTTTTTTCCCCCTGGGGTTATTGCCCTTGCTCCGTTTTTTGGACTCTGTTTGAGGTATCTTCAAATGGCACATCTTTTCTTAGAAACCATTTAAGATAGGATAACCAAATTTGGTGCGTGACTTCAGGATATCAATACCTTGATGGAGTTAAAAAATGAGAAGTGCGCAAATATTTTTTCCGGAGTTATTGCCTTTATGCTGTTTTTTTTTACTCTGTTCGAGGTATTTTCAAAGGGGATTGCTTTTCTTAGAAACCGTTTAAGATAGTTAGTAGTTTTAGATTCTGACATGATAATATTTTTTTATGTATACATCCAAGTTCTTAGATTTAGGACATTTAGGAAAAGGTTGTGAGTTATAACCAATATATATAACCAATCTGGTGGGGGATGTTGATGACTGTCTTGTTCTTTTGTCTGTCTTTTCTCCGTGTCTCTTCAGAGGAGGAAGCTGTTTGTGTTTTTTGACTCGGCGTACCAGGGCTTTGCGTCTGGCAATCTGGATAAAGACGCCTGGGCCATTCGCTACTTTGTCTCTGAGGAATTCGAGCTGTTCGTCGCTCAGTCTTTCTCGAAAAACTTTGGCCTTTACAGTAAGAAGACAGGAATCAAATATGAGATTTAATACAAAACAAACTCTTGAACATCTTTTTTTTTAAAATTCTATTAATTTTATTTATTTGTTCCTTTCATTAAAATGCAAACCAACATAGTATACATTAAATAATATCTGCAAATGAAACATTTCTATGATTGGAAAGGAGCTGTAAGAATAATAAAATTCTTATATTTCTTCCCCTGAGCTTAATAAATACATATTTATTGACACCACCAACCTTCCCCCGTCAGTCCACACAATTTTCACTATTCTCTAATAACCTAAAATTGACAAATCAAAATTTACACCTGAGTCGACTTTCTAAATCATATTGGCAGATATTTTTGCCCTTTACATTTTTTTAAATGGACAAATATTTGTAGAAACATTCAAATCATTTTGTTAAGCATTCCACAACCGTACACCGACAACAGTCAAACACATTAGTCTTAAAGTAGTACAAGCTACTTGTTGCTTGAAATCAAATTTCCTCCTGTGATCAACATTCTCAGACACACACAAATAGTCTTTGAACGCACTCTGGCAGTGTTCTGCTTTAAACATAAAAACTAATGTTTGCAGTTCAATTATATCTTTAAATTTTAAAAACCCTGTTTCAATATATAAAGAATTTGTATGATCTCTGAAACCAACTTTGTAAATAATTCTGATAATTTTTTTTGGTAACAAAAGCAATGGTAAAATATTGCTAGTATATGTGTTACCCCACACTTCAACACAATAATTGAAATGTGGCAAAATAATAGAACAACATAACATTTTCAAAATGTTGCAAGATGAAACTAAATACTTAGCTTTGTTCAAAATAAAAAAAGATTTTAAACACCTTTCTTTTTACATATGATATGAGCTTTTCATGACAGTTGATCGTCCAAAATAACTCCAAGGAATCTAAACTCAGTCACTCTCTCATACTCAGTATTGTCGACAATGTCACTTTCTCTTTAATTTTGTTTCCAAAAACCATGAACTTAGTTTTGTTTAAATTAAACGATAACTTACTTTTTGGTTAAACCAATATTTAGGTAGAAGCATTTTATTAAATCATCTCCTGAACAAAATACATTTGTAGCGTATGCAAATAATACAAATTGCAGCATTTTTGAGACCTTGCAAATGTCATTAACATATAATCAGGGCTTTAAATTAACAACCTTAAAAATTAACGGGTGGGTGGGTAACATAGTAGCGTTACTAGCCATTTTGGCTGGTGAAGAATGAAACAAATACCACTGCGTCTGTTTGAATCGGCAGGCTGCAGAAACGATGTTGCAACATTGTTGCCAGATTGGGCTGTTTTCCGCCAAGAAATTTGAGGCTTTTTTCTGTGTGTTTAGACTTAAAAACGTAATGTGTATCTGGCAACCCTGCTGGTTGTACTAATCCTACATTTCCCATGAACACTATGTTGTGACGTGTCATTCAACAGTTGGCTACGTGCTTACGTTTGCGTGACTGTTATGGTTCGTTATCGGAGGAGTCAGACGGAATGATGTAAAATTAGTTAGTAAAAAACAAACAAACGTGGAGATATTTATCAGGTGTTGAAAAACCTAAACTGCAAAAAAGGAAGGCTGCTGCCGACACAGGGGAAAATGAAGATAAATAAGCATCTGAAAAGAAGTTAGTACTTGATTGCTTCTATTTTTTCTAACTTTAGTGTTCCAGGGATCCAATTTTCATCTGAGTTAAGTTTGTTTATTAAGTTATGAGAATATACTTTATAAAATGTTTACTTCTCCGACACACCCAAAGTTCCATATTGCACCTTTTAGGCATTGTTACATCATTGTTTTGAAATTAAATGTATATATTTTTACCATTTTAATGTATTTCTGCAATCAACTAAATTACAATCTATTTCAAGAAACATGAACACTTAAAACTATTCTGTGGCTCATAATGTATTTTAATTTTGCTGGGAAAAAAAATTGGCTGATGGAAAATCTGGTTGGCTGGTAACTAAGAATCTACTATCCATGGCGGCTGGTGATCTAAAAAGTTAATTTAAAGCCCTGCATATAATATAAAAAGTTTAGGTTCCAGAACCTTATTTTGGAAACATGTCAAAAACCTTTATTTCTTTCTCTGATGTCATCAGATGAAAGGGTTGGTAACCTGACAGTAGTCGCCAAGGACAACGAGAACCTGACCCGCATCCTCTCCCAGATGGAGAAGATCGTCAGGACGACCTGGTCCAACCCACCATCTCAGGGAGCGCGTGTCGTCAGCAAAACTCTCAACTGCCCCGAGCTGTTTGCAGAATGGTACGAACCCTTCATCTCTGTGGACACTTCACACACAGAGAAGAACCAAAGTCACACTCACACAGCTACACTGCCATACTACACACTGCTACCTGTCAGTGTAGTGATAGTGAAGGATCGAGAAAGCATAGTGACCTCTAGCTGTGAACATTCACATTGCAACTACCAATTATTAAACGCTGCTCTTTACTAAAACTTGCTGGTGAAGTTGAGGTTATTAGTCAAGGCTAAAAGATCAAAAACCTAGTTTTAATTTATAATTTCTGACCAGAATATTAAAGATGTAATTTTTAAACCATAAGATTTAAAATTAAGTAAAAAAATTAATATTTAATAATATAAAGTATATATTAATATATAAAGGTGTTTTATCACGTGTTTTGTATCCGTGCCAGGGTTGGGGTCAGTTATAAATGTAATTGCGTAATTGATAGTTAATTACAGTTATGGTGTAATTTAATTGTAATTAAAAAAATCTATTGCTGTTGTAATCGTGAATAAATAGTAATTGACTTTAGATAATTGACTTTGTAATTGCTATTAAAATTTTATAAAAAATTGTCAATTATAATTTAATGTAAAACCATGATACAGTTCTATGTAGGGTTCTACACATATGTAGTTAATTATTAAAATATATTTTATATCAAGCTCAAATAAATAAAAATAAACCCAGGGGTATACTGACACAAAAAAGGCTCTGTTATGGTCTCCTCAAGGAAAGTACAATAAGAACAAATGGCGTGAAATAAGAAGACCAGAACATAATTAAGGACATCACACAAAGATTCATTTAAGTGTTTTTAATTAAATAAATCAAAACTCACTAAAAGTGAAAAACTAAAAGGGCCTGGAAGCTCCAGCTGAAACCAACAAAATGCAGGGGGAGGCAGGCCAACCCCTATAGGGCCGTTGAAGCTGCTCCCCCTACCTAAATTAGAAAACTGGGATTGAACTACATATATAAACAAAAACATTGACTACCGGTCACTCCCAGGCCAAGCTAAAATAATAAACTAAATAAATACAACAAAATGAAGCATGTGCTCAGCCCAGCCCTGCATCCTCTCCGGTCTGTCCCAGCTCCCCTCACAGAATGAAGTGCAGGCCATAAATAGCCAGCAGACTCCCTCCTGCAGCCAATCAAGCAGGTGCTCTTGATGAGGTACCTGCTCAAAGAGAAAAGATTTAGGGGAGAATGTCATGACCCCACGCAACAGGCTCAGACACCCACACCAAAAATATTAAAACCTATTTTTTCATTGATTAGGAAGTCTAGTAAGATAATCAATACATAGGAAAGAAATTAGATGTCAGATAATTGTTTTTAGTGTATTTTACAGCTGATTTGGTACCTGGTATCATAAAAGATGCTAACACAAAGCTAACACAAGAGGAAGGGTAACTTTTATTAGGTTATTTATTTCAAGCTCAGTAATTGTGATTAATTGTAAATGAGAGTGTAATTGTAATTGATGTTCTGAGGATAAAAAAAATATTTGTAATTTAATTGTAATTGTGAAAAAATGCTGGTCACTGTAATTGTAATTTGATTGTAACTGAACATAGATAATTGAGAATGTAATTGACCCCAACTCTGATCAATGCCCACTACTGACTGTGGAGCTGAAAAAATAAAAAATAAAGAGTGAGATGGCACTAAATGATAGTTAGATTTTTATTTTTTCATTTTGCCACCCTCCCTCGCTGTAGGAAAGGGAATGTGAAGACGATGGCAGACCGAGTTCTCTTCATGAGGGATGAGCTGAAGAGCAAACTGCAGGCTCTGGGTACCCCTGGAACCTGGGACCACATCACTCAGCAGATTGGGATGTTCAGCTTTACTGGCCTTAACCGTAGGTGGAACACGCACGCACGCACGCACGCACGCACACACACACACACACACACACACACACAGAGCTGGGATGACACGAATTAAGGCAAATGTGGAAAAATCTAAAATAAATAGATTCACACATCAATTGTTTTCAGTGTGTGATAAACCTAAGCTACGGTCACATTAGATAAAATATTATTTTAGGAAACATTTGGAACTGTCTTAGCAGTGCTGTATGTGTAAGTAGCATGAGATTTGTCTCAATGACATTGAGAAGCCATGGGTTCATTCAGGAAACAAGTTCTCACCTCAATTTATCATAACAACTATCAATGCACCGAGATAAAAGTTCTTTGCTGAAAACCGAAAAACCCAAAATAAATAATTATTCAAATTATTAGTCCCATTGCATTTATGGCTGTAAATGTGTACTAACCTCATTAAAATGAAAACAATTGTATAAATTTAAATATTTATGCTTCAACAAATAAATCAATTGAAAATGTGAAAGTATTTGTTTAGTACTGATATTCCAACAATGCACATTATAAAATAAAAAGAAAATGTTTCATTGTCCTACTCATACATTAAAGGCTGTGGCTATTCATACGGAAACTTATGAATAGACTTTCGTGTTCAGATGTGTTGAAATACAGACGCAGACAAGTTGGCTTGTTTCCAGATAAGCGCACACTGACTGTGGTGTTTGCTTTCATCACCACAACATCCTGTTTCGGTCGGCTTGTTTCGGCGAGCAAAAGTGTTTACCGAAAGTATTTGGCTCAAAATGGCCCAAAAGTGCATTTTTGGTTTTTGGCCTGAATGTCGGTGCATTACTAATTCCAACCATTTCAGAAGCTGTTCTGTCTCTTGTTATCTTTGGATGGACCCTCCATGTGTTTGTGTTTGTAATCTTCTGCAGCCAAACAGGTGGAGTTCATGATCAAGGAGAAGCACGTGTACCTGATGGCCAGCGGGCGCATCAACATGTGCGGCCTCACCACCAAGAACATCGACTACATCGCACAGGCCATTCACGAGGCCGTCACCAAGGTTCAGTAAAGGCTGCTTCCCTCCATCCAGCTTCCTGCTTCCTGTTTCCTGCTTCCTGCTTCCTGTGTGCTGCAGGACATTCAACTTTACTGTGGAACCACCCCCCACCACTGATCAAATGTGTTTTAAAGCACATCAACAGTTATTCTGCTAATTACTCTATCATCATTTTATCTTCCAGTTCAGTGTCATTGATGTAGACACAGGCTGAGGGTCTTTTGATCCAACAATGACAAAAATCACTGCGTTAAACGTTATGAACTATTCCAATGTGATCACTTGAACAGTGAGTGAGGTTTTAATGTGAGTTTGTTTTAAACTAACTTAAACATACAATTATCTAGTCCCTGACTGTTTTAATTATAAAGAGAGGCAAAGGGCAATGAAAGCTGAACGCTTTAAAAAGGTCACTGTAAGGTAGTGAATGTGCCGGATATTAAACGTGTTGCCTTCCAGCAATGAGGAAAAGGTTAATAGTTTATTTAGTGAGATGACCAAACATGTTGCTTGTCAGTAGTGAACAAACGTCACTTGTGGTGTTCTTCTCTCCTCTGCCTGTGGAGCTCTTACTGATACGAGTGTGTGTGGTACTGTGGTACTGTATATGTGTCGTATGGAAATAAATGATAAGCCTCCAGAATCAAACAAGTCTCTGTTCTCTGTTTGAAAAAAGCACTCCAAGCTTTGTCATTCATTAATTTAAAAAAATGAATTTTTAAAATTTTTAAAATTACAATTAGTGTAAAACTGCCAACCACTGCAGGATTAGGGTTAACCTTAACCCTAATCCTAACCCTATGTTAAGATTGTAATTCATATACAACAACTTCCTCACTTAATATCAATAAGTAATAATTCTGAGGTTATTGAGGGAGAACTCTTAGTTAATGGCCTACTGGTTGTATATTAAGGCCATGCAGAATAAGGCATTAATAAGTACCTAATAATGACTAAGAGTCAATATGTTACAAATATGCATGCTAATAAGCAACTAATTAATGGGAAATAGGTGTTCCCTAAACTAAAGTGTTACCATCACGATTATTAGACAAATATGTACTCTAGTCTCTGGTCAAGTAATTCATTGTTTATATCATTTGAATAAACTTGCTCTGTAAAATGGTACTGGCTGTGGTACATTATGTATTCATGATTTGTTGAGACTTTTAAATTGAAGTTGAGGACTTGAGAAGCAGGGTCTTGTTCCCACCTCTGGGTTTTATAATTGCAATATCTTGTTGCTCAGTATATCGTCCCTCCTTTAATACATTAAACCACATTCTCTCTTTTTTTTTACTGCAGTGAGATTTCCTAAAAGCAGAAATACAAACATGAATGTTAACTTGCAAAAGAACGCACAGACAAACTTAGTTAAAGATAATTGTAAAATTGAATTTTATATTTGAATAGATTTAATGCTAAATGCTGTCAGACATTTGCCTTTTCACAATCTTTAAAACAGTTTCTCCACATATCTTAGCTATCTCATTGTTTATATCAGTTGAATAAAATGCGCTACATTATGTACTCATGACTTGTAAATTAAAGTTGAGGACTTTTGACTTGACTTGGACTTGAATGGATTTGACTCAGGACTTTAGTGACATTACTTGAGTCTTGAGAAGCAGTGACGTGTTCCCACCTCTGCGTTGTATTATCATGATATATCTTGTCCCTTGATATATTGTCCCACCTTTATTACATTATATTAAACCCCATTCTCCGTTTTTACTGCTGTGAGATTTCCTAAAAGCAGGAATACAAACATAAATGTAAACTTGCCACAAGAACGCACGGACAAAAGAAGTTGGTTGAAGTTCATTGTAAAATTGAATTTTATATTTTAGTAGATGTAATGCAAAATACTTGTCTTTTTACATTTTCGAGAGAATTAAACCAAATGAGAGGTGGATAGGTCGGAATCATTGAAAGGAGATAGTTGACTTTGGGGAGGATTGTCATCTAAACTGGTGCTATTCTGCCTAATATGGTAGAAAATATGGTGGGAGGTTTGTCAGTTATTGTTTTAAGTAGTGGAGTAGAATTCAAATTGATCAGCTCTGACAGCCTGGGGGGTTGTGGATGCCTAAATAAGTAATGTGACTGGTGCATGGGGGTTGGGGGTTGCATGGGCTGCCACATCCAGACTGTTGGGGTTTAATGGGAGTAAGGAAGACTTGGTCCAGTTGATAGAGTAGTCAGAGATATGAGAAAATGATTTTATAACTTTAATCATTTCTTGTAGTGATGTTTGTGGATTACGAATAAAAACAAATATATCATCTGCATATAAACTAATTTTATGGTGCATGTTGGGGGTTTGGATTCCTGTTATGAGGGGGTTCTGATGGATAGCTGCTGCTAAGGGTTCTATGAATATGGTAAACAAAGAGGGGGAGAGTGGGCGACCTTGCCTGGTCCCCTGGTGCAAAGTGAAGTTTTGTGAGGTGTGTCTGTTAGTAATGACTGTGGCTGTAGGTGAGGAGTATAGTGTTTTAACCCAGTTAATGAATGATTCCTCAAAGCCAAATTCGTGGAGGGTGTTGATGAGGAATGACCAGTTTACTCTGTCGAAAGCTTTTTCTGCATCTGATTGATTTATGATGATTTGTGGCTGAGTAAGGCATTAAATTGAACAGTCTAGGTGTGTCATTGGATGAGTTTCTTCCTTTAATGAACCCAGTTTGGTCCGGGTGAAAAACAATGGAATAACTTTTTCTTTTTTATGAGCGAGGCCTTTGGTGATGATTTTTGTGTCGACATTGATGAGTGAAATGAGGCGGCAACTTGAAGGTAGGGTGGGGTCTTTATTGGGTTTGAGGAGGAGTGAAATTGATGCTGTATTCATATTGGGTGGACAATGGGATTTTTGTTGTCTTTCAGTGATCATTCTGTGGAAAAGTTGAGATAAGATTGATCAGAAGTGTTTGTAGAAGCCGTCAGTTAATGAAACCCCATTTTTCTGTTTTTAATGCTGTGAGATTTCCTAAAAGCAGGAATACAAACATAAATGCAAACTTGCCAAAAGAAGGCACGGACAAAAGCAGTTGGTTAAAGTTCAATGTAAAATGGAATTTTATATTTTAGTAGATGTAATGCAAAATACTTGTCTTTTTACATTTTTATAACAGTTTCTCCACATATATCAGCTGGACATTCAACCAAAAGCAATAGGAATTATTTCCCTGAACATCCTGTAAATTATAATATACTGTAATATAAGCTTCAGTGGGAACGCTGAGTCAGGTCTGAGGGGAAAGAACATGCTGTGAAGTTGAACCTGTAGCAGGAGAAAGTCATCCTCACTCATCCTGAAGAAGATTCTCTTTCTGTCTCACTGTGACCTCACAGGATGAAGCTGATTGGCTGCAGCAGGCGCTTCAATGCACCAAAGTGACTCAGCACAGCAGGTTAGATATTGCACCCATGGGTGTTGGGGGCGGCTCCTCGGTGTGTTACATTAGCCAATGAGCAGCAAGGAAACATATTTAACAATGGACAGTGCAAAACAGTTCATACTGCACGACAACATTTCAGCTTGATTGTCTTCAATCCATGGACTGCAGCATCCTTTAACCTTCAATATGAAATGTAACTATCACTTATCATAGAGATTTCATTGGAAACCTCAATCATTTCATCAGGAAAACATATAGATCATTGGATTTGTCTTTCCTAAGCCTCTCTCTCTCTTTTTGCTCTCGTCCTCTGCTGCGCCCTGTTCTTTCAGCTTCATGCACACGTACGCCACAGCAAAGAATCCTCCAGATTTCACATCAAATCATTCGAAGTGACTGTGTTGGGACTTAGTTTGAAACAAATCAAATACATAATAATGCACTCTGTGTCAGCTTAAATGGGATTTCAACAATCAAGGGATGCACTTATTTACAAACCTTTAAATAGATTCTGCTCTTTTACATTCAACCATTCCATGAAAACAATATTGCTTTACATTTACCTGCAGAAAATCCCCGTATACATTCAAAAATCCAACCCTTTAGTTCAAGGATCCTCACATTCAGCTTCATGCAAAATAGAAAAACTGCAAACCATCAATAATATACGTTCCTTAATGCAAATTCTAGCAAAGACTAAAAAAACTGATTTAGTAAGGTTTCAGGTGTTAAACTCGAGGCCCAGGGGCCAAATCCGGCCTTTTCGAGCATTCAAATCAGCCCACAGATGAAAGGAAAAATGAGAAAGGATTCAGTAAATTCACAAATAACTGAAGTAGATATTTAGTTCCAGCAAATTCATTGAAAGACTAGAGTATTTGTAAAGGCTTGCTATTATTTCCCTGTACATTTATCACATGACTGCAGTCACAAATTTTCCAAAAATCCTGCAGATTAATCACAAACGATCTCAAAGAATTAAATTACAGAAAATACAGAACCGGGACAGTTATCTGTCATTTATTGCTCAGATATTGTTGGTGGCTTCCATAGTGTTTTTATCAGTTTGATGTGGAAACTAGGGCACAATAATGTTTAAACTGCTCTTTTTTCCAACTTGAAATCTGTAGCTCACCTGTGATCAAACAGCTCCATATTTTTAGACACCCCTGCAAATGATCAAATAAACTGTTTATTGCTCTCATATATATTACTATATTAACTTTGATTGGGAGGAGAAGGACCTGTTTACTATTATTAACAAATGTTTCAGCATCCAAACTCCAACTGAACTTTTAAAATTCAACTCTGATCTGATTTGTGTAAAAGAAAATAAAAGGACAATGATTGGATGAAACAAAAAGAGGGAACTTTGCATCCTCAATAAATAAACATAAGAATAACAAAATATATTCATTAATAAATTCTGGGTCTTTTTTTTAATATTAAAAACAAAAACCAAACTTTTTTTTTTTACTTTAAATCTTAGAATAATATGTTGTCTTAAAAGAATAACTTTGGATAATTATTATTATGTTACCCAATTTTCACTGTTATCCTGTCCTATATTATCTATATTTATTTCTTTTCCAAATACTTTGATAGAAAGTGTAGTATATTTCTGTGCCACATGAGGGCAGTAGTAAAGTCTCACATACACACAAGACTTAATAAAAATGTTCACGCTCAATTGTTTTCCATAATTTTTTTTTCTTTTTCTGAGAAACTTTCATCATTAATATGCAACTCCAAAATCTCCAATTAGGCTCAGAATAAAGTAAATGTTCATTAATTAATTGTAAATAAAAACACTGAAGTGTGACTATTACTAATATTTGACATAAAGTTCTCCACTGCTGTAGCTTCTGTAGTTCTTTGGTGCCTCGTTCACTGTAGTAAACATTAGAAGCATATCAAAAGTGTTCTTGTTCCTGAAGTGTTCACATCACATCATTGAGATCATTCTCTGTATCAGCCCAGAAACCTCGGTTTTAATGCAGAACGTCAAACATCACTTTGCAAAGAAGACTGAAGAGGATTCTTCCTGTTGGTGAGTGAATCAAAGCTAAACTGATTTCTTTCAGTGTCTCACAGTGAAGCTTTCACATCAAACTCCAGGATCAGCTGCAGGAATATTCAGGATGGAGCTCAGTGTTAGGTTTTCACCAGTGGTTGCTCTGAAATGTCCTCTGGTGTCTTTTCTCCTTCACGCGACTTTTTCCTTTTCTTATGACCTGAAACAGACGACACAGTGGCTTATCAGGAAGTGACAGGTGCCATGGGCCAGCAGTTTGATAGCCCTGCTCCAAAACTCTCAACATGTATAATAATCATTATTAAATATAAAACTCAGACATTGTCCATTTTCATTTTTTACATTTAAGTGCAAATAGGTAAAGTGCACACAGGACTTATGTGTGTGTTTCTGCTAAAGGGATGAACAGACAAAGGCTGAGAGATGAGAAGTGTGGAGTCCTCTCACTAATACCATAACATAGCATACCATACCATACCATACCAACTTTATTTATAAAGCACTTGAAGAACTTTACAGTTGGCCAAAGTGCCTTACACAAATCATAAAACTGTTAGGTAAATACAACAAATACAGCCATAAATAAAACAAAGACAATTTATGAAAACAACAGGAAAACTGAAACCACATCTCACTTCGTGACTTTAGCAATTTAAACACAGGCAGAGACTGAGCTTTTCTAATCTCTGGAGGCAATGTGTTCCACAGCTTAGGGGCAGCAACAGAAAAAGCATGGTCCCCAAAAGCAGCAGCAGATCTGCTGACCTGAGAGCATGAGACGGGGCATATCAGGTAAGAGAGGTAGGAGAGGGTCAAGCCATTCAAGCATTAAAAAGTAAATAATATAATTTTAAAATCAACTCTATAATGCACTGGCAGCCAATGAAGTGAAGCTAAGAATGGTGAGATGTGTTCATGTTTCTGTTAAAAGCCGAGCTGCAGCGTTCTGAATGCGAAGGTGCATTCTTACTCAAACCAGCGTAAAAGCTGTTTACAACAGTCAAGTCGAGTCATAACAAAGGCATCAACCACAGTTTCAAAATGAGGCCGAGACAGGATAGGCTTGATTCTTGTGTTAAGAAGAAACTAGATTTGACAACGTTTATTGAATTTAAGATCAGGGTCCATTTTCACACCCAAAATGGATGGATGCTGGGGGGTCTCTCCAGGCGGTGTCGCTCCGGTGGGCCGTGGGGGTGCCTCTTCCCTATGGGTGTAGCCTGGTGCTTGTCTCATCTCCTGGTTGCCTTGGGGGCTGTCCTCGGTGTGTGCGGCGGAGCCTGGGCTGTTGTCCTTGCACCGTCTGGGGCTGTGCCGTCCTGCTGGACCCCAGCCCAGCCGGTTCGTGGACTACCACCTCTGGTCTCCGTGCGCCGCATGCCGGTGTGGAGGTCTGGCTGGGCCCTTGGGGGGTTATTAATATAGCAATAACTAAGGCACATCACGCTGGCGGTGTCAAAAAAAAAAAAGGTCACCTGGGGTGCTCTGGGAGGCTGGGTCGGTGCGCCTGGGGGCTGGCGGTGCGGCGTGCAGCGTCCCCTCGCTGCCCAGGGTGGTTGGGGGGTGTGGTCGTTGTCCTTGGGCGGGCTGTTCCAGGTGCTGCTTCAGTTCCGGGTCATTCTGGGTTGGGGTCGGTGGTGGGGTGCGCAAGGTCCTCAGCTCCTTGGTGCTTTCTCGGGCGTGTATGTGGGGGGCAGTGGCTGCCTCTCGGCTTGGTGTCTTGGGGGCGTCTGGAGGGCTGCTTGGCCATGGGGGGGTTGTCTGTGCTCCCTGGCGCCCGCTCTTTCTGCTAGCCTGGCTGCATCATCGGGTCCGGGGCAGTGCTTGGGTTTGCAGTGGCGGTTTCTTGCACATACATCGGTCTACGATGCACTAGCATGCCTTGGACTGTGGGATAAAACTCGTAGTGGGCTCCCTTCCTTAGGGAGGGCTGGTGATGGTCACAATTATGCAATAAAATAAATTCATTTATAACAAAACATGCATTGCTGTCTAAAAAGATTACACTTCTTGTAGTGTTGACCTTTGACAGCATGTGCAGACAAAGGGGAAAAAAAAAAAAAAGACAAAAAGCCCAAGTCAACAGGAGCCGTGTGACTGACAACTGTGGGGCTAAAGATAATGACTCCTGTTTTAGTTTGGTTAAGATTCAGAAAATTCAACGACATCCAAGATTTTATGTCATGTATGCAATCAAGACGGGTTTGATTGCCTGTGAATCGTCCTTTTTTAAAGGTAAATAAATCTGACTGTCAGCAGCGTAAAAGAGGAACGCAATGCCGTGTTTCCTCAGGATGGATTCTAGAGGGAGAATATAGAGGGAAAACAGCAGAAGTCCAAGAATGAACCCTTGTGGTATCCCACATGACAATGAGGTCAAGGAGGAAACATATTCACTAAGACCAACACGGAATGATCTCCCAGTGAAACATGACCTGAACCAGTCCAGGGCTGAACCATGAATCCCCACAAAGTGCTTTAACCTAGAGAGGAGGATCCCATGGTCAACCGTATCAAAGGCGACTGTCAGGTCGAGCAGCACCAGGACAACAGAATGTGCAGCATTGGTTGAGATAAAAAATGTAGTTGAAAACCCATAAAAGAGCAGACTGTGCTATGAAGACTTTTAAAACCAGACTGAAACTCTAAAATATCATGTTCCTCTAAAAATTATTTCAATTGAGTAAAAACTATTTTCTCCAGAACTTTTGTTTAAATATATTTATTAAATTTTGCATAATATAAAACAGAACAATAATGCACAACAAAAAGAAAAAACACGCAAAAACAAAATCCCATACCCACACCCACCTCCTCTGTCACCATTATGAATAAAGAACTGACACTGCACATAAAGTTCAACTGTAAATAGTAAGTACAAATATAAATTACAATGAAAAAAAAAAAAAAAAAAATATATATATATATATATATATAAAAAAAATCAAGGGAAAATGGATATCATTAATTTCCACACCTTAATTTATATAATTTCCACACCTTAAAAAACTTGAGCCACGTCGTGTGTACTGGATTTTTTCTAGTTTAAGATTGCAGACAACATCTCTGATCCAATGCGTCACAAAGGGTGGTATCGAATCTTTCCATTTTAAAATAATAAGGCGACGAGCAAGCAAAGTGCTAAAGGCTACCACCTTATGGCCTCCCATTGGAAGACGCAGGTCTGCAGAGATGACATTTACTCGGCTAGGGCCCTTCAATACCCTCCGACAGTCCCACCAGTCTCACGTTATTTCTCCGGTTTCGCCCCTCCAAGTCTGTTACTTTAGCATGTAGCTTATCATTCTCCGCACTTAGCTTCACACACGAGCCTTCTAAACTGTCTAAGTGCTGATTCACGGAGACAGCATTCTCCTCCAGAGAATGTAATCGGGCATCGTGGGTGTCCAAAGATTTGTGGAGAGTATCAAGCTTTCCGCCAAGTCAGTCAATAGAAGGCTCCTCTAAAAGTGCGGTCCTGTTTTCAGCTAATGCAGGTAATAGGTCTGCTTTTCCAAAGGCACATAAGATATAGTGGGACTGTAGCACCAACTGTAGCACCATCTGTAACTTTTGGATTCTTCGGAGGAGCCATTCTGTGGCACAGTAATTAAGATTAAGATGGCGGCGCACATAGTTGCAGCGGCTCACGGCTCTCCCCTTCTTTGCTTGTTTTTGGTGTACTTTGCTAGTTTTTATACGTTTGCGTCGACGAACTTTTTCTACACTCGCCAGAACCTTCTGGACATTGGTTACCGACACAACATAGCTGTCTCGAGTGACTTTCACAATACGTACAATATACCGGAGGAGTTGGCGAGACCGCCGGGCTCCCCGTGGATTGTTGTCGGGTCTGGAAGGAGACGCAGATGGCGGAGGGAGAGGAAGCAGAAGCGGGGCTGCAGGTCAGGACTCCTGCTAAAGCTAAGGAAGCGACCACACAAGCTACCTCTGCCGAGCCTGTACCTCTCTAACGCCAGATCCCTGGTACACAAAACAGAGGACCTGGAATTACAGCTGGCTGGAAATTGCTATGTCCGGGACTGCTGTATCCTAATCATTACGGAGACCTGGCTCCACCCAATGATCCCCGATGCTAGCGTGCAGCTAGCAGGCCGCGCTCTGCTCCGCTGGGATCGTACCGAGGACTCCGGTAAGAGCAGAGGAGGGGGGCTCTGTATTTACGTGCACAATGACTGGTGTAACAACGGTGTGATCACTCACAAGCACTGCTCTCCTGATCTGGAGTACATGTCCATTAGATGCCGGCCTTTTTTCCTACCAAGAGAGCTAACTGTAGTCATCATCACGGCTGTCTATATCCCGCCTGACGCCAATGTCAACACAGCGCTCTCTCTCCTGCTAAACACCATAAACGAACAACAGCGAGTCCACCCTGATGGTGTCCACATTATTGCAGGAGATTTTAATAAGGCTAATCTAAAGACTGTACTTCCAAAATTCCATCAGCATGTCAAGTGTCCTACGAGAGGGGAGAACACTCTGGACCATGTGTACTCTAACATCAAGCATGCTTACAGAGCTATACCTCTCCCCCACCTTGGCCAGTCAGACCATCTCTCCCTGCTGCTCACTCCAGCATACACCCCCATATGACGGAGAACCAGTCCTGTCATTAAGACTGTTACATCTTGGCCTGATAATGCACTTCTAGAACTACAGGACTGCTTTGATCACACAGACTGGGACATATTTGAACATCAGGATCTGGAAATATTCACAGTGACTGTACTAGATTACATCAATTTCTGCATCGAGAACGTGACTGTGAATAAAATCATTCGGGTTTTCCCTAACCAGAAACCTTGGATGACCAGCCAGGTCCGCAAACTCATCAGAGTCCGCGATGCTGCCTTCAGGTCTGGTGACAGGGCCCTATACAGCATTGCCCGAGCCGACCTGAAAAGGGGAATCAAGGAAGCCAAAGAGGACTACAAGAGGAGGATTGAGTCCCATCTGTCCAGCAACAACCCACGGCAGGTGTGGCAGGGGCTACAGAACATCACAAACTACAGGGGCTGTGATGTACCATCAGTGGATGGAAGTGCTTCACTGGCAGAGGAGCTCAACTACTTCTTTGCTCGTTTTGAGACCCCACAGCACTCACCAGCCTCAGCCCCGCCCCCACCAGGTTCCAGCACCTCTTCACTCACTATTGAGGAGCGTGACGTCAGAAGGGTGCTCCTGGCAGTGAACCCCAGGAAGGCTGCTGGCCCAGATGG
Source organism: Gouania willdenowi (assembly GCF_900634775.1). NCBI lineage: Eukaryota > Metazoa > Chordata > Actinopteri > Blenniiformes > Gobiesocidae > Gouania > Gouania willdenowi. Next base: position 8,374,189 of record NC_041044.1, read on the forward strand.
AGTACCTGGCAAGGTGCTCAGAGCATGTGCCCACCAGCTCACACCCATCTTCAATAGGATTTTCAATCTCTCCCTGAACCAAGCAGTCATCCCCCCCTGCCTAAAATCTGCCACAATCATTCCCGTGCCAAAGAAGTCGCCTCCTGTCAGCCACAATAATTACCGTCCTGTGGCCCTAACACCTATAGTGATGAAATGCTTTGAGAGACTGGTTCTTCATCACATCAAAGGTTGTCTCCCCTCCACCCTCGACACCCACCAATTTGCATATCGGACTAATAGATCCACAGAGGATGCCATCGCCATAGCCCTCCATTCTGCACTCAGCCACCTGGAACACCAGCAGAGCTATGTGAGGATGCTCTTTGTGGACTATAGCTCAGCATTTAACACAATCATCCCAGACATTTTGATCACCAAGCTTAACACCCTGGGCCTCCCCCCTCTCACATGTGCCTGGATAAGAGACTTTCTGACCAACCGGCCCCAGACTGTGAGACTTGGACCCCACCTCTCCTCCACCCGCACACTGAGTACTGGCTCTCCACAGGGCTGCGTGCTGAGTCCCCTCCTGTACTGTCTCTACACCTACGACTGCAGGCCAACCCATGAGAGCAACATCACTGTGAAATTTGCTGATGACACCACAGTGGTTGGTCTGATCTCAAGGGGGGACGAGTCAGCCTACAGAGAGGAGGTCCTGAAGCTGACAGCGTGGTGCTCTGCTAACAACCTGCAGCTTAACATCACAAAGACCAAGGAGATTGTCGTGGACTTCCGGAGGCACAGAGCAGACCCTGCCCCCCTCTACATCAACGGTGAGTGTGTGGAAAGGGTCCACACCTTCAGGTTCCTCGGTGTCCTCATCTCTGCGGACCTCTCCTGGTCAAACAACATCTCTGCGGTTACCAAGAAGGCCCAACAGAGACTACATTTCCTGAGAGTCCTCAGGAAGCACAACCTGGACTCAAAACTGCTGCTGACCTTTTACCGCTCGACCATCGAGAGCCTGCTCACGTACTGTATAACTGTATGGTACGGGAGCTGCACTGAGGCAGATAGGAGGAGGCTTCAGAGGGTAATAAAAACGGCTCAAAGGATTGTTGGCTGCCCTCTCCCCTCCCTGACGGACATCTACACCTCACGCTGCCTCAACCGAGCACATAGCATCATCAAGGACAGTTCACACCCTGGTTTCCACATGTTCAACCTGTTGCCCTCTGGTAGGCGCTACAGATGTATCAAAGCTAGAACAAACAGACTCAAGAACAGTTTCTTTCCGAAAGGCATAACCACTCTGAACTCTCATATGCACTAAATCTACAATACCATACACTGTTATGCAATATTATCTGACTGGTGCAATATACTGGCAAATGTGCAATAGTTTCTATGCAATACGCTGGCACAGTATTATGTTAATACTGATATGAGTGTATGTGAACTTTTTTTTTTTTTTTAAATCAATTTATATTGTATATACATTGTTTATTCTTATGTTTGTATTTTTATGGGGAGCTCTATCTCATTACATGTTATGTAATGATAATAAAAGGCTATTCTATTCTATTCTATTCAGTAGCGTCGTAGGTGTGGAATAAAAGGCAAAAATAGTTTTAAAGCAGCTGCCACCAACACCACGTCCTACTCCATGCGCAGCTCAACCGGAAAACCCATTTTCTCCAGAACTTTTGAGAGAAAGGGGAGCTTGGAGATAGGCCTGAAGTTTGATAGACTAATGTACAGTACACGTCAACCACAAACATCCATCCTTCATTTAGCTTTTTAATTAAACAGAGCAATAGAGGACATTACTTGCTCTTTTCCTTTTGTAATCTGTTTAAAATGCCTCTGCACGGCCACATTAGTGTCTGGTCAGAGACCCGATGTAAACCAGGGATATCTTGTCATTGCTCCAAAACAGTTATTAAGCCATGGATAAGGGAAATATTAGGAGATATAAGACTGAAACTAAACATGGAAATAATAGAACAAGTAAAAGAATATAGGGTACTAGGAGTGTGGATGGACGACAAGCTGACCTGGAAAAAACATATACAAATAGTTAAAAACAAAGTTGCCAAAAGCAGTTACATCCTATGGAAGCTTCAACAAATCCTACATACCAAATCACTTAAAACAATCTATTCTTCACCCATAGCATCGCATTTAAATTACTGCTCCAAAATATGGGGAAATATCTACAAAACGTATCTTGAACCATTATTTAAACTACAAAAAAAGCTATAAGAATTTTACTTAAAGCACCACACAACGCAGACACAAACGAATTATTTGAGAAGGCAAAATACCTAAAACTTTTAGCGCTTCATTTAAAAAACTACATCATCTACATCAAATACAAAAACGTTTCACATACAATCAAAATTCCTATGACTTCAGATATAATTTGCTTTATACTATACTTTATAATAATGTGTTTAGACTAGACAGGGTCAAATCAAAAGTTGGGAAACATAGTACTGTGTATAGAGCCATGAACCTCTGGAATAACCTTGACATAGAGACACAACAATCCGTAAATCTGACAAGATTTAGGGAGAAGACACGGAGGATATTCCTACACGCATACAGGTCCCAAGTCAACTCTTCATCGAACAACACAGAGTTGGAGGAACATAAACAACGACTGGAAAAGAAAGCCCGAGGAGATACGGATGAAAAGGACAGTGAGGAGGAGTAACAACAGGAACAATGACTGCAGACGAAAAGAAGAAAAAAAAAAAAAAAACACAAATGAAAATATGAAATTGTGGTATGAAGAAGATAAGAATGTTTGACCTGGAAAGACACGAGCTTTGATGTAAAATTATCTGTGTTCAAACCAGGGTACGGATCTAGATAAGCAAACTGCTTTTTTCCGTCGCCCTTTCCCGCATGCAAAAAGACAAAAAAAAAAAAAAAAAAAAACAATGATGTGATTTTGCTCTGAATGTCAAAGTGAATTTTTGTGATTGCAACCATGTCGGAAATGAACTGAATAAATAAATAAAATAATTTATATGTGAAATATGATTTTAAAAGTGCTCGGATCGAATGTGGTATCAGCGGAATTGTCTGGTCGCCCCAAGTCCAAATATGTGCTTGAATTTCGGGTATAGTCCGAATTGCACCTGCTAGAGCCGAAAATCATTATTTTCGGGCTGAAAAAAAGAGCTAATTTTTTCAAAAATGAGCTCAGTGGACATGTTTTATTCCCCTGAGTTCAAATATGTGCTCAGTTTTTAGCTAGAGTCTGAATTGGGCCTGCTGGGGGCCCTGGAAGGTCCGTGTAATCTACTGCCAGGGGTAACATCCCCCTTGAACACGTATTTTATTTTGAAAACAATGCGGCAGCAGTTACCCCCAATTTCCATCTGAATCTGTTCCAGCACAGCTGCGTAATTACTGCAGCATTCCGAAGGCCTCTGCAGCAAATACTCAGCCCTTCTATTTTTGACGGACGTTGGAGCAACGATGCAGCAATTTGACAAAGATTGCGTTGCAGTTTGAGATTTAACGGAGCAGTTACAGATCCAGTGTAAATACGGTGTTACGGAGCTGTGCTGGAGCAGATTTGGATGCAGTGGAAACTGGCACATTGACTTTAATGCAAACCTATCAGTTGCGTTGCTGTTCTGCAGACGTTTTGGAGCAGTTTTGAATGTGGTGGATATTGGGGGTTGCCCTGTATTTCCACTGGATGTGTATCTGCTCAGAAACTGCTCCGCTGCGTAACTGCAGCACAATCTTCAGTCCGTCAATCCACCCGCCTCTAATTTTGCTGCGTATCTGTTGCAGCAAGGACTCAGAAGATCCCGCTAATTCACGTGTAATGTGATGTGATATGTGATTCAAACAAGGGAAATATTTATATGGGAAATACGATTTTTATCAACGAAAAGATCTGGTTCCCTCGAGTCCAAATATGTGCTATAGTTTTCGGGTAGAGTCCGAATTGTGCCCTTTTTTTTTCTGCATTTGGCACAGTTTCATAAAGAACATCTCTTGTTTTCACAAGGAATACACTGACATTCATAATTCACTGACTAATCACATGGAAAAACTCCAGTCACACAGTTCTGCAATTAGCAATTAAAACTTCAGCATAAAAGGGCAACAGGTGAGCTTTTCTGTTTTGGAGCAACAGAGGTCAACATTAAAACAGAGGCAGAGGAGAGAGAGTAAGAGGAGAAGGAAGAGGAGGACAGGAAGGACAAGCAAAGCAAAGGACAGTAATCTCTGATGAGATCCACGCCACTTTGGTTGACCATGTGATCAACCATGGTCTTACAATGAGGGAGGCTGGGTAAAGGGAACAGCCAAATCTGTCTGCATAACATCAGGTGATAGATAGATGAGGCAGCCTTGAATGGCTGGCTTTGGGATAAGCAATGTGTTTTCAATTCAGGCTAGGTCAATTTCTAATAGCTTTCTGTCTTGTGTCTCTCTGTATTAATCGAATAACGTGGATTATTTAACTCATTGGCTGCCAGCCATTTTCAAAACATATACTGTACCCCATCACTGCCAGCCATTGTAGAGCATTTTTACTGATATTTTCAGATCCACAGAACATTTTTTACTATGATTATGTAAAATCTGAAACCAGATTCTGAAAGAATAGACTCTCCACTTTCATCATTAAAAAAATTATTTCTATCTTGTTTCGTTCTTCTGTAATCAGCAGTTGAATATAGGAAGGTTTCAAAGAAAACACCAATTTTTGACCCGGAAGCTGAGAAATCAGGCTTTTTGTGATTGACACACTCCTAATAGTCCACCTAGATCCACACATGCTCTGCTACGAGTGTGCGCTGCTTTAAATCCACTGTCTTAGACTCGTTTTTCCATTTTCTCCTTCATAAACTTCACCTCCTTCTTTGCCGTATATAGCCATCACTAATCTCTCAACCCAAAGTGCGATGCTGCCATCTACAGGGCAGGAGTTGGTCACTAAACCGCAGTAGAAGTTTGCTATATCATGGGAGAGGTCTGCCACAGTGTTTCCTAGCAACCCCCATGAAAAGACACAATTGACGTACATATTTGTCAATGAAGTGAACGTTGGGATTTGGAATGACATATATGTACGTCAATGGCGGTGAGTGAGTTAACTTGCAAGCCGGTCACTCAAATTCTCCAAGTTGGTTTCAATTTTGCGTAAATGATCCAAAGGCAGCTCCTGCTTGCTTTTGAGCTCATTCAACACATTAGTCTGAGTGTGAAAGCCCTCTCCATTCTTCAGAAATGACTGGCAGCCTTCCCAAAACAGTTGCCAATGTAAAACAGACTTTGCAATAGGTCAGAAAGCTGCCAGCTCCAATCAGCAGCATGCCTGCTACCATAATTCCAATCATGTAGATGTGATGACACACAACTCGCCACTTGTTCCAAGCATCATTTGCATATCCAGCAGCAAACGTCCCGCTTGGACACGTGGGCTCATCACTGCCCATTCTTTTTGTCAAAAAATTTGATTGATTGCATTGAGAGACCAACTGATCAATTCCATAATTCACAGGACCAGGCAAAACAAAAGCAGCAACCACGACAGACATGGGTGGGAAGAGAGGGAGCAAAGAAAAATGTGACAGCCTCTGTTGAGTAGCAGAAAAAGAACTTGCACACACATTGCAAAATATCACAAATTCATGTGAAATTCAGCAGCTATTACAGCAAATGATTTGATCAATTATTGTGGGTAAATGGGCCATGGGCTGCCAGTTGAATGGTCCTGATTTAGATCATCATATAGTTGCCCTATATACTTTAGCAACTTTATTTTATAACCAAAAAAATCGGACCGTAAAAAGTGTTGGGATTGGCAGATACCAAAGCCAGTTTAGACAGTTTATGGTATGGGGATAAGAGTTGAGAGAGTTTGGCTAGCGAGGCTATTAAATCCTCTTTGCTAATGTTGCCAACAGCTGTAACAGCCACCGGCTCACTTGCCTTAGCAACTTTAGCAAAAAGCAAAGCCCAACACAGTCGTTTGAGAAGGTAAAATTGTTAAAAAGGTGGGTTTTAAAGTTAAGGTAGCGGGAGATCTTGTTGCTCTCTATTGTTCTCAACTCATCCAGCTCTCGCTTTCTCTCTTCTTACCACCAAACAATAGCCTACATTTCCCAGAGTGCACCTGTTTATAAAATCAATAACATTTTATGTATCTGTGGCGATCTGGCAGAGCCAAACGTTTTGTTACCATGAGAGAATAGGGATGCAAATATCCATCCTTATTATTTCAAATGAATATGTTTTCATTATTTATTGTGTTTTTTGTTGTTTTTTTGTGTTATTCCCAGGTTCATCTTGTTCTAAAAATAAATTTTGTTATTAGAATTTGGAATTTACTCCCAAGAATACTTAATTATTGTTTGACTATAACTTGTACAACATACCAGTCAATGAAATTTCTATATATTACCAAAAAAATACAATTGTTTTGTGTCTTTACAATAAAGTTTACAATTTTAACATGTGTTTACTTCAGAATTTTGCTCTCTTTTTTACCATTGTGGGCACTTTTATGAAATACTTATTCAAAACAGTAAAACACGTTTGTTTTTTTTGTTTTTATTTAATCACAACCAAACTTTTAGGCATTTTTTTAAAATTGAATTTCCCAACTTGTTGTTTTGTAAGTATTTGTCTATCCAAGTTTGTGTAAAACAAAAGAAAGATCCATAAAAAATATCTTGGTTGTAAAAGTCACTGTATGAGGAAATAGTAGAAACAAACAGCAATTCTTCGTCGACAGCTACAATCTTAGATTTAGGTAAATCAAACCATTATAGTCCGGTAGATGCAGCAATTCTGGACCTACTACGTAGCATCGGATTGCTACGCCCGCTACACGAAAACAAGTCTCTCTCTTCTCCTTTAATGTGCCTATCTCCAGCTGAGAGAATCCAGCGAATCCACCCCATTTTTTTATTGTACTTTCTCACCACAGTGACGTGGGGGGAGCGTGGAGTGGCGGGGGAGATTTTTACACCAGCCAGGGATGACGCTGTAGCTCCACCAATTGTGGTCGCTGCTTTGGGGAGATGGTCAAGCACTGGTTCATGAAGTCGTTGCATTCATGAGACAGACAGTCAAAGGGGGGGTTTGGTCCTTCCATGTATTTCCTAGTTTTAAATGTTTTTTCAGCGTAGAGGTTCCGCAGCAGGGCCCCTATTTGCCACACTGTTGTTGGTTCTGCGTAGTACTGTCTCTGCAAAAGACTCTCTGGTGGTGCAAAGTTAAAAGTGCCAGAAAACCACGTGTATGGCTCATTTTTTATGATATCGCCACAGCCAAAGTCAATGATCTTTACAGAGAGGTTTCCTTGGTCCAGGTAAACAAGGACGTTCTCTGCCTTTATGTCCCGGTGAAAAATCCCACTCTCATGCATTAGCACGGCAGCATCTACAAGTTGTTTGAATATGCTCTTGACCTCGTGCTCCGGGATACGCCCCTCTCTGAGGATATTGAAGTTGTGCATGTCCATTGATTTCAAGGGTCGCTCCATAACTATCAGGATTTCCGTTCTTAGCTGGTAGAGATCCAATAAGCCGATGACACTGTGGTTTGCCACACTGCCATCGTAGAGGAGGCCGGCTGCCTGGGCCATGAGGGCCGCCTCAGTTACCGCCTTGTATTTATAACCTTGGCGTTTCACCAACATGTATCGGACCAAGCCTTTTGGAATATGCTTTATTGCCACGGGTTTTGAGTCGGAACGGCGTATTCCTGCCATGACGGATCCAAAGCCTCCTTCGCCAAGCTTTTTGAATTCACAATATTTTTCTTTAAATTCTTTTTTTGCTTTTTTGATGATGACAGGGCATGTAGGGTATTTCTCATAGCACACCAAGGAACCAACGCTCTGGAGCTCCTTTTTGTGGACTGACCTTTTTCTGGCTTTGAGGATTTTTCTTGTTTTCCTCACCTCACGATTTCTGCTGTCCATGCAGCTCCGTTTGCTTGGCCTTTCATCCTCGAGCTCGTCCTCAGCCCTCCTTTTCCTGCTGTTCATGGTTCCAAACAGCACTTCTTTTGCCTTTCTTTCCTTTTCCTCTGTGATGACCACTGCAAGGTGGCCGGTGAGGTTCAGTGGGATGGATCCTTTGTGGTTCTCCTCAACCATCATGTGATGCACACGTCTGAAACACTTCTTTATTTTGGAATTCATCATTTGCAAAGTTGTACTGTCAAGATGAAAGTCACTCTACCACAGGGTGAGTGTTTAGGAAGAATGCTTTGATGATCGTCATGGAGATGTAGAACCCATTCCTCACATGCATCTGTTTTTATATTTTGATGACAACACTGATGTCCCAAGGCCTTAAAATACAGTTTATTAAATGTTGTACACAATAAATGCAGTTTTTACATTTATAGTCATTATCAAGCCTCATGGTTTTTTAGTTTTTAACTTGAGTTTTTTTTTTTTTTTTTTACACAGGCCTATATACAGAGGGGCAAAAAAGTATTTAGTCAGTCACCAATTGGGCAAGTTCTCCCACTTAAAGATATGAGAGAGGCCTGTAATTTCCATCATAGGTGTACCTCACCTAAGAGAGACAAAATGAGAAAGAAATTCCAGAAAATCACATTGTAGGATTTTTAATGAATTTATTTGCAAATTATGGTGGAAAATAAGTATTTGGTCAATAACAAAAGTTAATCTCAATACTTTGTAATGTACACTTTGTTGGCAATGACAGAGGTCAAATGTTTACTGTAAGTCTTCACAAGGTTTTCACACACTATTGCTGGTACTTTGGCCCATTCCTCCATGCAGATCTCCTCTAGAGCAGTGATGTTTTGGGGCTGTCACTGGGCAACACGGACTTTCAACTCCCTCCAAAGATTTTCCATGGCGTTGAGATCTGGAGACTGGCTAGGCCACTCCAGGACCTTGAAATGCTTCTTACGAAGCCTCTCCTTCGTTGCCCGGGCGGTGTGTTTGGGATCATTGTCGTTCTGAAAGACCCAGCCACGTTTCATCTTCAATGACCTTGCTGATGGAAGGAGGTTTTCATTCAAAATCTCACAATACATGGCCCCATTCATTCTTTCCTTTACACAGATCAGTCGTCCTGGTCCCTTTGCAGAGAAACAGCCCCAAAGCATGATGTTACCACCCCCATGCTTTACAGTAGGTATGGTATTCTTTCTCCTCCAAACATGACAAGTTGAGTTTTTACCAAAAAGTTCTATTTTGGTTTCATTTGACCATATGATATTTGCCCAGTCCTCTGGTGGATCATCCAAATGCTCTATAGCAAAGTTCAGATGGGTCCGGACATGTACTGGCTTAAGCAGGGGGACACGTCTGGCACTGCAGGATTTCAGTCCCTGGCGGCGTAGTGTGTCACTGATGGTAGCCTTTGTTACTTTGGACCCAGCTTTCTGTAGGTCATTCACTAGGTCCCCCGTGTGTTTCTGGGATTTTTGCTCACCGTTCTTGGGATCATTTTGACCCCACAAGGGGAGATCTTGCGTGGAGCCCCAGAATGAGGGAGATTATCAGTGGTCTTGTATGTCTTCCATTTTCTAATAATTGCTCCCACAGTTGATTTCTTCACACCAAGCTGTTTACCTATTGCAGATTCAGTCTTCCCAGCCTGGTGCAGGTCTACAATTTTGTTTCTGGTGTCCTTTGACAGCTCTTTGGTCTTGGCCATAGTGGAGTTTGGAGTGTGACTGTTTGAGGTTGTGGACAGGTGTCTTTTATACTGATAACAAGTTCAAACAGGTGTCATTAATACAGGTAACAAGTGGAGGGCAGAGGAGCCTTTTAAAGAAGAAGTTACAGGTTTGTGAGAGCCAGAAATCTTGCTTGTTTGTAGGTGACCAAATAGTTATTTTACCGAGGGATTTACCAATGAATTCATTATAAATCGTACAATGTGATTTTCTAGATTTTTTTTCTCATTTTGTCTCTCATAGTTGAAGTATACTTATGATGCAAATTACAGGCCTCTCTCATCTTTTTAAGTACTTGCACAATTGGTGGCTGACTAAATATTTTTTTGCCCCACTGTACATGAACACAAAACAACAAAAGTATGGACTCAACTCATATTGAACTTACAGGCCACTGATCAGTATATCAGTCAGTCTTCATAATAGAGGTAAAGGTCACATTATACAACAGTTAATTCTGACCAAGTAATTTGATCGATAAGAGACGTTCCATGGGTGCTGATATAGAGTAAAAACAGCACTGGGACTTTTTACAGACAAAATCAATCCACTGTACAGGCGTTCTAATAACGTTAGTCAACTTTCAGTTCGGAAATGTTTATGTGTTGCCTGGCAACAGCCTTGTCTCCCTTCCAGTTGTGGACCTATTTGTTTTGGTGGAGCAAAATAAATGATTAAATAAACAATTCATAATCTATTGCTGCTTAATACTGTCGACTAATAAAATGCACTTTTAGAACTTTTGTATAAAAGCAATATCACACAAGAGGGAGTGATGCTGTGCTATTTGACAGCTTCTTACATTGGTCACTGTTCATTCTCATAAAAATAAGTCAATAAAGCTCAATGAAGTCGAGTAAAACTGATGGAAATGGCATGAGAGGAAGAGTCAGAGGATAGACAGAGATAGACAGAAAGAAGAGCATGAGACCAGAAGCAGCGTGCATGAATGTGGGCGTAAAATTGCATTTGGTATACAGAAATGCACGGATATTCTCATATCTGGGAAAAAAAGACACAGTGAAACAGAAAAAGCAAGAATGTTGCTTTTTAAAATTATTATTCTTATTTTGTGATGTTTGACAGCCTGTAATAAAAAGTCAATGAAAACAAAACAGGAACGTATAGTAACGTTCCACAGAACATTGGATGAACGATTGAACCATGACAACCTTCTTGCTTGTTAGTCGTTTTATTTCCACACTGTACTGCGGTTCCTGTCGGCCGTAACCACGCCAAAAAACAAGGGCATTTCCTCCCCTCTGACCCGCCCCCTATTTCACTCACAGCCACTCACATCTCAGCTCTGCCCAAAGATGCATTCAAAGAACACACAATAAATGGAACTATCATGACATTAACATTAGAACAATAACACTACAACTATAACACACTGCATGGATGTTACAGTATAAACTGACGTAGAAGTGACACAAAAATGGATAAACGCTGAAACAGAACAGGGAAAATTTTGAAGCTGAAAATCAGAGTCTCTACATAAGTGAGTGATAATCTGCATACTGTATGTATCATGTCAGTGAGGTATGAAGGTTCCTGTGAGTGTAGTGGATAGTGCATTAAGGCTGCACAGTTAATAGAATTTTAATCGTCATTACAATTTTGGCCTCCACGATCGTCGGCAATTTTTACATTTAAAATGCGGCTCTGCTCCATATCAAAACAGGCACTTCATTAAGCTACCTTAATAACAAGCGAGCAACACTTCAGTGGCTCGGCAGCTTCGGGTCACTTTAAACTAGACTGATGAGGGGGAGTTATGTCAAAAGAAGAAAGTGCAGAGCTGAGTTTTTTTGTTTTTATTCAGAAAAAGCAACATGCTGACAAGCTCTGGGCTCAGCCCGGTCTGTTAACCATAAGTCCCGCCTCTCTCGGCTTCAGCTGTGGGCTGGGATGAAGCCAGGTGGAAATAAAACATGGATCCGTCACTCGTTATTTTTCCTCCGACACTCTCACATAGGATGGATATCAAACCAGACCCGAGCCCAACAGAATCAAATGGGTCGGGCCGGGTTTGGACTAGGGCTGCACGATTATGGCCTAAATGATAATCACGATTATTTTTTATCAATATTGTAATCACAATTATAATCACGGTTACTTATCAGATTAGGGAAAAATTGTGTTTAGAATGCACTACTTTTAAACAAACTACCATATGTGTACAGTTTTCAGTGCAAAATTGAGCTTTAAAATGCAATTAGAATTATAAAATCATTTTTAAAAACTAACCCAAAAATATAAAATGTACCAAAGGCTAACGGAATAAATACATATTACAGAGAAAAATATAGCCGACGATCAGGTGAATTTAATCATGGCAACCAAAATCGTGATCACGATTAAAATGTGATTAATTGTGCATTTAGGTCACATTAGCTGCGCCGCTTGTTGTTCCGTGTGTCGGCACATACTCACCCTGTGTGACTTTCAGCAACAAGTTGACGTGATAATACTCCATTGACTTAACGTGGAAGTCAGCGGCAGTCGAGAAAACTGGACAGTTTAAGGTTTGTTTGAGGTGGGGAGGGTGCTCGTATTGCACATGTTGACACTCCCCCATGAAGCTTGGTATATGCTTCTGTGCCAGAACCTACACCATCAACGTGACGCAGAGGTTGACAAGTTGTAGTTCTGCGTCGAGGGAACGCATCGCTATGCGATTGGCCGCTGTGGGGTTGTGGCTATGTGTTGTTACAAATGAGCCCTTGTTTATCTTACGGTCACAGAAAACAAATGTTTTATGTTTTTTAAGCATCTTAAAATGTAATTTATTTCTGGATTTATCACTGTGCACTTTATTTTTCAATATAAACATATGCAACACGTAAAACAAAGTATAAAAGTGTATCGACCGCACTGTCAAACGCTCCGGTCAACATTCACGCCAAGGGTGAGGGGGCCCCGACCCCACCGTAGAACAACGTACTGTGATTGTATCTGAGCATGCGCACTACTAGAAAATTAATTTTTGCTAATTCCGCTCTGCTTTTTGCTAATTTTGCTGTACTGAAATTGTTCATTAAATTTCAAAGTAAATGTTTAAAGTTAATTTCTGGCAAAAAATGCACTTCACTGTGAAATAACTTGCTGAAATATTTAAAATACATTATTACACTTCTTAATACACAATATTAATGTGAATTACAACTAAGATATTATTTTAATCTCAGTATGACAGTTTGCGCATGGCAATCGCAGCACGGGTACAATTGCAGCACAGTTACAAACTCAATACGTGACACCGGGAAGTGGAGAGTTGGGAGCAGGACAGCGATGTAAAACTAGCTTTTTATGTTATTCCCAGGTTCATCTTGTTCTAAAAATACATTTTGTTATTAGAATTTGGAATTTACTCCCAAGAATACTTAATTATTGTTTGACTATAACTTGTACAACATACCAGTCAATGCAATTTCTATATATTACCAAAAAAATACAATTGTTTTGTGTCTTTACAATAAAGTTTACAATTTTAACATGTGTTTACTTCAGAATTTTGCTCTCTTTTTTTACCAGTGTGGGCACTTTTATGGAATACTTATTCAAAACAGTAAAACACGTTTGTTTTTTTTGTTTTTATTTAATCACAACCAAACTTTTAGGCATTTTTTTAAAATTGAATTTCCCATCTTGTTGTTTTGTAAGTATTTGTCTATCCAAGTTTGTGTAAAACAAAAGAAAGATCCATAAAAAATATCTTGGTTGTAAAAGTCACTGTATGAGGAAATAGTTGAAACAAACAGCAATTCTTCGTCGACAGCTACAATCTTAGATTTAGGTAAATCAAACCATTATAGTCCGGTAGATGCAGCAATTCTGGACCTACTACGTAGCATCGGATTGCTACGCCCACTACACGAAAACAAGTCTCTCTCTTCTCCTTTAATGTGCCTATCTCCAGCTGAGAGAATCCAGCGAATCCACCCCATTTTTATTGTACTTTCTCACCACAGTGACGTGGGGGGAGCGTGGAGTGGCGGGGGAGATTTTTACACCAGCCAGGGATGACGCTGTAGCTCCACCAATTGTGGTCGCTGCTTTGGGGAGATGGTCAAGCACTGGTTCATGAAGTCGTTGCATTCATGAGACAGACAGTCAAAGGGGGGGTTTGGTCCTTCCATGTATTTCCTAGTTTTAAATGTTTTTTCAGCGTAGAGGTTCCGCAGCAGGGCCCCTATTTGCCACACTGTTGTTGGTTCTGCGTAGTACTGTCTCTGCAAAAGACTCTCTGGTGGTGCAAAGTTAACAGTGCCAGAAAACCACGTGTATGGCTCATTTTTTATGATATCGCCACAGCCAAAGTCAATGATCTTTACAGAGAGGTTTCCTTGGTCCAGGTAAACGAGGACGTTCTCTGCCTTTATGTCCCGGTGAAAAATCCCATTCTCATGCATTAGCACTGCAGCATCTACAAGTTGTTTAAATATGCTCTTGACCTCGTGCTCCGGGATACGCCCCTCTCTGAGGATATTGAAGTTGCGCATGTCCATTGATTTCAAGGGTCGCTCCATAACTATCAGGATTTCCGTTCTTAGCTGGTAGAGATCCAATAAGCCGATGACACTGTGGTTTGCCACACTACCATCGTAGAGGAGGCCGGCTGCCTGGGCCATGAGGGCCGCCTCAGTTACCGCCTTGTATTTATAACCTTGGCGTTTCACCAACATGTATCGGACCAAGCCTTTTGGAATATGCTTTATTGCCACAGGTTTTGAGTCGGAACGACGTATTCCTGCCATGACGGATCCAAAGCCTCCTTCGCCAAGCTTTTTGAATTCACAATATTTTTCTTTAAATTCTTTTTTTGCTTTTTTGATGATGACAGGGCATGTAGGGTATTTCTCATAGCACACCAAGGAACCAACGCTCTGGAGCTCCTTTTTGTGGACTGACCTTTTTCTGGCTTTGAGGATTTTTCTTGTTTTCCTCACCTCACGATTTCTGCTGTCCATGCAGCTCCGTTTGCTTGGCCTTTCATCCTCGAGCTCGTCCTCAGCCCTCCTTTTCCTGCTGTTCATGGTTCCAAACAGCACTTCTTTTGCCTTTCTTTCCTTTTCCTCTGTGATGACCACTGCAAGGTGGCCGGTGAGGTTCAGTGGGATGGATCCTTTGTGGTTCTCCTCAACCATCATGTGATGCACACGTCTGAAACACTTCTTCATTTTGGAATTCATAATTTGCAAAGTTGTACTGTCAAGATGAAAGTCACTCTACCACAGGGTGAGTGTTTAGGAAGAATGCTTTGATGATCGTCATGGAGATGTAGAACCCATTCCTCACGTGCATCTGTTCTTATATTTTGATGACAACATTGATGTCCCAAGGCCTCAAAATACATTTTATTAAATGTTGTACACAATAAATGCAGTTTTTACATTTATAGTCATTATCAAGCCTCATGGTTTTTTAGTTTTTAACTTGAGTTTTTTTTTTTTTTTTTACACAGGCAACAGCCTTGTCTCCCTTCCAGTTGTGGACCTATTTGTTTTGGTGGAGCAAAATAAATGATTAAATAAACAATTCATAATCTATTGCTGCTTAATGTCGACTAATAAAATGCACTTTTAGAACTTTTGTATAAAAGCAATATCACACAAGAGGGAGTGATGCTGTGCTATTTGACAGCTTCTTACATTGGTCACTGTTCATTCTCATAAAAATAAGTCAATAAAGCTCAATGAAGTCGAGTAAAACTGATGGAAATGGCATGAGAGGAAGAGTCAGAGGATAGACAGAGATAGACAGAAAGAAGAGCATGAGACCAGAAGCAGCGTGCATGAATGTGGGCGTAAAATTGCATTTGGTATACAGAAATGCACGGATATTCTCATATCTGGGAAAAAAAGACACAGTGAAACAGAAAAAGCAAGAATGTTGCTTTTTAAAATTATTATTCTTATTTTGTGATGTTTGACAGCCTGTAATAAAAAGTCAATGAAAACAAAACAGGAACGTATAGTAACGTTCCACAGAACATTGGATGAACGATTGAACCATGACAACCTTCTTGCTTGTTAGTCGTTTTATTTCCACACTGTACTGCGGTTCCTGTCGGCCGTAACCACGCCAAAAAACAAGGGCATTTCCTCCCCTCTGACCCGCCCCCTATTTCACTCACAGCCACTCACATCTCAGCTCTGCCCAAAGATGCATTCAAAGAACACACAATAATTGGAACTATCATGACATTAACATTAGAACAATAACACTACAACTATAACACACTGCATGGATGTTACAGTATAAACTGACGTAGAAGTGACACAAAAATGGATAAACGCTGAAACAGAACAGGGAAAATTTTGAAGCTGAAAATCAGAGTCTCTACATAAGTGAGTGATAATCTGCATACTGTATGTATCATGTCAGTGAGGTATGAAGGTTCCTGTGAGTGTAGTGGATAGTGCATTAAGGCTGCACAGTTAATAGAATTTTAATCGTC
This sequence comes from Gouania willdenowi, assembly GCF_900634775.1. Lineage (NCBI taxonomy): Eukaryota > Metazoa > Chordata > Actinopteri > Blenniiformes > Gobiesocidae > Gouania > Gouania willdenowi. The sequence continues at coordinate 8,390,348 of NC_041044.1, forward strand.
ATTACAATTTTGGCCTCCACGATCGTCGGCAATTTTTACATTTAAAATGCGGCTCTGCTCCATATCAAAACAGGCCCTTCATTAAGCTACCTTAATAACAAGCGAGCAACACTTCAGTGGCTCGGCAGCTTCGGGTCACTTTAAACTAGACTGATGAGGGGGAGTTATGTCAAAAGAAGAAAGTGCAGAGCTGAGTTTTTTTTGTTTTTATTCAGAAAAAGCAACATGCTGACAAGCTCTGGGCTCAGCCCGGTCTGTTAACCATAAGTCCCGCCTCTCTCGGCTTCAGCTGTGGGCTGGGATGAAGCCAGGTGGAAATAAAACATGGATCCGTCACTCGTTATTTTTCCTCCGACACTCTCACATAGGATGGATATCAAACCAGACCCGAGCCCAACAGAATCAAATGGGTCGGGCCGGGTTTGGACTAGGGCTGCACGATTATGGCCTAAATGATAATCACGATTATTTTTTATCAATATTGTAATCACAATTATAATCACGGTTACTTATCAGATTAGGGAAAAATTGTGTTTAGAATGCACTACTTTTAAACAAACTACCATATGTGTACAGTTTTCAGTGCAAAATTGAGCTTTAAAATGCAATTAGAATTATAAAATCATTTTTAAAAACTAACCCAAAAATATAAAATGTACCAAAGGCTAACGGAATAAATACATATTACAGAGAAAAATATAGCCGACGATCAGGTGAATTTAATCATGGCAACCAAAATCGTGATCACGATTAAAATGTGATTAATTGTGCATTTAGGTCACATTAGCTGCGCCGCTTGTTGTTCCGTGTGTCGGCACATACTCACCCTGTGTGACTTTCAGCAACAAGTTGACGTGATAATACTCCATTGACTTAACGTGGAAGTCAGCGGCAGTCGAGAAAACTGGACAGTTTAAGGTTTGTTTGAGGTGGGGAGGGTGCTCGTATTGCACATGTTGACACTCCCCCATGAAGCTTGGTATATGCTTCTGTGCCAGAACCTACACCATCAACGTGACGCAGAGGTTGACCAGTTGTAGTTCTGCGTCGAGGGAACGCATCGCTATGCGATTGGCCGCTGTGGGGTTGTGGCTATGTGTTGTTACAAATGAGCCCTTGTTTATCTTACGGTCACAGAAAACAAATGTTTTATGTTTTTTAAGCATCTTAAAATGTAATTTATTTCTGGATTTATTACTGTGCACTTTATTTTTCAATATAAACATATGCAACACGTAAAAAGTGTATCGACCGCACTGTCAAACGCTCCGGTCAACATTCACGCCAAGGGTGAGGGGGCCCCGACCCCACCGTAGAGCAACGTACTGTGATTGTATCTGAGCATGCGCACTACTAGAAAATTAATTTTTGCTAATTCCGCTCTGCTTTTTGCTAATTTTGCTGTACTGAGATTGTTCATTAAATTTCAAAGTAAATGTTTAAAGTTAATTTCTGGCATAAAATGCACTTCACTGTGAAATAACTTGCTGAAATATTTAAAATACATTATTACACTTCTTAATACACAATATTAATGTGAATTACAACTAAGATATCATTTTAATCTCAGTATGACAGTTTGCGCATGGCAATCGCAGCACGGGTACAATCGCAGCACTGTTACAAACTCAGTACGTGACACCGGGAAGCGGAGAGTTGTAAAACTAGCTTTAAACATAACGTCATGTCTGCTCCTCTGGCAGCCTCCACATCATGTCAGTCATTGTTTACTGTTAATGAAACACACAAACACACTGTAGGTACAGGGACGAGGCAGAGTAGTGATAATAACAGTAAACACACACATTTTGTCTGTGATTGACTCTGTTTGGTAGTGTTTACGTGCTACAGCCATGAAAGTAAATAATAAAACTGACACTTTTAGTCCGTCTCGGTTCTCTCTTTGACTCAATCCACTGTAGAAACAACTCTCGTATCGCTACGCAAAAAGCTGAAACACGGGGGTGTGACTGGAAAGGTCAGTGACCGGGGCTGAGGTTAGGAGCTGACCAATCACAGCCCTTATGTTCCACGTCGCCTTGACATGTAGTCAGGGGTTTTGGGAGGAGCATGTCAGGTTATGGGGAGGGGTTCTATGCCTACGTACGGCGTCAATTTTACGCAGATCCCTACATCAGGTGTGAGTGGATTTATAAGTACCTAATTAGTTCGTATTAATTAGTTAGTATTAATTGGTTAAGTTTTTGTTATTGGTTAACTGGTTAACCATGAGCATCTCTAGTCTATGTGTGCAGCAAAGTGTGTGTGTGTGTGTGTGTGTGTGTGAGTGAGGAAGAGACACATACTGAGTTTGAGCAGCAGCTTCTTGCCCAGTGTGTCCTCTGAGCCACTCGGCGACAGATTACTGATGAAGGGGGACGTGTCCGTTTCCGTGGGAACCGAGGCTAGGTCTGAAAGACATGAGCCAGAAAAAGGGAGAGGCTGCCATGAACCCCGCTGTGATGAAGGACATTTATCTGAACACATTATAAAAAGCAGTGGGACACCAAACTTTGTGTTGATTGGCTGTTTGAAAAAAGCTCAACAAGGGCTGAAAGAAAATCACTTTTTTAAAGTCGACATTAAAGTTAACAGCGCAGACATAAATGTTGTAATTTATGATTGATTTTATTGCACCGGTGTCTGAAAAAAAAAAAAAATGGATAACTCATGATATTTCAGAGGCCAAATATGGGTAAGTTTGATCTCAAATGGGCCGCAGAGATGGAGAATTGAACTATTTTAACTTTAGTGCTACTTTGCATTTCCTTGAATAAATGATATAAAAGTATGTAGTATATAAGGCATCGACAACATCCAGCAAAAGGTGACAGGTAGTGACAATATTTATTAAATTTGAGGATTGAGCAGGATTTTGGAAGGATTAGGTTTTTTTTCTTCACAATTTGAGGGTAAAAATTACTTCCATTGTGTTAAAGATGCATAGGAAAACTCGAGTTTCATTGAATTTGTGACAAATTTAAAGAAACTCCACTTGAATAATTGTAGAGTTCCAAAGTGTATTATTTTGCATTGATGCCACTATTTATGTTTACTCCAAATTTCTGCTTAATTTCAATAAATAATTCCTATGAAAAGTTTTCTCTTGTCTGCACATGCTGTCAAAGGTCAACACTACAAGAAGTACAATCACTATGAGACAGCAATGCATGTTTTGTTATCGCAATAAAAAAAATTGATTTATTTTATTGCTTAATTGTGACCATCACCAGCCCTCCCTAAGGAAGGGTAAGAAATATTTTATTAGAGGGAGGATATAAAAAGGGAGAGCAGTGTTACACCTAAGTGGAGAGGGAGGAGGAGGAGGAGGGGAAAGGGAGCAGGAAGGAGAGACTCAAGGTCGGAAATAGAAAGGGTGGGGGAGAATAGATTGTTTTACAGTGAGGGTGAGATGTGAAGTTGTAGAATATATTGTGCTTATTATGTTGTGTAATCAAGCCAGTATAGTGACAAGTGTGAAGCTTAGCTATAATGGTGGTGGCTGTGAACAGGGGGAATGAGTGAGTGGTAGTATCTAAAGCAGGTATTTGGGATTAACGTGTCTAAAGTTAAGCCCAGTATGAGTTTTATCCCACATCCCAAGGCATGCCAGTGCATCCTATACCAGTATATGTGCAAAAAACCGCTACCACAAACCCAGGAACTGCCCCAGGCCCGCAGATGCAGCCAGGCCAGCAGAAAGAGTGGGGTTCAGGGAGCCCCAGGCCACCCCCCCATGGCCAAGCAACCTCCCAGACGCCCCCAAGATCCCAGGCTGAGAGGCAGCCACCGCCCCCCACACACACATCCGAGGAAGCCCCAAGCAGCCGAGCACCCAGCGCATCCCGCCACCGACCCCAACCCCCAACCCCAATGCCCCCCGCTAGCATCCCGCCCCCCCCACCCACCCACACCCAAGTACCCAACCCCCGAGGGGAGGGCCCAGAGAGCAGCAGCGGAGCCAAGGCCCACGCCCAGCAGACAACCAGAGCCGCGCCGAACGGGCAGCCAGCGGGACCTCGCAGGCGGGCCCAGAGCCAGCAGGAATCAGACCCCAGGCCAGAAGGACCCGGAACGGAAGCAGCACCAAGAGGAGCGCCCCCAGGGACAGCGACCATGCCCATAGTCGCCGAGGGCACCAAGGGGATGCTGCAAGTTGCCCCACCGGCCCCCAGACACACCGACCAGGCACCCCAGAGTGCGCCAGATCGCCTTTCCTTGATGCCGCCCGCGCGATGAGCCGTAGAAAGCCCCCCCCCCCACCAAAGGTTCCAGCCACACCGCAGAGCCCGGCTTGCAGGGCACTGCCTGGGCCGGAGCCAACCGGCGCCGCACCCACAGGCATGGTAGGGCACGGCCCGCACCACCCGCCCCAGAAGACCCTAGCCAAGACCGGCCCGGCCAGCCGGCCAGGCCCGCCGGACCCCAAGAGCACTACCGCAGGACAGGGAAACCCCAAGGGCGAGCCCCCGGGCCAAATCCCCGTGGGGCGCGCCCCCCCACTCCAGCCCACAAACAGGCCACAACACAGCAGGCCGTACAGCCCCAGGCGGTGCAGGAACAGCAGTCCAGGCCCCCCCCCACCGGACAGCGCAAGCCACGGGGCAATGCCCCCCCCCGTGCAAGGGCGATTTTCAAAATCTAGAATGATTTTGAATGTTGCCTCCCCGATGGCTCCGCCTTTACCCCCTCCCCTCTGTGCTACGTCTCACTCACATGCTCGCGCTCAGCTGCTGCAAAAGAGGACCTCAGCTCATCGCTTGTATTGTTTTGAAACTTTGTTGTCTCATATCTCATTCAGCAGTAAGTAGACGATAAACTTTAGCGGTGACGTGCTTTCAGTGTGAGTTTGTGCATGTGAGGGATTGAGAACGACAGGGGGACGTGATTGGTTAAAAGAACGGTTAGTTTTTTTCCGTTGGTCGAAGTTATTACTGATTTACAGCTGCTACAGTTGACAGATTTTCTTCATTCCTTTTTCAGAGCACATAAGATCTTAATTTCTCTCAGGACATAAAGACAATTTCAACCAAATATTTACAAAGTGTATCTGTAGAAAATCGCCTACCCTACCTTTAACACAGAAATGTGTGCTGAAATACAGAAACCATTCCAAAAACTAATTCATTCATGAAAGTTGGGTGAAAATACTTTGTAAAGGATTAGTAATAAAGAAAATACATTTGATAGTAATTTATTTGACTTTGTAAACAAGATTTTGGGAAAAGTTTGTGATGTCTGGTGGTTTAATCAGTGCAATGTGAATTATTATTCATACAAATGCACGTAGGTAAACATGATGAACAGACAAACCTGTGTGAGTGTCGTTCTCAGATCGGTCCTCTCTGATGTAGGGGATCTCATCCATCCTGAGAAACACAGAGTCACTGGGACTCTTCTGGCCATCAGACTTACTGCCTGCAGGAGGAACACACACACACACACACACACACACACACACACACAAGGAAAAAAAATCAGACTCACAACCGAGCGATTGTTTGGATCACATCAGCTGTAGCCTTTACTTCCCTGCTCTTAAAGGGGCGGTATTAAAAATCAATTTATAATGGTTTTGCTATAGTGATGTATATCCAGTTAGCCTCATTTCGAGGGCCAAAGTTGAAAAAGTTCTGTTTCCTCTCTCCCTTGTTATTACACATTTTGTAAACAGTCAGCACCAACAGGGTGAGTTAGATTTTCCCCGCAAGCTGAAACTCCTCCTCCTGACAATCCTGGCTCCTCCTACCCTATATAAGAATGTGAGCTACTCTCTCTCAAACTATCTCACAGGTAAAACAAACACTGCAGTTTAATATAGAATATATATTGTAATTTATTGTCATATATGTAAAGCTACATACACGAAAGGTGTTCTCTGCATTTAACTAGAGGTCGACCGATATGGGATTTTCAAAGGCCGATGCCGATACCAATTAAAAAAAAAAAAAAAATCAGCCAATAGATTATATCTAAAGCCGATTTTGGAAGTCGATATACTTTTTTTTTAATGCACATTGATTATGAAAGACAATTGAAACACTCATATGATATAAATGTATATATTAGAAATTAAGTTAAATACACCAATAGAACTCTTAACATTTATTGAACTTTAAATATACCTGTACACAACCAAGTAAAACAAAAAGTACAGGACGGGTAAGTAGCAGTAAAGCATGACAACAATATACCATGTGCAAGTAGTGGGTTTAAACTAAATACCTGTTTTAGGTATAAACACTCACTCTGTTCACAGCCACCACCATTATACCGAAGCTTCACACTTGTCACCATATGCACAACTACAACATCACATTTCACTCTCACTTTAAAATAATCAACTCTTCTCCAGAATATTGCTTTGGTGATCACTGAGAGCAAGAGCGAGGCATGAAGTCTGCGTCTACAGACACGCCTACTCATGAATATGCATGAGTAGGCCCCAACACAGCCTGTTTTTAGAACTGCTCAGAAAGTGACTTTTCAGAAAGCTAAAACTCTGGAAAACAGGCAAGTTTGGGAAAATAAACCTCAAGTACTATGTTTTTGGGGTTCTTAGAACAAATAGAGATGGGTGAAAAATAGCATGATACAGGACCTTTAACCTGTAATTACTATCCAGACTGAAGAAGTGAATGTGTGTGTTTTAACTGTGTGTGAGGGACTGATGACCAGTCCTGTTTGTATCTCAACTTACACACTAATCCAGTGCTTCCCGACCTTTCCTTGTGGTGACCCCAGAGACTTATTTTCAATAAAATTATGAGCTTGTTTGTTGTATTGTGTTACAAATACAGAGTAGCCACGATTAGTGCACTAAGTGACAATATGCACCAGCTTAGATAAACTGTTTCAGCTTGTGTGTGGTGTTTTAATTAGAAAAAGAATAAAAAACATTTAAGCTCTTTGAGCTTTCTGCCTCTTACATGCACCGTATATCTATTTCTGTGATATTATGTATTATTTTTTAAAAGTGCAAAAAAGATAAATAAATAAATGTAATCAAAAACATTTATTTTATTTTACTATTACTGACCCCAAGGTTGAAAAACCCTGCACTAATCAAACTGAAATATACTGGGGGCCAATTCCAGCCCTTTAGAGACCGCAGGAGAAAGTGACAGATAAAACATGAAGAATCAATGTATAAATTACAAACTACTGGTAATTCAGTTGTAGATTTTGCAGTCCCTGAAAATACACAAATTCAATGAAACTTTACAATATTTGCCAGCGCTCACAGTTGTCCCATGTTTATATCACACTATGGAAATCATTTTTAAAAGCAAATTGTTGAAATAACTCATTATTTCCTAAAAATCCTACAATTATCCTTAAATTATTCCATAACATTTCCCCAAATTAAATACAAATGTATCACAAAATCAAGTAACTCTATGTGAAGATCCTGCAGGGACTGATATCTGCAACTTATTGCTTGGATATTATTGTGCTTTACATACTTTACATATCATTTAAACGTGGAAGTGTAAAGTAGGACATATTGTTGAAATTTCTTGCTTTCCTGCTTATAATCTGTGACCAACTTGTGATCAAACTGGTCTGTATTTAGCCCCTGAACTAAAATGAGTTTGAAACCCCTGGGATAAGGGGTAAAGATGATTAATGGATGGAACATATTGTCTTAATAGACAGCAGTCTAAACCATTGAGAATTCTTCTATTTCTTGATTCCTAAAGTATCTGAATATTCAAACAGCATGCTCTTTAAAACAGAGGCAACACAGTGTAAGTTCATGACTGGTGAGGCACTGACTCCTCTGAAGTCAAATGCACACATTTATGAACCTCATAGAAGCTTAAATGCATTAAAAAAAATGAATTCCATTTATGCCTTTTCTTTGTACTTTTACTTTTATTAATTGTTATTCTGCATTTGCAAGAAGAAGTTCTTGCACTGAAATGGCACGAGTTTGAATGTCATTTACAAAAATAAATCTGATTCTGATTATATTTAAATTTTGGCCTAAAGTGAAATATTCAGTTGTTTTGAAAGGTTTTGATTATTTTTAAATTCATTCTATATGTTTTAAAAAAAACTATAGCCTCATCCCCATCAGTGTGCAGCTACTTACGGACGATGCGGTTCCTCTCGTTGAGCAGTGACGTGCTGTGAGGGACGCTGGACTGCTGTCCTCTGGACCGGGCCGAGCCGGGCCGACCGTAATCCCGGGGCGGAGGCATGAGGGTGGAGGTGTGTCCTGGAGGCATCAGCGTGGGTGTGTGCTCAGTGGCTGGAGGCTCTGGGGTGGGGCTGTTGGCGTCTGACAGACGAGTGTCAGCATCAGGAGTCTGAGGAGAGCTGTCCATCCTAGTGGCTGTGACTGCGTTCTGATAGTGGCTCCTTGTGATCTGACACAAACGGACAGAGCATTCTGGGTATTATACGGATTATTGATTAATCATGTGGAGCTAGATTTTTGTTCCTTTGCTGTCAGCTCTTCCTGTCACTGTGAAGCAGAATGCAGCAAACATTGATTATTCCCCCACTAACAGAGATTATGAGCTGGGTTTAGAACATACTGTAACTCACCAACACATACAAGTAGCCTGCAAAGAAGCGTGTACAGAGGTCGGTAATAAGACGTGAACTTGATTTGACAATTAGTAACCTTCTGGACGATAGAAGCCAGATGTCCTCTTATCGAGTTAACCTCCGGGATTTGATCTGTGTGTGCTGTATTACAACCATGGTAACTTAGGCTGAGAGGCTAACCTGGTTGGGACCAGTGCTAGGATAAGATATGGGCAGAGCTTATTTTGGAGCAGGATCCGGCACCTCCCAGAATTTTTGAGCGGCACTTATTTGATTTGGATCTAGCGCCTGATTTTTTAAAAATATTTAAAAATGGCACAAAAAGAGCTTTTTCAAGCCAATAAGTGAAGCTAAGTCCGAGGTATATATTGTTTCTGAAAAATGATGAGGAGAAATATCCAGGGGACATGAGGAGGACTTAGGGACACAGAGAAGAGACTACTACTCTAGACTTATGAAAGACAAGGCAAGCCTGTGCAATATGTAAAAAAGTTGCAAGGACACAAAGTTCTCCATGGCTGTTTTTGACTGCTTTGACAAATAAAAGGTAAGCACGCATTTTATTTTCATTTTCTGCCGCTGGTTTATTAGGGGAGTTATGGTGTAAAAGTTTGTAAATATGTTGTATTTGTGGCTTTTCATGTTGTGAAAGTTAAGTGACCTTTGTGGCTAAATTAGCGGTGACGTTGCGCTGTCCTTGGTGCTGAAACATGGCAGATTTGACAGCTGTCACTTAGAGTGAGAGACGGATGTGCTCCATAACAAGCGATTGTCTGTGCTTCTTTCGAGCTGAATCATCAGTCTTTTATTAAACATTTAGGTTAATTGGTTGTTTGTGTTCACATGATATTATTGGCCCATTCAGTTAGCAAAAGGCACTTTAAAAAAATGTATTCTATGACATTCTTGTCTCTCTCTTACTGCCTGAACAACACGCGGCGTTTGTTTTGGAACCTCGTGATTTACAAATGAAGCACTGGATATGGGCCAGTATAAAAGCATCGCCTCCTGACCAGTGAAAAACAACCTGCCCAAGAATGGGTACGATATTCATTGTACAAGTTGCTGCGTGGATCAGATCTGACAGCTGACAGTAGAGAGAGAAAATGGATGATTGCAATCCTTTCATTTATCCAATGACATCCTACGATTTTTAACGGATGGACTGACCTACATACGTCAGCTCATAAAGCCTGCCTGTGTTGGTCGCTCTCTGACCAATAAATTAATTTATTTATTCATATACACTGTTGGTGTTGTGATGCAACAACACTGTAAGATAATCCAGGTGAATAGAAAATTGTCTGTGCTGTGGTAAAGTGATCAGCGTTCGTTTATTCTCTGATAAATTATAATTGTATAATATCATAAATTTAAACATTAACATTCATCAATTCCCTGCCTGCATTCCTTCCTTCCTGCTTTTTCTGCAACATCAGTGTTGTTTTTGGTCTGAATTATGGATTTGATTCTTCATATCTTTTAAGAATTATTCCTCATGGCAAAGTAAATTGCAATTCCAATTGTGATTGGTCTGACACTGCAAGAGCTCCCCCTGCTAACTGGCTCTAGCATAGGTCATAAACCCGCCTCCTCAATGATAACAGATAGGATGTGGGTCAAACTAAAAAGTTAAAATACCCATCATATCATTTTTTTCCAAACCTAAACTCTGCTGTTATCATTAGTTATTATAACCCTACATTATTACCTTGATGATCTGAAGGTGTGTGAGCTGTCTGACAGAGTAATCTGGCAGGTAGCTGTTTCCTCCTCCATTCAGCTGGTTCATGCTTCCCCCATACAGCATCGACTCAGAACGCTCCAGCCCACTGCTGCGAGACGGAGACCTGTGAACTACAAGAAGAACAAGGTCACACAAACGGTCACCTGATTTCTCTTTTACTAGTCGATGCTGTCATTGGTTTACTGTGCATTGATAAATGCTCATTTTAAAAGTTTGAATGGCAAATATTAAGCTTTGTATTGAAGTAATTCCTAAGGGATTGATCTCTCTATCGATTTATCACACATAGGGTTAGGCACCGAGAACCGGTTCCTATTTGGAACCGGTTCCTAACGTCCAGTTCTAGAACCGTTACGAAGATGTTTGCATTTTTATTCTTTTTTCGATTCCTAAATGCCCGCACTAGTTTGTTTCCGCGGCTTGCTCTGTTTGTTTACGCTGGGTTTGTATAAGATGTGTTCAGAACGCGACTTGTGTGTGTGTGTGTCTCTCTGGCGTGTGTGTCTCTGGTGTGTGTGTGTGTGTGTGTCTCTGGCATGTGTGTGTGTGTCTCTGGCGTGTGTGTGTCTGGCTACGGTTTCAGTTTGGTCCGGCGGAGCGTAAGGGAGATAGGAGCGAATCACCGGTATAAAGCCCAGTGTTGTAAATGTTAGCTCCCTGTAAAGATAGTAGCTCTATCATTACCGTTTAATAAGCCTGTGTGTGTCCGTGTGAAAGTCTGCATATTTATGACTATAACACAGAACACCACACATGATAACTGTTTTCACCTTTATTTTGATTGTAGTTTTGAATCAGCAGCTCAACAATAACACACGGTTTCAGTTTGGACCATGGAGCAGAAGAGAGATAGGAACTAATCACCGGTAAAAAGCCCAGTAAAACAATCACCATGAATAAATATTATCTCCCTGGTAAAGACAGTAGCTCTAACAACTGGTAAAATGATAAAATGGTGATATTACAGCCTGTAATGCAGTACGGGGATGCATTTACTCCGCCTCCGGGTCCTAGTGCCAGCCGATCGGTGAAGCCTGTTCCGTTTACTAAAGTCCGTGTGTGTTTAATAACTCTGTGTGTGTTAATATGAAAGTCTGCATGTTTATGCCTCCACTCTTTTCATTATATCCATGTCTTTTAAGGCTCTTATTAAATAGTGCCGGCTGTAGTCCGGGCCGCCGCCATCTTGGATTATGTCATAACCAGCGCGTCATCGCCGCTAGTCGCGAAAGCACAGAATTAGTCAAATAACTGTAAAGAGGTCTTATATTAGTCTATTTTCTTTTTAAAGTGGTGTTTTTTCTGGCTTTAGACTCCAATTACATTTATGTATATAATATGTTCCCCACAATATAAACAGGTTCACAATATAACTATTTTTATTGTTTCTGTTTCCACTGTATCCAGAATAATAATAATTCTCAACAAGAACTATTGATTGAATTGTCACAGTTTATTTTATTTACTTTCACATCTACCTGTAGCTCTTTGTTTTTTAGACTGATGACAACTTGTTTGTAGTTTTATTTCAGCAAGTTTCACTTTTACAGTTACAGTTGGGGACCTTTGTAATTGAATACCCTAGTTACATTACAGTAACCAATTTAAACTGTATCAACTAAGTCAATTAATAAAAAATACCTGTTTAAAGGCTTTTTCACATAAAAAATTATCCTGTGAAATCTGTGACCTGTTGACCTGCACAACTCAAAGAATCGGAATCGAGAATTGTTTAAAACAGGAATTGAAATTGAGAATCAAAATCAGAATCTGTACAATCCAAACGATGCCCAACCCTAATCACACACAGATAAACACACAGGGCCAACAGACACAGATGCTTGCTCAAGAACACTTTGGGAAAAAGACAAGCATAGCCTGGGATTGAACCACAAACCTTCCAACCTACTCCCCCTAATAAACCCCTACCTCCCCAAAAGGAAAAATATACATATTTATGTGTCGAAAGCACAATGACAAAAAAGCAGGTTGGAGAGAAACTTGGACAACTAAGTTAATGCCAGAGTTGTAAAGAGTACTGATATATCATACTCAAGTAGAAGTAATGCCACTTGATTGAAATTGTACTCAAGTACAAGTACAAGTCATACATAAAATATCGTACTCAAGAACAAGTAAAAAGTAGCCCAATTAAATAGTGCTCAAAGAAAAGTTACGAGTTTCTTTCTTCCCCCATGTTTATTATTTGTAATACATATTGCCACGATTCTCTTGCACACAGTAAACATATCATGTATAAACTTAAAAAGAAAGAGACAAGATCTTGCACAATTGGAACTTAATTTATTTTCCACAAAAGCCTCTGTATGAAATAAAAAGTTTGTCAAAATGTCTCCTAAGCATTAGAAGGCTAGGCTAGTCTGGTCATTTAATTTTTTTGTAATTCACAATGTCCGTTGATCATTTAAAAAAAATTATAATAATGTACTCAGTAACGGCTGGGTGTAGAAATGTAACAAATTACTTTACTTCTTTAAAAAAGACTTCAGTACAAGTAAAATTACTGATTTAAAAATATACTCAAAAAGTACAAGTACCCATAAAAGCAACTCATTTACAGTAACATGAGTATTTGTAATCCACCTCTGGTTTATGCATCTTTAAAGATGCTTGTCCTTTAATGTTCAGCTGCTTATTTCTTGCTGCATAGCCCCAGTGCACACAAAGGTGCAGTGGAGTCCATGCAAACAAGCATGTTTAAAGGATGCCGCACACACACTAAATCTGTCTACGATGTCAGTAGATGGGATTTATTGGTCCCGGAGGAAGTCCGGAGCAACACTGGCCTTATCAAAAAACTTTGATATTTCAGGACTGATCCTGGATGGTCCCAGATGTACCGGTATATGTTATGTTCTTGCCTATTCTAGGACTACTTAAGACACATTAAATGTTTAGAATAGCTCACTTGCCGAAAAGTGCAATGAATAAAATCACATGACAATTGATTCAGATCACCCCTACACTTTAAACAATCAATTTTTTTTAATTCCAGCAAGTTCATTTTGTCTTCATTTTTTAAATAATATGCTAAGGTTTTGTTTATTTAGACAATTGTCAGTCTTCCTCTATCAAAGCAATCACCTCTGAGGAAGACTGATAGTTGGCAGTCGAAACATGTCAGGAGATCAAATTTCCTGAAAAAAAGTTGTCTCAATAAACAAAACCTTAACATATTAATAAATAATGTTAGCTATCCGTAACTATCCTAAAAATATCATCAAAATTATTTTATAACTTTTTGAGTAATGTTTCAAAACAGACAAAGGAAACAGATAAAAACACAAACCAACAAAAACAAATCTCCATGGCAGAAGTAATAATTGATTTACTCAGTCGTGAGTGAAGATTCTGCCTTCAGGCCTGATGTAAAATGATTAATGACTCATTTTGGAAAGTATAGGGGACATTTTAAAAGAACAATTTTATTAGTTCAACTCAATCTTCATGTCATTTCTCCTATTTACATGAAGGCATCTCATTTCTCCTGCATCATGGTGTCACGTTTACAATAACCCTGCACTCACTATGTTGTAAACACACTTAAGAATCCAAATGCTCAGCACCTAGAGAACAAATATGATTTACATGGACATGATTGTTAATACCTGTTGGCATGATGGCTGGTACACCGAAGTAAGAAAAGGCTCCATTCTCAAACTTTAGGGCCTCCTTACCAAACTCCACTTCAACTCGACCCTGAGAGAGAAACGCAAGAGAAAAACATGCTGCAGCCAACAGACTTTGATCAGGGCTGACATGTATCTTTAAAATCTGTGAACGCTGTATGTTTATATGATGTCATTGTGAGAGTACCTGAAGCACGAGGATGAAGTAGTCCACCAGTTTGTTGCGTTGGAACAGGAAGTGCTGCTGCGCTCTCTTGTTCTTCTCGTCGAACTTGAGTTCCTGAACAACACTGGGGTGTTTAATGAGCCGCAGCAGGATCTTCTCTGAGATGTGAGCTGGTTTGAAGGGCTCCACCTCTGACAACACACACGCACACACACACTTAGATCAGAGCACTTGATTCCACATAGGCCTGGGCAATACTGTATATCAAGATTGAAGATGTATCAAGTTTTCTATTTTGGCGATAAAGAAAATTACTTTATTATTCGTCTATATCAGATTCAGATTCAGAATACTTTATTTATCCTTGAGGGGCAATTCATAGTTACTTCCCGTCCAAGAAACATGAAAGACAATCACATATAACACAGGAGGACAGAAGCGGAAGAACTGTGGGTCGCCTCAAGGGCAGCGCCCCATATTTAGATGAAAAGTGAGAAAATAACAGGGGGAAGGTGAGGGGAAAAAGCAGGTTTTAAACTGAGTTCCCTATTGGTGAGGAGAGTATAAAACTAGGAAAAAAACTCCTCAGCGTACATACACCAAAACAAAACAGTCACAACAGAAACAGTCACAACAAAAACTTGAGAACATAGCAAGTGGGCAGGGGGTTGGGTGGGTGGTGTGTCTGGAGAAGGGGGGTGAGGAAGGGGGTCAGGGCAGAGAAGAGGAAAAGATTGCTAGCCGCTGGGGGGCGTGTGCATGCAGCCTCTTGTGGGCGCTTTACCTGCCTACCCTTTAGCTTGGGGGGAGGGAGGATGGACAGAGAGCCAATAAAGGTGTTGAAATATAATCCCTTCACTCTGTTCTGAAAACAGTCAGATGATGTGTGACGACTAAGCATCTTTCTGCAAACCACCCTGGTGATAGATGAGACAGCCTTGGGCGGCTGCCTTTGGAAGCCAAAGTGGATAAGCGATTTGTTTTCAATTCAGGCTAGCTCAGTTTCGATAGCCTTGAGTCCCGGGGCTCCCAGCAGTAATCCAATAGGGTGGCCTTTTTAACGAGCAAGCCAGGCATTCAACTTCTCCAAGTTGGATTCAATTTCGCATAAACATTCCAAAGTAGCCTCCTGCTTGCACATGAGTCTGAGTGTTGGGAGCCCTGAGCCCTGAGTGACTGGCAGCCTTCCCAAAACAGCTGCCAATGTAATACGGACTTTGCGATAGGTCAGAATGCTGCCAGCTCCAATCAGCAGCATGCCTGCAACCATAATTGATATCATGTAGATGTCTTCCACGGAAAGAATCAACAGACACACAACTCGCCATTTGTTCCAAGGGTCGAGCACATATCCAGCCGCAAACGTACCGCTTGGACGGGTGGGCTCACCACTGTCAATATATTCTTATTTTAGAGCTTATTTTGTAAAAAAATATTGTTTTAGGAGTCACTGCATGAGAACTGCATGAAAAGCATAGTTAGATGGATTGCTGAGTGCGTCCTTACCCAGACCATCCCCTAAACAAGCCACACTACAGAAATCACTCACACATGCTGTCCCTTACAGGAGAAAAAGGCAAAAGTGGCACATATTGTGCAGCTATTTGTTAATAAATGTGCTTGCGTGACATTTTGCATCAGTAAATTTAACCTAGAATTATCTTTCTGGTCAGACTTTGAGTAAAAACTATTGAGTTTCACATGATATATATCGCTATTTTGAAAAAAAAAAATTGAGATATGAATTTTGGTCCATATTGCCCAGCGCTGATTGCACAGATTCCATGGATGCATCAGATTTTATACATACTGGTTGGTTAAAAGTTTTATAATGAAATTTCAACAGTGACTTTGGGTGTTTTCTTTTTTTTTGTTTTACAGGTTTTTAAAAACTTGATACTGGAAATTACCTGTAAACAATGATGGTAATCATCATTTTGAAATATAATGACAATTGTCTGCTGCCATTGTGGTGCTTATTGTGTTGCTGTGAGTACATTTTGGTTCACAATATCACATGAGTGAAGCCCATGTGTTCATCAAAAGCCAACATATGACACAACTTCACCCACGGCGTATATACAGCACATCCAACAGGTGGGAGTGTTAGAAAGCTGGTCAGACTGGTCGTTGGGATGCGACAGAGCAGTGTTTTGGTGACTAAGTAGAATATGAAATCTGTTTTTCTTTACTAAGGATTCAAATGAGGGGAAGGTATTAAAAAATGTTTAAATTATTAAAACTACTGTACTCCCTTCACAGCACGTTTTAATCACCCTAATGGGATTTTACGTCAGGTCCTAATCCTTTACAGGCTAACACAGTTTTGAATGTGTAGCCAAAAATGGAATATCATCACTTCCACATGAGCTGACACTGAATCAGCATCATCGTTGGAGAAAAACAATGAAAACACAAAGCACGTGCACACAGGTGAGCTGTCATCAGGTGAGGGAAGGGCAAGAAGAGGAAGGAACAACTGCGCTACAATCACATATTTAATTTAGAAACGAAACTGTTCCATATTTTACTCGGTCAATCAAAGAATGTCTTCAGACATTGTGAGAAGGGAAACAGTATTTGTGTTTTTTTTAATTATCTCTCCTTGAAGCCTTAAAGGTATAGTCTACAATCCTGTTCAGAAACACTTTTTGTTGTACTGAGTGAAATGGTTCTTCTATCCTTAGAGTATTCGATATATTATGTAATCAGAAAAAGGAACAAAAAGAATCAGATCTCTCGAGCAGCTGGAATCCTGTAAAAATTCTGACCAATCGCTGCCTTTCTGTCCTAATGGAAATAACCAATCAGAAGCCTTCATCTCCCATTCTGCTTGGAAATATCAGCACAAATGAGGATCTGAAGTGCCTGAAAAGTTATGTAGAGGTTGTATATTCTGTTGGACAGCTCAGTTTTTGTTTTACTTTGGGGGATTTGTTATTTTTATATTGCATGCTCATTCAAGTTCGTGGGGGTGTGGCTTTGGACGGAGAATTGACGGGAGGGGAAGGAGAGGGTGGAGCTTAGAGGAGATCTGGCTATCACAAAACTCACTAGCTTTCTAAGATTGTAGACTATACCTACTCCTCTGCCCCTCTTCCAACCCCCACCTGCCCATGTGCTATCTTTCATTTCATAACTGACTGTGTGTTATCTTATCTGTCTTTTTGTAGCTGAGAGGTTTCTCCTGGTTCTGTACTTTGTTTCTCCTTTAGGGAACTCATAATCTGCTTTTTTCCCCCCCTCACCTCTCCTTATGTTGTTTTCCAATTTTTCATCTAAATACGGGGTGCCTCCTATGCCCTTGGCGACCCACAGGTCTCCCGTTCTTGTCTCCTATGTGATTTGTTACTGTTCTTCCATGTTCTCTTTAGATGGGATGATACTGAAATTTGTGCAAAGCACTTTGTGAATTTTTTTGCCTGTGAAAAGCACTCTATAAAAAAAGAATACTTACTTACTATGAATAGATGAATGGTTGGCAGAGTCGCTCGCTTTTTGAGGACCTCTAAACATCTCTGATACCAGTGTTTTGTGGAAGGTGAAGGATATTTCATTTATTTCCTTATTCTTTAATGTTTATATGTTGTAGGCCCTGACAATATGCTGCTTTGGTTTGAACACACACACATTGTGCACTGTTTTCTCAGAGCTAGACTACCCTGTGATATATGGCTAGATCATGTTTGTTCCAGCATCCTCTTTGTATGATGCTAGGAGGGCCCAGCCATGAAGATAACTGGTCTTGCTTTTTGAACAAACAGACACAGAGATACACAGAGGACAGAGATACATAGATAGAAATAGACACAGAGAACAGAGAGACACACAGACATATGAACATAGACTTCATCTGCAAGCCACCTGCATGTGCACTTCGTATGCTAAACTTTAATTGTGACTGTAACTAGAATAAACCACATTAAAAAAGAGCAAACGTTGTCATCTGTCCTCAGAGCTCTTCTATTAAAAGAACTGAGAATAAGGTAGAGAAAAGTCTTACAAAGGAAAACAAGAACAGTGTTTCTTGAGTCAAACAGATGGTGTTCCTTTAAAGGCTTGGGAGATCTAATATAAAACAACCAATGAAATGCAGGACATGTTGGAGAATGCAGTCGTATTGGATGAAATCACAAAGTGCACCAATCTGTTTGGTTACCTGTGGAGAGGAAGCGGTGCGTTGCCAGGAGAAGCTGAGGCGAGATCTTTACTTTCATCTCGTTCTCGGACAACTTGAAGATGGAGAAGTCTTGGTGCTTCCTCTCGTGGTGAGAAACGCGCCGTTTGGTTCTATTGTCAGCTGAGATGTTAAACCACATTAAAAGATGTCACACCAAAATGTAGATAGTTGTGACCGAGTGTGACTGTGAGTGTTTGCATACGCACTGTAGAGGTCCGTCTCATCCAGAATCTCCGACTTAATGATTTCCTCGATGACGTCCTCCAGTGTGACGATGCCCATGACTTCATAGAAGGGGTCGCCCTCTCCTTCATTGTTTACGCGCTGTATGATTGCAAGGTGGGACTTTCCTAGTTAACGGGAACAACATGAAGAGTTTTCAAGAGTTTTTCAAGGATATCATTAGCAGCAGGTATAAGAGAGTGACTAACGGTGCTCTTATAATAATTTAAAATGACAAAAAAAATCTGTTTTGCTTCTTGATGATAATCAAAATTTGCTACATTCAATATTATCATTATACAAATAGTGTCTCTTCTTATTAACTCTCTCTCTGTATTTGACCATAATGGAGCATTGCATAATTGATAATAAATTGCAATTATGATATAATTATAATTGTAAAAAAAAAATCTGTTGAATTGTAATGGACTTCAGATAATTAACTTTGTAATTGTAATTGCATGGAAATTCTCAGAAAACTGTCAATTATGTTTTAATTAAATGCAAAAATGAAGAACCATGTTACAGTATTATGGCTTACACATACGTAGTTAACAATGATTAAAATATGTTTCATATCACCTGTTGATTTACCATTTTTAAAAGAATTGAAATGGAGGGGTATACTTGACACAAAAAAGGCTCAGACTCTCACACCAACAATATTCATACCAATATTTCCATGGATCAGGAATCCTAACAAGGAAACCAAGAGATGTAAAACAAATTGGATGATAGATTATATTTTTTAGTGTATTTTACAGCTGATTTCAGACATGGGTCAAAACAGACGTGTTATCATAAGAGATGCTAACAGAAAGCTAACACAAGAGGAAGGTTAAGTTTTAAGGGGTTATTTATTAATTATCAGTAATTGATTAATTGTAATTGAAGTTTAGTTATTGAGAATGTACAGTATTTGTAATTGACTTTCAGTGGAAAAATAATAACTGTAATTTTAATTGTAATGCTGGTCACTGTAATAGTAATTTAATTGTGATCAAATGAATGAATAATTGAAGATGTAATTGCAATTGAAAAATGGTATTGACCTCAACCCTGGATTTTAATGACGTGTCATTTCCATTCTTGGTATCGTAATCCGGCTTTAATGCTTGATAATTGTTTGTTGGTTCTATCATGTCAGGTCACCAGCACTTATTAGAGATGGCCAATATTACGGGCCGATATTTGTCATAAAATGTAATATTGATTCACAATGGAATTGGTTTTTCCACCAATATAAAAAAAATGGTTGAAGAAATATGGCATTTTTTTCATTACTGATGTTGAATGTAAATATTCCCATTTTGTAACAATGATGTTTAGGGTGGAGTAATACATCCACTGAGACATCACATTAAAAGTAGAGTGAACGTGTTCATTCCATAGATAAATATATAATGTGACCTAAAAAATGTACTTCTTTTTGGACAATATAATGTATATAATAACTTTACTATTTAATGATGGCTCAATAGAGAAGCAAGAGAAGCTGAATAAAAACATAATCCATCGTGTTGTGTTTACTACTGGAGTGATGAAGCGTGTTGTCAGTTAGGTGGATTTATTAATATCACGTGCTCTGCTAGAGGGAAAACAACAAAACAAGACGGAATGAGAGCAAATCCGGGAAGATTTCTGCCTCATAGCATATTTTTTTAACAAATGCTTAAAAGAATGGAATAAAACTGGGTAAGTTTGGCTCTTGATGGAAGCTGTTAAATCATACCGCTAAGCTCTTAGTATGTGCTATAGGAGTGCTCACTTTAATTCAGGAGCCACATATGCACCAGTTCCATCTCAAATGGACCAAATCAAAAATGTAAAAATAAAAAATTCCAAGCGTCTTCTAAAAATAAATAAAAAGTGAATTTTTTCAGTTCATGCCCTAATTTGAACACTTTTTCATGTAAGTTACTGTAAATTAATCACTAGTAACTGCAAAACATTCAGGTTTACCTGAGCAGTAATGCTTTTCCTACAAATTTACTACAACCTAAATTGTTCCATGGTCTGAACTGGATTCTTTGATGAACCAGATTTGGGCCACAAGCCTTAAGTTTGACTCTCCTCCTGTAAATAACAAAAGTCTGGGAGAATAAGCTACCTGTAGGCCACTGTAGCTGTGTGTCTTTACTTCACCAACGAATGAAAATGAATCAACAATGTAATAAATAACGCTTCTTACAATAGTTAAATTGTTTTTTTGATTTGCACTTTGCTGAAGTATTTTTTTGTTGCTCACCTTGTTACTCATAACAGTTTAATAATAATACATTGCAAGAAAAGGCAGTTTCTAGGCAACAAAAAACAACCTAGCCTAGCCTTGTGATTTGGCAGTGACACATTTTGTTTAACCAGGAAGAATTAGGTTGAAGCGACTTGTTCATTTTCTAAAAATGGCAACACCTCAATAAACACTTCTTAGAAAGATGATTCTGGGTCTAATTCACTTGTGTAAAATATCAAACAGTCACGCACTTTTATTAACAATTACCTGCACAATAATGAAAAAATGAATCCCCCATGCTGAACATCTTACCTCACACTCTTCTATGTGTAATATGTAAATTAATTGATTTATCTTTTTGTTCAGTATACTTCTGTTCTTTCTTTGTTTTGCACCTTTACTTATACTGTCTTGGCTGATATGTTGTTTGTAATTGTTTGTAATTTTTTATTTTATTTAGTTTTTCTCTCTCAATCTGACTCTGGGACATGCACAAGATTTCCATTCCTGTTCTTTTTGAACATGTACATATGGCAATAAATTCTATTCTATTCAATATCAACCTTTAGTGCCACTTGTTGGTCAGTCAGTGCTGTTTTTGGTTTTTAGTCATGAGCACATTTTATTGAACAAACCCTACTATTAGCAGGCGCTGAGAAATCCAACACCTCACTTTCCCCTGCCATTCTAATTTCTCCTCACTGTGGATACATTCCCCTATCAGTTCTCTCTCCAGGGAGGCAGCAGCGTATAAAACATTCAGTGTTTCTCTTCTCTATGCCATCTGTTCCCAGTATATTGCTCTAGTTTAGTTTAGTTTGGTTTGAGGAATAAAGTCTGAATAAATTCATTGGTGGCAAAAGTAAACTATTCCTTTGATTAAGTAAAAGAATCATTAGGCCTACTTGTATCAGTACTTGAGGTATTAAAACGTGTTATGTATGGAACTACAAAAGTACAGACTTCTTTCTGAAAAAAAAAAGAAAACATACAAAATGAATTTATACATATTGTATTATGATTAATACAACAGTCAGTCTTCAAATACTTTATGAATAGGTTATAATTAAATATATTTATATAAAATACAATATTTAGTGTAGAATTTCACACAGCTCAGTTACAGTCAGTGGTCCCATGATACAATATTTCTAAGGGACAATACAACTTTGCCTTACTGATGTTATTATCCCCCAGTATAGTCTGGTTACAGTATCAAATACTTTGGACAAATGGAATTTAGTGTTTTAAGGCGGATTGAGTAAACAGTACAGGTGTTTGTGTAAAAAGTAAAGTAAAACACTAAAAGTAAAAAGTACATACCAAAATAAATACTTACTAAAGAGTAACAAAATACCTACTTAAGTACCATCGTAAGGTTTTACTCCATTACTTTCTAAGTCTATCTGAAAACCACTATTTACATCAACAGTTGAAGCTTTAAGAAACATTTTAAAAAGACACATTTCTGTGAAATATTTATTCCAAAAACCACATGCAATGATGGTGATGAAATGCATATTTATTATTGGTGGTTTCGTTAAAATTGGCTCAAAAGCGCATTTTCGAAACAACCTGGCTGAAATACGGTGTTGTGATGATGTGAGCGAACACCATGTCCAGCGCTTGTCTGGACATGTGTCTACAATGCTGACCACGGAGTGAAAACAATGAAAAGTTCACTCTCAAGTGTGATTTATGTTACGTCATGGCCGTAGCTACGCATTGCGTTGACTCATGATTCCGTTAAATATGAACCACACGTGACGTCAGAAGCATAAATTCGGCTTTAGAGTCTGTCAGCACCGAAATCCTCTGCACTTCATGGCGACTGCATTTGATCCGCGTTATAAGGCATTATGATGCTTTAAAGAATAATAAACATACAGTATGGAAACATTTATTTAGCACTGACATTCCAACAATGCACAATATAAAATAAAATAAATGTTTAACTTGACCCCACTCATGTGTACATTCAATAATAATGTACAGGACTATAACTGAGTGGGCTGTCAAAGAGATTCATATTAAATATGTTCTCTCAACAAAACACAAAGTGCATTTTAGTGCTGGGCAATATGGTCCATAACTCATATCTCAATATTTTTTGGCATTATGGCTTTTTCTCCTCTAAAAGGCAGCATGTGAGTGAGTTCTGTAACATGCTGTTGTTCAGAGTAGAGAAAGCAGCGACTCCTAAAACAATTACTTTCATACAAAATAAACTATAAAAATATTTCTAACAATATAGGTGATAATGTAATTTTCTATATCGCCAAAATTGAATATAGAATAATGATATATCTTGAATCTCGACATATTGGGGATATATTGCGGCATATATCCCCCATCCTCTCTCTTTCAGCTCAGTCTGCGTCTCTATCTTCAAACGGCTTCCCCTCGTCCATCTCTGCATGGACAACTTCTTGTGGATCATTACTGGAATCTGGTAATAAAGCTGTGCGCTTTATTACCAGATTCCAGTAATGATCTTTTATAACACAATTCAAGTACAGTCGCGATAAAGTCCAGAGGTTGGTGAAACGTGTGCTGACAGACTCCATTGGCATGTTCACACCAAATGCGTCAAACGCGTCAGCTTTACATACACAATATATGGTGGACGCGCTTCTAGGAGCGTCAAGGGATCCTGCAGGAGCTTTTCGCGTAGCTGCACATTTGGAGATTTCAAGCTTTTGATGCGCGTCCCGTGCCTTCAACGCGGCCGACGCTAGAGTTGGGATTGTTAAACTTTTGGCTGCAAATCGCGGTGCGTTGACCAATCAGGAGCTTTCTCCAACAACGATGTAGTGACGTATTTCGTGACAGGACTGTAGGACCTGGATGACAACAGGAAGCCAACACAACTATGCTGTGCTCTTTCCGAGCTGTATAACCCAGCGGACTATTACTATTGAGACAGGAATACAAAGGAAGAGGTCGGTGTCTCGGGTAAATTATTTAAACAACAGAGGGGCTTCAACACTTCAACCCTTGGTGACAAGCGTCTGATTCAATCCAATTAGGGGCGTGAAGCGCGATTTTGACGCCCGAAAAGCGTTGGGGCCAAAACTGCCCAGTTTGTTGTCAACAACTTATTATTCTCTGGAGCGGAACGTTGTTTACCGAAGCTCTGCACGGTCTGCACCGCCACCGCCGTCTGTGTGTGTGTGTTCGTCACGGCTATCAGAAGCTACTATGCTGCGATACAACATGGACCGCTACTTGGTTAAAACCAGATAACCATCCAACAAAGTGAACCGAAGTCAGATCCACCCAAAGTTCCACAAACACGGGGACAGAGATGACCCTGTAGCAACGATTATGAACTGGAAACTCAACTAAAGCTAACTATGCTAAGCTAACCCACCGATACACTGACTGAGCTAAGAGCTAATGCTAACCACTCCATATAAATAATAGACCAAATAAAAAGAACACGTCTTACTGTCATAAAGCCACAGAGAGCCACCAATTTGTTTATGGTCAGATTTAACAACAGAATAAAAGCTAAACGTTGTGTGAAATAAATATTAACATAATAACTAACGTCACTATTCATTCATCACAATTTGTGAAATGCAATATTTTTTAATTATATTTCAAAAGCAATAAAATCACTATTGAAGTTATTTTTGCTTATAATGTGCTTTTTTTTGTACACTAATAGTAATCCACATGCACAAATATATTCCATAAAATATCAGCTCAGGGGCTGTTTGAGTCAGCAGTTGTTGTAGCCTTTTTAAATGTGTCTAGTGTTGATGTATTCAGATTTATTTGTGTTTGTAAGGAACCTGTTTACACTAAGTTGTGAATTTTTTAATTTTTTAAAATTTATTTATAGTTTTTATTTATTGTGATTTTTTTGTTAATATCGTCCATCCCTACTTCTGACGTGTAGCTAGGATCATTTGGAGCAGCTTGTCAGGCTGCATAAAGCAGACTTGAGAGGGAACTTTTCATTGACATGTTTGCTCGTATGGAGACCAGCATGTGCTGGCTGCGGTTTTTACTTGCATCATTACAGAATCCTGTTTTGGCCTGGTGGTTTCAGTGATAAAAGTTTCATTGCATCACTAATTATTTGTGAAAATTTTAATACCTCCAACCGGCAAATTACCCTCACGTTTTACACAAAATATTTTCTGTTGCATAGGGCAACTATATGTCCAGATTTACCCACACATCCTCTTTTCATGGCTGGATTATTATACAAACATACTGAGTTTCCCAGGGCGGTGGATTTTATTAAAAATTATAAAATCACCATGGATGGAGGTTCAAAGGGACTTGAAAACAAAGGAGTAAACTGAGCCTATAAGTTAAGGTAAGATCAGTTTCATTTCTGGATCAATAAATATCATTCTGCTTTTGTGTAGCTAGTCTTTGTGTACATTAATGAAAGTGTAAATAGATGCTCTTAATGTGTGAGATGTTTTTAGAACAGTATAGCGTATATGTTCATTTAAAGTGTGTGTGTGTGTGTGTGTCATTTATCTCCATCACTTTCAGTTTTCCTTTTGACGAACATCCAATGTAATGATAATATCTAACTCTTCTTTTATTTCTTCTTCTTTGAGTCCATGCATAGTGGACACAGCCCTCCCTGGACATTAAAACCATGAGCTGACCCTAGTTTCCATCATCTGGTCTAGACCCATCACTATCACAGACAACAGACAGAATAATGCTCAGAGTCAACATAGGACCATGGGATGCTCTTAGTCATTGAAGTGTATATTAAATGATTATTTCATGTTCTGTAAACCTTGAGTTTGCTTCTCCATAGTTATGATTCAAGCTCAGATTGTTATAATACATAATAAAGGTGATTGACTTGAGTTGTTTTTAAGTCTTGGTATAAAGAGACTTTAACAGGACAACAATGATGTGCAGGGCTGCACTGATGTTGTCCTCAAACAATAATAATAATAATAATAATAATAATAATAATAATAATAATGTGACAATAAAGATATACAAGTTATTTTGGGAATAGTCATGATTAAAAATTATGAGTGTATTATACCATAAAGTTTATAATTCTCAGATTTGTAAAAAAAAAAAAAAAAAAAAGTCTTAAGATCACAAATATGACATTCGATACAAATCCACAACTATTATATATAAATTCAGGTTGATACACCTGTCAGTCATTAGATAAAGCCTTGATTATGCTGTGAATAACAAGTTAAAACAAGGAAGACTAATATATTTAGGTCATTGGCTCATCTTCCTTTGTTTCTGTCCACAGCATAATCTTATATTCCTAAAATGTGCTTTCGGCTAATTCACCTGCCTAAAATGCACTTATTTTTGCCTGATTTAAAAGCAATTAAAATGTAGGCTATGTTTTACTGATGACAGGAAATAAATAAACAATGATATAGCCTCTCAACTCTGCCTAAAAGCTTTTATTTGGTATGATTTGTAAAAACTCTAACATGTGTATACAGGTTTTCAATAACACATCCATGAAACAAAATTGCTGGTTTACCGATTCAAGATAGAACAAGGTGATGCAGAAAAGAGTCAGGAATGTTAGTTTATGCACAAATTTGCTTCTCTCACAGTTTATATACGAGATCGCGATGGTTTGTCATTTTTAAAAAACGGATCACCAGAAAAAAAGTTTGGAAACCACTGCTATAGAGCAAAATGATGGAATGAATGAGTGATAACGCACATTTTAAAGAATCTCATTTTGTAAACAAGTAAAATGAAACTTTTATTCAGTGCTTCCTAAATTGATTTAATTTTACAATTTTAATCATTTCCGGTCATCTCCTGCATGGTGTTTTTTCAGTTCATGTTTTAATCAATCTATTCATTTCCATCATCATAATGATTATTGTTTTTAAACTAAAAATAAACATTATAAACCTCATATTCATAATGCTTTCATTTGTTAATTTTCCACTCTATTTCTCTCTACTACCCCACATATTACCATCGGGTACACATAACCTCATTTGAGAAATACTGATCTAGATATTCAGTCACGTCTTTTCTGGTGAAAAAATAGCAAGTAAATGTTTGATATTGTCCCAAAACATGCATGTGAGTTTTTTGTGTTATGATGGGGCACAACTTTAAATAAAAAACAATTGGCTGCATCTCAGGCAGTGTTGGGAACGTTACTCTAAAAAAAGAAATTAGTTATAGTTACTCACTACTTGTTCCAAAAAGTAACTGAGTTAGTAACTGAATTACTCGATAAAAAAAAGTAACTCATTACCAAAGAAAGTAACTATTTGCGTTAGTGTTAAAAAAAAAAAAAAAAGTTGCTATATGTAAAATAATTCAGATTTTTTTTAGATGCGTGTGTCGTGAGGTGCTTCATTAAATTTGAGTTGCTTACAAGGGATGTCGAAAAAGTTCCTGGATATAATGAACACTTCACATGCACGTTCTTGCCTTTGAACACAATTAATTTGAAGAAGTGTTTGTATCGCCGCCTTAAAAATGCCAACTTTTCATCGGACTGCTCCACGCTCAACATCTGGAACATGTGTAAAAACACTGGCTCTGATTGGCTACCATGACACATGACGCCGCCTTAGCCAATCATAATCGCTCATCTTGTTTTTAACCCACCTCCTCACTATAGCTGAGTAAGAAGCCAGGGGTGCGTTCAGTAATGATAATGGTGTTGTAACGGCGTAAAAAGTAATTAGATAGATTACCCCGTTACTGAAAAAAAAAGCCATTACATAACGTCGTTATTCCAAACACTGATCTCTGGCCAGGGGTTCGCACTAGCGGTTCTTGCACATACATTGGTCTACGATGCACTGGCATGTCTTGGGCTGTAGGATAAACTCATACTGGGCTTAACCTTAGATATGTTGATCCTAAATACAGATTTTAGGTATAACCACTCACTCCTTCCCTCTGTTCACGGCCACCATCATTATACTTAAGCTCCACACTTGTCACCAGACTGGCTGAACTGGTTATGCAACACAACAAGCACAATATGCACAACTATAACATCACATCTCACCATAAAGCAGTTAACTCTTCCCCACTCTTTCCATTTCCTACCCTGACTCCTTCTTCTATGTTCCCTTCCCCCCACCTAGCTGTAACACTGCCCTCTCTTTTAATATCCTCCTTATAATAATAAATAAATAAATAACTTTTCAGAATGGGAATTCTGTTTTTTTGTCCATTTTCTGCAAAGCTGTGAGACCAGTGGCAGTGCAAACACTGACATGTCTACCCAATACCCCAGCTTATCCATATATACATTCTATGGACAAACATGAATGCATTAATAAGTTAATCAACATTATTTAACTTTTAAAAAAAACATGTATTTTACTAGGTTTGCTTACTCTTTGAGCAGCACTTGTCCTGTTAACAGGAGTAGATTGAAAGCAGATGAACTGCTAAAGCTCAAAGTGTCAGCATCAGCTGCTGCAGGACTCTCATTGAAATGAATGAGAGTGGCTGTGACTCTGCTGCAGTGCCTTCAAGTAAGGAGGGTGCAGAGCAAAACAAGGAGGGTGCGCAAAGGCAGATACAGTATGTGGTTTGTATTTTCAGGTTGAAACTGACATTTCTTGTTGAATACAAATACACTGTTGGACAATGAGGGATTGACACACAATGTTATCAAAATGAGCTTTAAAACGCCTCGAACTAAAGCTGCTTCAACCAAGGTGTGCTGTTCTGTTTACATCCTCTGTGTTCTGTCCTCAATACTGCAACACAACAACCACAAACTGCTGACTGTGTTGAATCCCCAGCAGAATGACATAAGCAGCCAAGCCTGCCATTGGCTAACTCGCTCCCCACCTCTTTCACATTTCTCCAATAAAAGTAGCCTGAATGCCCATCCTCTGCAGCAAAAGCTCTGCACCGAGCGTTCCAGTGTTTTTATCAGGACCTGCAGAGGAGGGGTGTGTGTTTCACTGGTGCTCCGATCCAATTTGCAACACATTTGTATTCCCAATAGTGTCCGAACACTTTGCAGCTAAATACAAATGAGCCTCACAGGGAGAAAGAGCTTTGAGTGCTGCTGCTCGACAGAAGGAATAAATACATGAATGAATAAATGCATATTCACAAACAGTAACAGGTCTACATAATAATAATAATATAGTAGAATAAATGATTGGGGGAAAATGCACCCTTTTAGGAAATAAGCTTCTATTTCAATATTTTTGCTTTGACTTGCTATGATTTTGACAATATATTTTCTTTTGATTTTGGTATAGACATAAACATGTAATTTGAAATTATTTGGAGCTTTATTAGAAAAGAAACAAACCATACAAACAACAGAAATGATAATTGTTTAAAGCTAAATTGCAAGAGAACTTCACTAATCAAAGTCGATCCTTTGTAAAGCTAGAAGTCTGACATTAAAGCTGCGAGGGACGATAACTTACATTTTAAAACTGTATTTTATCCAAAAGTTGTGCTCATCTACTACAGATGCCAGTGTGCCCTAAAAACACTGCCACGGGGACATTTCTGTTGGTTTCACTGATTGAATGTTGTGCCAAAACAATGGCAGGTGTTGATATTATAGCTTCCACGGAAACACCGGAATACAGCCGAAATTTAATATCTCACTGGGTGATGTCATATAAACAAACCGGAACAAAAAAGCATCAAGTAAATCTTCATTGTCTGAGAAACACAATAAACCACAGTTAGAACAAAGTTCCATAAAAACTGTTCATAAATATCAGAAAAATGTAACTTCAAAAATTATCCGGGATTCCCAATCCCACAATAATAATTTGTCAACAAACCAATTGTTTTTGTTAAAAAACCAAACCTTTCTATCCCTTCTGCATCTGTTTCAAGTGAGCGTGAGGAACAGTCAACGTCCAAAGGTCTCAATTATTACTATAAATTGAAGACACGCTAATATTCTTAAAGATGAACATGTTTATGTCTTAAATGTGCAGTCTGCAACTCTCAGATCCCTTTCTCTCCCTCCCTCCCCTGCTGCCCTCTTGCCCTGCCTCCAAACTTTCCAAAGTCCCTCCTTCAGAGGAGCTAACAAGCTAACGTTAGTCCGACAGCAACATCACAGTAATATAACATGCTCTGTTAAAAGCATTCTACTGCAGCGCTTCTCTCTCTCTATGTGCACACACCTCAGTAGCAGCAGCAACAACACAGTGTCACTTCCAGCAGCCACACGAGGCTGCTGTGCACACATGAACACATGCACTACGGAGTTCTAGTGTAACAATTACAAATCAAACATATTGTAAATCAAGCAGCAGCAATTACCTTTCAAGCAGAAAAGTCACCAATTTCATCTTCTACTCCTCTACACCATACACTGTAAAAAAAAGACGGCGCTCAAGCTCCAGAAAGGGGCGGGGACTGTGAGCAACAGCTGTCAGACAGTCCAACAAACACAATCCTGGCTCTGATTGGTTCTTTTTACTCGGTCGCAGTGCATTCTGGCAATCTGCCAAAGGCTGCAGGAGCAACAGGGGGACTCAATGAGTCTGTTTTTTTCACACAAACTACTAGTTTCATGTAAAGCTGTCCTTACATAGTGACAGCTTTAGCAAATATGATAAAGTTACTTTTAAGAGTTGCAGACTGCACCTTTAAATCTTGGCAGTGTAGACTGTTCAAGTTTAGTTTTAGGTTCTAGGTTTGAAAAAACTTGTTATGAAAGTTCATGCACTTTTTTGGAGAATGTCATGATGATGAGACTGTCATGAATTGTCGGTCTCTGTTTCTGTGTTCTATTTGCAGAGTGACACTTTTGGCAATCATGAAAACAAAAATTATCTTATTTATCTTATTATTCATTTATATTCCTATTGAGTTGAAAAGGTCATACATAGAGTCAGAAGTTTGTGCATTTTTGTTGTCATTTTCTCACCAATCAGCCTTCATGTTTTATCAGTATGGCTAGAGTTAAAGACAAATAAAAACATGGCTATTTTTGCACCTGCAATTTTTTGGTCTTTTTTCTTTTTCCAAAATATTTTATCGTATCGTTATGGGGAGTCCATCATCATATATCGTGCTGTATTGTGATTTCTGAGTATCGTCCCATCCTAATCACCCAGCTCTAACACACAGCTTTTGAAAGATGTTAGTAGTACTAGCTAGTGCTGGGCAATTTTGCCTAAAAAAAATCTTGATTTTTTTTAAAGAAAAATTTGAGTTTTGATTTGATTTTTGATTTTTTTTTTTTTCAATGCACTTAAAAATGACTGCAGACATCAGATATATCGTCAAAAGTGCAACTTTATTGCTGTGATTGTCCTCAAGAGTTAAAATGCATAGAACAATCCCAAATTAAAAAGTAAATGAGGCTCTGTCATTCAACAATTTCAAGCTTTAACCCAGGTTTAAGAAAAAGTGCAACAGCAACTTCACAGTAGCTTAAACTACATATTTTATAACATTTATCATTAGAAAAATGAATAAAACTCTTGTCTTAGCATCTCAGCATAGTGTGAATAAAAAATGAAACATGGCTGTGGCACACATATAGACTACTCAAAGGATGAACAAATGTAAACAAAGAGGGGGCTGGCTCACATCGCGCTATGGTAACCCACAAGGACGGAACGCGAAAAAGTCGGAAAAAACTGTGGTGGAAAAAAAATAAAAATAAAAAAAATATATATATACATATATATATACAGCCCTAGTACTAGGTAACCGTACTATCAAACATGCTTCTTAGTTCAGTGTAAAAGTTTAATTTATTTTAATGAATCATTAACCATTCATCCTGTAATCCTGGAAATGAGGATTATGAGTGGCCAAATGTTTTTCATAATGGTAAAAACTGAGTTATAGCTTTCCTTCAATTATGTCAGCTCTCTTCAATTACCCAACTCATTCCTTCAGTATTTACCTTACCTATGACTTAACGCTCTAAAATGTTTTCCCTCTACTCAGCTGCTATTGTGGTATCAAATAGTTTCTCTGCTTCCGTTTAGGCCTCATGAGGACAAATGCACCACAAAAAGGTTGCAAAATGCATTAAAACTTAAGGTAAAGAGGAAAGGTGCCCAACCTAACTTTAGTCGTGAAGTATCAGAGGCTAAAAAGCTACTTCTTAACAGTAAAACTTTACAAACTGTAAGGATTACTGAAATAATCACATTTACATTAGTCTGGTAAATAATGGACAAAAGAGAACTTGCACTTCTTGTACTTCACTAAATGTAGATGCAGGCTGCATCAAAATAGATCGCCAGCTCCTAAAAATAGGAATAAAGTTTGTTATGGATAGAAATTAGAGTTTAAAAAGTTTTGTCACATTTTACAACACATGAACACATTTAAATAGTCATGATTTGTGACTGTGACTATAGTTATGGTTGTTAAACAAACATGTTTTGAGATCCACATCCAGGAAATATATATATTTTAATCTGCTCGAGCTTTTGATGGATATTTAATATTTTGGGAGTCAATTAATATCCCACCAACACTCACTCACCTTTCTTGAACTCCTCCAACATGGCATCCAGCTTGGTGTCATTGAAGACGCAGTGCAGCGGGTGTTTGTAAAACTGGGTGATAGTCTTCAGAGGTGTGCAGTCATCTGGATCCACAAATGTCAGGTCCTTTACAAACAGGATGTCCACGATGTTGGACCTGTCATTTTCAAACACTGGGATCCTGGTGTAGCCACTCTGCATCACCTCAGACATGGTGTTGAAGTCCAGCACCGCATCAGACGACAGCATGAAGCAGTCAGTCAGTGGGGTCAGGACGTCCTCCACGGTCTTGGTCCTCAGCTCCAGGGCTCCCTGGATAATGTTGAGCTCTTCTTTGACCAGGTCGTGGTACGGGTCTGTGACACGAAGCATCTCCAGAAGTTTCTCTCGGGTGTAGAAGTTGGAGATCTCCTGGTTAAGGATGAGATCCAACAGTTTGCTGATAGGATAAGAGATGGGGAAGGAAAACACCATCAGGATACGGGTCACCCAGATGGTTTTGGAGGCGATCGCCAGACCGTGGCGCGAAGCCACGGAGCGAGGAAGGATTTCCCCGATGAAAAAGATGCTGAAGGCGCAGATGGCCGTGGAGATCCAGGTCATGCCCAGGATCTGACACATCCACACGGCCAATGAGGCGTTGATGATGGCGTTTCCCAGAAGCAAAGTGCAGAGGACGTAGTTCCCGTGCCGACGCACAGACTCGATCTTCCGCGCGTAGTTCTGCTCGGTGTCGGTGCCGCTGTTCTGCAGAACCTGCAGCTCCACCGGGTCCAGCGCCAACAGGCTGAGGTTCAGCCCGCTGAACAGAGCCGACAGCCCGAGGAGCAGCACCGACACCAGCACCTGGAGCCACAGGTCGGGCACCGCAGAGCGCTCCGTCACCGCCACCCAGAAGTCCCTGGTCCGGTAGTGTTCCCACTTGGAGCCGTCAAATGCGCACATGGAGTAGTGTTTGATCTTCTCTCCCCTCCGCAGGTCTTTGGCCAGCAGCTCCACCAGCACCGAGTTCTGACTCGACGCGGACTTAAAAGAGCCCAGAACCTCGATGTCGGATGTCCGGGCGGTCTTGTCCATGCACATGTTCCTCTTGGGGTGAACTTGTCCCTCTCTGCCCGGAGCTGGCTCCTCAATGAACGCGATCCAGGGCGCGGCGTTGTTGGCACGAGTCGCCGTGGTGCGGTTCATCCTCTGCGGGGAAGAGGAGTAGTAAACCCGCAGCATGAAGCGGGTCCCCTCGGTGGCTTTCAGCACCCCATCCTCCACGGACAGCGCCGCCCCGGTCTCCTCCGGCCGGAACCCGAGCAGACCGAGCACCGGGCCGGTGCACATGGACAGCAGCAGCATCCGGGCCGGGCCGAGCGGGGCTCCGGGTCGGTACCGACCAGCGGGAACCTCCGCAGCCATGATGCGGTGTGTGAGGAGGCCGGTCCAGGGATCCCGGGTCACGTGGAGCTGCGTGTGTTCCGGTCCATGTGTTGGTGGAGGGGATGCGCTCACGTGAACGCGCCCTCCTCTGAGCTGTGATGTAACGTAATGGGCAGAACTACCCACTGTGATATCACAGTTACAGCAGATCAGTTCTAAACGGTGGAGTGACTTTAAAACAACTTTAGTACAAACTACTGAAAGTCCAAACGACTGCAGTGAAAAAACACCCTGTAACTAAAGTGTGGAGGTTTGTTTACCTTACAAGCAGGCATAGGCAACTTCCGGTCCGGGGGCTGCATGTGGCCCTTCGTCTAATTTTGTGCGACCCCCAAAACAAATCCCCCAAAATTGTATTTCAAGAAGTTGGAAGGAATATAGAGCACAACATAATACACAAAATAACTCCCAAAACATACAAATCGACAACAAATTGCAAAGCACACAAAATTACACAAAAATAACAAACACACTCAACAATTATAAATGTTATAAAAGTCAACGTTATGTACAGCATTTTACATACATTAATACACACACACATATGCGTCCAGTTATACAAGCACGGACACACACACACACACACACACACACACACGCACGCACACGCACACGCACACACACACACACACACACACACAGTGTGGTAGGAAATTTCTATTTTTTTTTATTTTTTTGGAAAAAAATCCTTCTTACATTTGTTGATTGAACATATACGAGTAATACACAATATATTCATCATCTTAAAACTGAAATACAACTCGCTAACACTAATGAGAAGGCTGAGGCTGAGAGGATGCACAGAACTCATTTGAGAGACTCTAAGTCTTTAATCGTTCCCCACGAAAAGTCTTTTTCTGTATTTATTTTTATGTTTGTCAAAGCTGAAAATTCACTTTCACAGCAGCATGTGGTGCAAAGGGCATCAAAGTCTTTACGGCATGTTACTAGCTCAAAGCAATGTTTTTTGATGAGATTGTTTCACTGTCACCACTAGAGGGCAGTCTAACATCAGCCAATGTGTACTGACTGCTGCTTTAATTATATTCTAGTTTCCACTGTTGTCCCACTGTTTATAATTATTATTCACATACTGTACCCCCATGACAATTTGCATACACCTGGGGGTACCAGTACCCCACTCTGGGCTTTAAGATAATAAAGCTAATTGCCCTTGCCTCCACGATTGTACCAAAACGTTCCGAATATTATTAGCTGCATTAATATATTATATTAGTTTATGTTACCAATTATCTAAGAGGACAAATGATGACAAAACAGAAAAAATAAAGAATGCTGTGTTCATAAATGTGTTGGTTTTATCGAGTACATCAATATCTCCAGTGATTTTACTGCACAATGCTTTGATCTTTTGAAAGCTGCTTTATGCACATTGTTATGGACTATGACAGGAAGGACCAGAGAAAACCAACAAGTGCACAGAGAACATGCAAACTTAAAACAATTTGATATTTTGTCATTGGGAATAAAATTAATGATCTTCTTGCTGTGAGGCTGAAGTGGATCAGTCGCTCTAAGTATAAATTATTCACTGCAGTATTTTTCTCACCTTATTATTTGATTATTTCATTTTAAACCAATATTTATTTACCCTTTAGCAATGCTGCATGTATTCACATATCCACAAAAAACACATTTTTTTCACTTGTACTTATATCTAGAAGGATTCAGGTGTTTCTATGCTGATTATGAGTCTCATTTTCACAAACTTGTTGTTTATAAAACAAACACTTTTTATAATGCAACTGAAATTGTTGAGTTTTCAGGAGCATTGAGTACTTTAGACTTTTAAGAAAGGATCTAATATCTAATCTGGTCTTTGATTTGGACTATATGAGGAATAAATGTTACTTTTTCCATCAGTGCTAAGCTGTTTACTGATCAGAAATCTGCTACAAATAATACAACAATGTTGTAACTCCATTTGTAACGACGAGGTGACGTTACACATGGACTGTTATAATGTATACATGGTAAATTGTGTGAACAGACTGGCAGTGCTTAATGAAAATTAAGAAGACACATTCTGTTGTATTGATTTAATGAATTTGCTTAAATTGACATCATGAGGACAGGTGATGAAGCACATGGTTCAGGCCACAGGGTTTCAGCATTCATCTAGTGATAAAAACAGAAAATACAGATACAAGATAATTGATAAATAACTTAGCAGTGACATGATAGATAAAACCATTAAATATGTTCTCTTATTCTGGGTGTGATTGAAATGCAATATACAGCAATTCTTACCTGTGCATGGTCTCTTCCTCTTTCCTGTGGTGTCCTGGTGAAAGAATTCCCCGGGGGCTGTGGACACCTTTTTATAGTTCCAGGTGGGAGAGACCAAGAGGGACTAAGGAACAGGGGAGCTTGATGTTTAGAAATCAATGTAAATAATTAGTTTAATCATTTAGGGGATCTGAATAAGGGTAATTACATTAATAGAGGGTTATTGTTTATGATGGTGTCTGTTAAGAATTATTTGTGTAAATATTTATGTTGTAATTTTAATATGTAAATCAAATGTCACCCCATGCTTGGTACAGGCTAATTAAGGATGCACCTGTATATAGGGACCTCCATTCTGGTCAGTAGTGGGTTGAGTGGAGATTGAAATACACTGTGCTTGTGGTGCCAATGGAAAATAAAAAGACAAAAACCTGATGCATCAAAACTCTGGAGCCTGGTTGCCTCATTGATTGCCTCCACTGCTACGGTTGCTCTTTGACACCATTATTCAAATGAACAGTATCTAAAATTCCTGGGACCAAAGGTTGGTACAGAGATCTTTATACATATTTAAGCCTGAATGCAAGTAGTTGGTCAAGGCCAAGAGAATGAAGTTAGTTTAGGTTGTATACATGCGTTGATTTATAGATTTTCCTTGCCTGCTCTACAAGGTCACATGGATCTGCTGCTGTATTAATTCTTGGACACAACACAACCATTTAAGAATAGAACACACATTATTTGGGCCGTAGAAAAAAGCTTGAGTCCTCAGTAAAAAGCAACGCAAGTGGGGACCCATCCTTAAAGGTGCAGTCTGCAACTCTTATAACAGTGACTTTTTGTCATATTTGCTAAAGCTGTCACCATGTAAGGACAACTTTACATGAAACTAGTAGTGTGTGTGAAAAAACAGGCTCATTGAGTCCCCCTGTTGCTCCTGCAGCCTATGGCAGATTGCTAGAATGCACCACGACCAAGCACAAAGAACCAATCAGAGTCAGGATTGTGTTTGATGGACTGTCTGACAGCTGTTGCTCACAGTTCCTACCCCTTTCCCGGGGCTGGAGCGCCATCATTTTTACAGTGTATGGTGTGGAGGAGTAGAAGATGGAATTAGCAACTTTTCTGCTTGAAAGGTAATTACTGCTGCTTGATTTACATTATACTTGATTTGTAGTTGTTACACTAGAACTCTGTAGTGCATGTGTTCATGTGCACGCAGCAGCCTCTGTATGGGCTGCTGGAAGTGACACTGTGTAGTTGCTGTTGAGGTGTGTGCACATTGAGAGAGAAAAGCATTGCAGTAATA
This sequence comes from Gouania willdenowi, assembly GCF_900634775.1. Taxonomy (NCBI): domain Eukaryota; kingdom Metazoa; phylum Chordata; class Actinopteri; order Blenniiformes; family Gobiesocidae; genus Gouania; species Gouania willdenowi. The sequence goes on from NC_041044.1 coordinate 8,427,548, forward strand.
TGCTTTTAACAGAGCATGTTATATTACTGTGATGTTGCTGTCGGACTAACGTTAGCTTGATAGCTCCTCTGAGGGAGGGATTTTGGAAAGTTTGGAGGCAGGGCAAGAGAGCAGGGGAGGGAAGGGGAGAGAGGGAGTTGCGAACTGCACCTTTAATTAAGTAAAAGTACTGGTCTAAAAATGTAGGCCTACTCCAGTAAATGTAAATAGTAATTTGTTTAAATTGTACTTTGAATAAAAGTTAGTTTATAAATGGAGTGGAGTTCTTATTTTTGTCGTCTAAAACTGAGGATAACAACGGTACACAAATATTAATCTACGGTAACTGGTTTTATTTAAACGTAACCATTAAAGCTGAGTTTCTGAGAAATCTATGTTTGCATATCAATCTTTTGAAATGTGAAAATACCTAACTTGTCTTTTACAATGGTCTACTGCCAGTGGTCATTCATATACATTCATGTATATACGTCCCGCCTTCGTTCTTCAGACCCCTATACAAATGGCAACAAGCGCCGTGATCCGCCAGCCAATAGGCTTCGACTTCCTGTAGCAGACTCTGTCAATCAAAGTGAATGCGGAACTGTGCACGGAAACAAGGCAGCGCGTCACAACAGGAAACAGGTAAATATGATTTTGGCTCTTACCTGACCCTTAGACCTTGATCAATGAGACCCGATGTGACCTTGTCATATTCCACGATGCACATGCAGAAAAGTAGAGGCGTGGCTTCCGGTAGATTGGCAGAAGCAGGGGAGGAAGTGGAGCGATTTAGGGAGGGACATCAAGACGTTTCTCAGAATCTCCGGATATCAGCTTTAATTTAATCAACTTCAAACACATGAAATTAACGGCAGAAATCAGAGATGCCTATTTGAAAAGAGTAAGGTACGTATTTCTCTACTATCGTCAACTTTACATTCCTATTCCAGTAAATGGACAGTTCAGGCAAACTGTGGTAATGCCACTTTGACACAACTTTATTGTTTATATAGTTGATAATTTTTAAAGAATGTATATGAAGTTGTATTCCTATATATTTGCATTCAAACAGGTGATGACTTAATGGGGCTGACATTTTTTCAGCCAATACACTATGTCACACACATGGAACACCCAAGGATCTCAATCTAGTGGGTTTCATATGATATAACACAAACATTTGGGCTTAATATTCACAAATTGATCAAACAAAAAATCTAATTGTTTTTGTGCAGCTTTTGTCTTTAGAGATGACATAACCTTTGGTATGATCTTGCAAAAACAACAAACACTGTTGTATTGTGATTCTATGTTTAGCAAAATTATTTATTCACAATAGAACTCTGAAGTCATTTGTCAAATTTATTGTCTTCTGAAAGAAAATCAAAATGAACATGAAGTCTTCTAAAATGTAATTTAAAAAGTAGTAACAATCACTTTAAACTGACAGATAATGTGCACAGCAAATTGTGAATGTGGTTAAATTGGCAAAAACAAGGAAGAAATATGGTGAAAAGTGACAATAATGGGTCAACATATGTGACACTAGGTGGGAAACGTGGTGGAAAGGGTTTATAAGTGCCAAAGATGTCTTGAAAGTTAAAAAAAAAAATTTAATGGAGAAGTGGCAGAAATGGGAGTTAGGTAGCAAAAACGCATTAAAAAGAGCACAAATATGGCAAGAAAAAGTGATGAACACATTTTGAAATATTGCAAGTTTGGTGTAGTTGCAGAAAAAAGCCTAAAAAATAAGCAAAAATGGGCTCAAATTGTTCAAAAGATCTTCTTAGTTTCTTGAATGCATCTGGTGTCTCATGACCCAAAATGGGGTCTTGACCCCAAGGTTGAGAACACATGCTCTAAATAAATGAATGGCAGATCTTTACAATAAAGAGACAGTCTACAGGACCTGGAGCAGTTTTAGCCTTAAATGTGTAACATTTGTCCACTTGGTGGCAGCAGATTAAAGCCTATAAGTAAAAACCAAAGTTTGGGTCAAACTGCAGCACAAATGAAATGATACAAAAGCTTCCTTTTCTGGTGAAGTAGATTTGATTAAAAGAAATAAACGTGCTTTCATCGATAATTTTGTAGCAAGTTTGATTAAAAATACAGAAAATAGCAGTTTCTCGCAGTCTATTAATATAAAACACTACTTTAATTTTTTTTTTAAATCTTTTAATGTAAGTGTTGAGCAGCAGTATGAAAATGAAACACATGGAAACAAACCTCCGTCTGCGCGGTTTTAAAGTGGATCAGAAATACACATTAGGTCAATATTTGAAGACGAGGGTTAGTGATTAACTGCTGTGGTTAGAAGCAGCTGCTCAGAGTCCCAGAGCTCGGCTCATCATGCAGTGTTTCCGGACATGGAGAGCTCTGACTCTGAGCTCCAGGCACATTACGGTGTGGTGGAGCCGAGCCTGGAGCTCTGCGGCGGGGCCGGGCAGGCTGGACCTCAGAGGGATCTATCCGCCCATCGCCACCCCGTTCACCGCCTCCGAGGACCTTGACTACCCAAAGCTGGAAGAAAACCTGCACAAGTATGCCCAGATCCCGTTTAAAGGTCAGAACACAGCCGTGCGGTCACATGACTTTAGTTTATGTCTGTTAGAAGTTTACAGCATAAATATAAATGAAACTGATTCACTGTAAAGGACATTAACATGTTTAAATAAGTCCTACAATGTGTTGTTTACACAGACACCAGACAGGAGGTCAAAGTTTAACACAAACTATTTATTCATTCCTTTGCTGCCCCCTATTGGTCATCTATTGTTATTACGTTAGTTTTCCACAGAAGTCCACTCTGTCAAACTAAGGTCCAGGGTTGATGTGAATTATAATTGTAATCGTGTAATTGCTAATTAATTACAATTATGACATAATTATAATTTTAATCATAATTGGAAAAAAATGTGTTGCTGTTTTAATTACAATTGAATTGTAATTGAGTTCAGTGAACTGACTGTGTAATTATAT